>NW_013952491.1:2026448-2047921 GCF_001266775.1 Austrofundulus limnaeus
CATATAAAGTATTTTTTTAATTTACAGCATTTTGCTACTTTCAGCTAGAATTTTATTTTAGCTGCAATTTCAACTACTTTTTCTTCTCACTGTTAGCTACTTTTAGCTGTTAGCTGTTATTTTTTTTGTATTTGGCTAACATTTTCATAATTTTGCTATTTCTACTTCTAGTTAGTGTTTTATTTATATTTCTGGCTAGCCTTTTGCTGCTTTTAGTGAGACTTATTACTGTAGCTTCTAGCTATCCTTTTGCAATTTAAAAATTGTATTAGCTTTTTGCTACTTTAGCTGGAAATATAACAGCCGTGGTCTGACTTTGCCATGTGTTTCTGTTGTTCCAGGTGTCCCTGGTGGTGAACGTGGCCAGCGAGTGCGGCTTCACAGACGAGCACTACCGGGAGCTGCAGCAGCTGCAGCGCGACTTCGGCCCGTATCACTTCAACGTGCTCGCCTTCCCCTGCAACCAGTTCGGCCAGCAGGAGCCCGGCAGCGACAAGGAGATCGACAGCTTCGTGCGCCGGGTCTACGGCGTCTCCTTCCCGCTCTTCAGCAAGATCGCCGTCGTCGGAACCGGAGCCAACAATGTCTACAAATACCTCTCTGGTGAGCCGGGTGGGATTCTGGGTCAAAACATCCAACTATGGTCACTTATAACGAGGTCACTTATAACGAGGTCACTTATAATGAGGTCATTTACAGCTAGGTCATTTATAACGAGGTCATTTATAACGAGGTCATTTACAACGAGGTCATTTACAGTGAGGTCATTTATAACGAGGTCATTTACAGCAAGGTCATTTACAACGAGGTCATTTACAACAAGGTCTTTTACAACAAGGTCATTTATAACGAGGTCCGTTATAACGAGGTCAGTTAGGTCATTTATAACGAGGTCATTTAAACGAGGCCATTTATAACTAGGTCAATTACAACGAGGTCATTTACAACAAGGTCAGATATATCAAGGTCATTTACAATGAGTTCATTTACAACGAGGTCATTTATAACAAGGTCAGATATAACGAGGTCATTTACAACGAGGTCACTTATAACGAGGTCACTTACAACGAGGTCTTTTACAACAAGGTCATTTATAACGAGGTCCGTTATAACGAGGTCAGTTAGGTCATTTATAACGAGGTCATTTATAACGAGGTCATTTATAACGAGGCCATTTATAACGAGGTCATTTATAACTAGGTCAATTACAACGAGGTCATTTACAACAAGGTCAGATATATCAAGGTCATTTACAATGAGTTCATTTACAACGAGGTCATTTATAACAAGGTCAGATATAACGAGGTCATTTACAACGAGGTCACTTATAACAAGGTCACTTACAACGAGGTCTTTTACAACAAGGTCATTTATAACGAGGTCCGTTATAACGAGGTCAGTTAGGTCATTTATAACGAGGCCATTTATAACGAGGTCATTTATAACGAGGTCAATTACAACGAGGTCATTTACAATGAGGTCATTTACAACGAGGCCTTTCACAACAAGGTCATTTATAACGAGGTCCGTTATAACGAGGTCAGTTATAACGAGGTCAGTTAGGTCATTTACAATGAGGTCATTTATAATGAGGTCATTTAAAACAAGGCCATTTATAACGAGGTCATTTATAACGAGGCCATTTATAACGAGGTCATTTATAACGAGGTCAATTACAACGAGGTCATTTACAGCGAAGTCATTTACAACGAGGTCTTTCACAACAAAGTCATTTATAACGAGGTCAGTTAGATCATTTACAATGAGGTCATTTATAATGAGGTGATTTATAACAAGGCCATTTATAACGAGGTAATTTATAACGAGGTCATTTATAACGAGGTCATTTATAACGAGGCCATTTATAACGAGGTCAGTTACAATGAGTTCATTTACATCGAGGTCACTTATAACAAGGTCAAAAATAACGAGGTCATTTACAACGAGGTCATTTATAACGAAGTCAGTTATAACGAGGCCATTTATAACGAGGTCATTTATAACGAGGCCATTTATAACGAGGTCAGTTACAATGAGTTCATTTACATCGAGGTCACTTATAACAAGGTCAAAAATAACGAGGTCATTTACAACGAGGTCATTTATAACGAAGTCAGTTATAACGAGGCCATTTATAACGAGGTCATTTATAACGAGGCCATTTATAACGAGGTCAATTACAACGAGGTCTTTCACAACAAAGTCATTTATAACGAGGTCCGTTATAACGAGGTCAGTTATAACGAGGTCAGTTATAACGAGGTCAGTTATAACGAGGTCAGTTATAACGAGGTCATTTACAACGAGGTCAGTTACAACGAGGTCAGCTATAACGAGGTCATTTATAACGAGGTCCATTATAACGAGGTCATTTACAATTAGGTCAATTATAACAAGGTCATTTATAACGAGGTCAATTATAACGAGGTCATTTACAATGACGTCATTTATAACAAGGTCAGTTTCAATGAGTTCATTTACAATGAGGTCATTTATAACAAGGTGAGTTTTAACCAGGTCATATATAACGAGGTTATTTATAACGAGGTCATTTATAACGAGGTCATTTATAACGAGGTCATTTACAACGAGGTCATTTACAACGAGGTCATTTATAACGACGTCAGTTATAACGAGGTCATTTACAGTGAGGTCATTTATAACGAGGTCATTTACAACGAGGTCATTTATAACAAGGTCATTTACAACGAGGTCATTTACAACGAGGTTATTTATAATGACGTCAGTTATAACGAGGTCATTTACAATGAGGTCATTTATAACGAGGTCATTTACAATGAGGTCATTTATAACGAGGTCATTTACAATGAGGTCATTTATAACGAGGTCATTTACAACGAGGTCATTTACAATGAGGTCATTTATAACGAGGTCATTTACAACGAGGTCATTTACAATGAGGTCATTTATAACGAGGTCATTTATAATTAGGTCATTTACAACGAGGTCATTTACAACGAGGTCTTTTATAATGAGGTCAGTTATAACGAGGTCATTTACAATGAGGTAAATTATAACGAGGTCAGTTATAACGAGGTCATTTATAACGAGGTCAGTTACAATGAGTTCATTTACAATGAGGTCATTTATAACAAGGTGAGTTATAACCAGGTCATTTACAACAAGGTCATTTATAACGAAGTCATTTACAAAGAGGTCATTTATAACGACGTCAGTTATAACGAGGTCATTTACAATGAGGTCATTTATAACGAGGTCAGTTATAACGACGTCAGTTATAACGACGTCATTTACAACAAGGTCATTTATAACGAGGTCATTTACAACGAGGTCATTTATAANTTATAACGAGGTCATTTACAACGAGGTCATTTATAACGACGTCAGTTATAACGACGTCATTTACAATGAGGTCATTTATAACGAGGTCATTCATAACCAGGTCATTTACAACCAGGTCAGTTATAATGAGTTCATTTATAACAAGGTCATTTATAACGAGGTCATTCATAATGTGTTATCAGGAACAGAACATCTTTAAAAAGCAGATTTAGCTTAAAGATATGAAAAATCTCATCTATGATCTTAAAGTAAAGTTTAACACAAATCAGTTTAGAGCAAAAACATRGGGTTTGTTTAACGATGTAAATTTAACGAGTCAATTTGTTCAGTTTCAGTGACGTTTTGAAAGCAACCTCAGTGTTTATAACTCAAGATGCCGGAGTTCAGTCACTTTGTGCTTTTGTAACTGTTTTCTAACTACAGCGTGGTCTACAACTTGTAGGGAAGCCATGTTTGTAGTTTTTATGCCCAGGTTGGATTCGAGGAGCAACAACGGGGAGATCTTCTGTCTCAGCTGCATCTTTATGTTCAATACTAAAAATTTATAAGATTTATTAAAGATTACCTGAGCTAAACTCAGGAGTGTGTTTACATCTCGTCTTTGTGTTTTTGTGGTTTGTATTTAAAAAGAAAAACGGCCCAAACTCAAAAATAAAGGAAATACATCACACATCACAGCTGTTAGCCTACATTTGATCCAGCTTTGAATTCATTTGAAACGTGAGGAAAAAAGATTTTTGTTTCCCATTTTATCTTTTTTTTTCCAATAAATGAAAAGAAAAGAAGTAAATCGAAAAGAATTAAAGAAGAAAAGTAAAGAAAAACGTTAAAAAAGTTCCATTTGTCCATTTCAGGACAGTCTTCATCTTATCTGTCCATCCATCATGAGTTTCTGTCCCGTTTCTCGCAGAGGCGTCCGGGAAGGAGCCCGACTGGAATTTCTGGAAGTACCTCGTGGACGTGAACGGGAAGGTGCTCGATGCCTGGGGGCCCAAAGTGTCCGTCAAAGAGATCCGACCAAAAATCGCCGACATGGTGCGACAGATGATCGTAAAGAAGAAAGACGAGCTTTAAAACCAGACTTTTTATATAAAAGTGTTAAAATCACCAAACAAAATAAAAGTTTTTTGTTTTTTAAAAGCACTGATGCAACACGGCTTCTGATGTTTGAAACATTTAAAGCTGCAGTTTTTATATCTTTTTATATCAGCTGGTTTGTAGAATTAATTTTGACTGTGATCACTTTTCTCTGAGTTCATTAAACCATTTAAAGTTTTATCTTATGTTGTGATCATTTAAACTCATTTCATTTCCTGCTGCTTTAAAAATAAATAAGGCTGAACTTTTAGCATTTATAGAAAGTTAAAGAAACACGAACAAACCTGTGTGATTCCAACAATCACAGCGTCTCAGATGACATTTATTGGGAGGTGACTTCTCCAAAACTATATTTTCTAACAGCGTGCAGCTGTGATGGGTTGTGTACAAGCTAATAGTGTGTCAGAATGGTATATATTTATACTTCTCATCCAAACACAATTAAATTCWCTCTATAGGAGACACAGTTTATCAGGAGAGGATTTTTAACTAATAACTCAGAATAAAACAGGAGTAACGACTTTCTACTTCTTACCTTTTTAAAAAATGTAGTGAGTAGAAAGTACAGATAATTGTGTAAAAATGTAARGAGTAAAAGTAAAAAGTACGCTGAAAAATAATTACTCAAGTAAAGTACAGATAACCAAAGATTCTACTTGAGTACAGTAACAAAGTATTTGTATTTAGTTACATTACAACTCTGGTTCGGATTACTTTTCAAAATAAAGCACACGTCTCATGTCATATCCTCCACTCTTCACAATTATTTTCAAACTAAAAGCTCAAGTGACGTCGCATATCATAACCCCTTCTTTGTTCGGATTACTTTTCAAAATAAAAGCTCARATTGCACATCATAACTTCTCCTTTGTTTGGATTATTTTCAAAATAAAAGCTCACATCGTCGTTTAACATAACCTCTCCTTTTCTCGGATTATTACTTTTCAAAATAAAGCTCACGTCGCATGTTGTAACCTCTCTTTTTTTTGAAAAGCTCACATCACACATAACCTCTCCTTTTCTCAGATTATTACTTTTCAAAGTAAAAGCTCACATGACGTCAAATCCCCTACACTTCACAATTACTTTTCAAAATAAAAGCTCACGTGACGTCGCATATCATAACCCCTTTGTTCGGATTACTTTTCAAAATAAAAGCTTACATCACATATAATATCTCATTCCTCAGGTTACTTTTCAAAATAAAATCTCACATTGCATATCATAACTTCTCCTTTGTTTGGATAATTTTCAAAACAAAAGCTCACATTGTCTCTTATCATAACCTCTCCTTTTTTCGGATCATTACTTTTCACAATAAAGCTCACGTCTCACGTTAACCTCTCCTTTTTTTGATTACTTTTCAAAATAAAAGCTCTGTTACTTTTAGTGGCATTTCGAGTTATCATGACAACGTAAATCGCAAAAAACTACTGTCAAAATCCCTCATAGGAAAACACTGAGTCATGAGCTTGTTTGGAAAATATTTATTAGCAAACAACTTTTTCCCTAAAGCCACAATTTTCATGATACACAGACAAATTTATCAAAACGTAGACATTTTTGTCTTCTTTCAGTTGGTTTCTGTTTTTGCTGCAGGACAGTTTTCTCGTCAGACATCAGGGAAGTAACACTTCACTCCCTGTTTTTCGACATGTAAAATTTTTGTCACTTTTTGTTCACAAGCAAAACAATTTTAAGTCGTCATGTCTCTGAGATAAAGCGCTGTGCTAATTTGAAAATTTCCACCTCTTTGTCGCTCACAGTTCAAGAAGTACATGCATGTCACAGGAACTTTAAGCTAACCGCTAATGCTAATTTAAAAAAAGGCTCAGCCATTTTAAAGCTCACAGAGCTGAAAACTGGTAGAGTAGTAGTAGCCAAGAACAAGTTTTGACAAATTCTGAATGCTAAATAAAAATCCAAGATGGCCACCATAGCTAAAATGGYAAATTYACCGTAACTCAGTCATTTTCAGACATYTTTGGCTCAAATTTGAGATGGTAGCAGATCACAGTGACCTCCAACAAACAGTAAATTCAAATCTTTACTTAAATTGGACAGCACTCGGCAAACCCTTACAAAGTTTCTCCATCACTGGTGATTTGGTCTTTAGCTGCTGAGATGATTCAGAAACTCTTCTACGTCCCGACTCACGGGCTGACGGTTCTCCTGTCCGATCCTCTGCAGCCTCCTGATGCTGTCCTCGCGGTAAACCGACCCGTGTTGTATGGCTGCGGCCCTCATGTAGTACATCACCGCCTGGTCGCTGTGTTTTTGACCGTACTGTAAAAACTTGGCGTAGTAACTGTAAACCATCTGCTCTCCCTCAGGATCCAGATCGCTCTTCAGCAGCTCCTGGAAGATCTCCTCGGCCGCGGCTCGCCGGTTCGATTTGGCGTAAATGTTTGCCAGAGATATGAGCATTCTGAGGGAGGAGCCGGGGTACAGGGCGATGACCTCCTGGTGCAGGCTGATGGCTCGCTCCATCAGGCTGCCCTCCAGGTGCTTGTTGCTCAGGGAGAAGACTTTCCTCTTGTAGCAGATGGCGGCACATCTCTTTATGTACCGAGCGTCCGGATGTCTCTCCAMAGCCTCCTCTGCTAAATGAATGGCCTCGTCCATGGAAACGTGGGTCCTGTAGAGCCGGAGCAGAGGTTTGAAGCCGCTGTAGCTGCTCATCGGTTTCCTTAAAACCTTCCTCGCCAACTCTTGAGCGTCCTTCTGGATCTTCGCTCCCCTCTGAGCTCGAGCTTCCAAGTAAACGGCGGCGAGGTACAGGTTCCCCGGGTCGTGCTCTTTGGCGATTTTCATTTTCTCCAAGACGTCGGCGTCCATGTTTCCTTTGTGCTGCGAGACGGCGTTCGCCAACGCCAACACTCGGCTGGTTTGCCACTCCACCATGTCTGGCTGCATCCTGATGGCCTTCTGGAAGAAATCTGCAGCCAGGAGCTTTTTGTTCCCACCGAACTTCATCAGAGTCCAGGCCTTTTCAGCGCAGATTTCCGGATGGGGCTCGTCCAGGGAGGGAGACGGGTACTCGCTCATCAGGGCGTCGACCTTCCGCAGGTATTCCTGACTCTGTGCTTGTTCCCCCAGGAGGTGGTGCAGCCAAGACAGGTTCCCGTAGTTCACCACCAGCCAGGGGCCCTCGTCCGACACAGTGTTCCTCAGCTGCCGGAGCGCCTCTGCGGCCCGGCAGAAGAAGCGCCGGGCCTGGTCCGCGGAGCCCAGCTGGCAGTGGAGGAAGCCCTGCAGGTTGTAGATGTGACCCAGCCAGCTGTAGCCCTCCTCTGAGCCGATGTCCTCCAGCTCGTCCCGGAGACAGAGCAGCCTGGACCTGCTGCCGTCCAGGTCCCAGGTGAAGTGGCACTCCAGAGTCTCCAGTCTGGACTCCAGCGTGGACGGACTCCGAGAGGTGCTGGTGGACAACACAAATGTTTAAAATCACAGAAACTGAAATGGAGAGAGGTTTGTGTTTGAATAATCGATAATYCGAGAAGTATGGGGCGTCAAGCGTAAATGTCAAAAAGCTTTACTAACATTTTTCTTTATTTAGCTCGCTGTTCTTACATTTAGCTCATTTTTACTAAATGTTAACTTTGAATGTTAATTTTTTTTTAAATATTAAATCCTAAATCGAAGTTCATATTTATGTGTTTTGGAATGGAACGCAGCCTTTGCTGTTGGTGCTCGGCTCATGTTATGATGTCATCATCCTGAGACAATAGCTACAGCTAGCTTCAACGCAGCTAAAGCTTCCCTACAAGACATCAAACCTGCAGTTCTGGCTGGAGTCTGAGCTGCACTTCAAACTGCTGGACCACAGGGACCACCCATATTGTTTTTATCAACACATTTTGAATTTAGATTTTAAAATATTACCCTCAGCAGAGTTAGCAGCGTTAGCAGAAGTTAGCATCAGATAACCAGGATGATGTCATCATCCTGCAACAAACATTAACAATGGCCGCTGCTAGCCTCCGAAGCTTTAGCTCAGTGAGGTATATATCACCTCATATACCCATATTTAGCTGCACTGGAGCTAGCAGTTGCCATCGTCTCAGGATGATGACATCATAACATGAGCCGAGCACCAACAGCAGCGGCTGTGTTCCATTCCAAAGTAGCTAAATGTGGAACTCAACATTTAACTTCAACATCTACAGTTTAACTTTTACATTTAGATTGAAATATTTAGATTAAGGTTTTAATAGTTAATAATATATTTTTAACAGTTAAATTTAACATGTAGAATAAATTAGCTAAATGTAAGAACAGTGAGCTAAATAACAAAATGTTAATGGAAAATTTTTAACACTCAAAACGTGAGCTAAATAATGAAAAATATGTAAGTGACGTTTTTTAACATTTCCTTTTACTCTTGGCCTCCTCGTTGTGTCAGAGAAGAATCATTCAATAAAATAAAAGCGAGTCAGTCTGTAAACTCACCTCATCGTTCAGCTGCAGACCTCCGAACACCTCTGGGTTCTGATCTGCTTCTGGAGGCGAGGCGCCGTAAAATCTCGTCACGTTTGACCTCTGAGCTGCTGTAAATGACGTCATCCTGAGCTCCAGGTTTGGACTCTTTCCACGTGTTTACTGCTCTGAAACATCGATTCACTCTGCTTCTTGTTTTAGCAGAACGACTGTTATTGAACTGAGGTTAGAGGTCATGAAATAAGCCAGGTTAAAGGTTAAAGATCAGGAGAAGCTGTCAAAGTTTGTGTCTTATCAAATGTTAACTTTAGGTGAAATCAATTTAATCTTTTTTTAAGATCATTAACTCTCACTGGATCACCTGCATCGTCATGTTTCTTTGCTACCTTTTGAATTTTAAACCACACTTTGATCAGTTTTAACTTATCTTTTCACTCACTTGACAGTTAAGATCAGGTGTCCAGGTTAAGCCAAAGTAAAATCATGTTTAATTTAATGTTACATACAGTAAAAATGAACAGTTTAATGCAGGAAGGTCTTTATTTTCTCCACAGTGTCATTGCTCAGAAATGTTTCTGCTTTGTCCGTTAAAGCAGGGGGTCTGGGGACCCCTTTCAAGGGTGAAAAATATCCGGGGYCCCCCCCCCCCCATAAACCACATGCTGTTGATGCAAAAATAATTTACTTTTATTTTAACCCCTAAATGCCATGGTAATATTATTTTTAATTTGGTTCAGCATGTTTGATTTACTAGTGCATTACTCCCCATATGCATTTTAAAAAATATAAACCAAATTAACAGTTTATTGAAATTCTTTGAGGACCCCCAAGACACGGCTGGTGGACACCAGCTTGAGAACCTCTGCTTTAAAGTACCTGTGACATTCATTTTCTGTAATGCAGTTTTGGAAAGATAATGTTGATAAAATATTGCAAAAGAAAATTCACGCCGCTGAGATGAACGGTTGTTGAGATATTTGCATGTGAGGTAACAGGAAGTGA
The DNA here is from genome assembly GCF_001266775.1 of Austrofundulus limnaeus. Taxonomy (NCBI): domain Eukaryota; kingdom Metazoa; phylum Chordata; class Actinopteri; order Cyprinodontiformes; family Rivulidae; genus Austrofundulus; species Austrofundulus limnaeus. The sequence goes on from NW_013952491.1 coordinate 2,036,313, forward strand.
TGTCAAAGGGGAATGTCTGCATGTAAACAGGGCGTTACTAAAATGGCTGACGAACCAGACAGCTGAGAAGAATTTGATGTTTTTTTAGGTTAGTTTGAGTGCCTATCAGAGAGATGAGTCAGAGCTCAGATATTGTTTTTGTAAACAAACATACTTCATTTTCTTAAAGAGTTCCTCTTTGATGTCACTTCCTGTTTCACTTTGAGACAAATTCTAAAGAAAATATGCCAGTTATGTGACAAAAGAGGTACAATCATGTGTAATACACCGTTTTTTTTAAATCTAAAGATGTTTTCCTTGACTTTTTGTGTTTGAAGGATAATCATGTCAAAGGAACTTTAAGAAGGCGAAGATCTCTTGGAGTAACATCCTGAAACAGCCAAAGAGTCTGAGGGAAGCTGGAAACCTGTTCCAAGAAACTTAACAAGAGGAGAAATTCATGTTAAAACAACAACAGATGAATTAAAATCTCTAAATAACCAGTCCTTTTGTTGCTAACAGGAAGCTAATCTGTATCTTTGCTCCTCCTCCTCCTCCTCATTAGAGCAGATTGCTGCAGATTATCACCCGGCCGTGTGTTCCTCTCCAACACTCTCCTCCGACCCCTCGCCCGTTTGCTGACCGAGGACCACCATGGGCCTGCTGAACGTCCTGACCTCCATCAAGGACCGAGCCGACAAGTTCCTCAACGAGAAGAACGTGGTCACGGACTTCCTGGGGAAGCTGGAGGAGAAGACGGGGATCAAGAAGAAGGTCCTCGCCGTGGGTACGTTGGGTTTATATTTCTGTTGTGGGATCTTCTCAGTTCATGTGAAATTACATTTAAAAATAAAAGTTCTAGATGCTTCTCTAGAGGTCCATTTTAGATGCAACAGGTTGGTGCTGAACTGCTGCGGGAGTGTGGAAAGTGGATTTAGTTAATCCTCCTGTGAACAGATGCTGTGGTTCTGTTTGTGCTTATGCTCAGTGGAACATGTTGGGTTATTACTGCAGTCAGAGGTGGGCAGCAATAATCGAAAAATTAGTTGCACAACCCTAAAGCACTAACTTTAATATTTAGGTTTTTTTAGGAAAAGATTACTAAAAATCAAGCCTGACTCAGCATAATTGCTGTTTTACAGCAGGTTCCTGTTCTGCAGCACATAAAACACTCAGAATTACAGCATCACAATCACATCATTATACACCATAGACACAAAGACAAACAAGCATACCAAATTTCAGGAAGGCAGCATTTGCAAAATAGGACGTCTAAATATGAGCAGAACAAAAAGTGTCCAGCAGATGGCAGACAAGATTCTTCTTAAAGGGCTGTAGTTTTGAAATGGACTTTGTTTTGAGGAATGTCATTCCATGCTTTAGTATAAACATAGAAGAAAGACCTCTGGCCGTAACAGTTTTTAAAAGTTGGTAATATCAGTTGTCCTTTTGTAACAGATCTAGTTGAATGACCACTTCCAGAATTTGATTTGGGCAGCAATGCACAGAGAGTTCCATAACTGCCACCTTGGAAGATCTGAAAATATAAATTAATACCACTATACAAAACATAATTCTAAACGTCAAGGCAGGTTCTCTAATTCTAAAGCACTAACACACTAAAAAATTAGCAAAAGCTAATTCTAAAGCACTAAAATCCCAGCTGACCCATGGTCTTCAGAGTCAACATGAGACGATATTTTCTGTGTGCAGATTATTGCTAATATTTCATCTGGTGTAGTGGTTCCCAAACTTGAGGTCCAGACCTCTTTGTGGGCCACAAAACATCAAGTGAGGGTCCCCAGATGAATTCTTGACATCAATTTAAATGCAAAAAAATGCTAATGGAATATTTATTATTCCATTATTGCATTTTTTTCAAATAATCATAAATGAATAAATATTAGTATCATAGTTACTAGGTTTGTTTATAGTTACTATTCCCGTGATAACAGAGTTATTAAAGTTTGCAACATAAACATTTAATACATGGGGTCAGGTTTGTCTGCAACTGGTATTTTGRGGGTCGGAAGCAAAAACGTTTGAAAACCACTGATKTAGTGAAGTGACACATCTGACAATTTTCACCCTCAGCTGTTCACAATAATGCTGATCAATAACTTTTAAAGAACTAAATTAGTGCTTATAAATTTAGCCCATAACTTTAGCAAGTGCTAATCCACTAATAAATTAAGAAATTAGCAAAAACCCCAAAGCACTAATCAGAAAATTAGTTCCCCTAATAGTGCTTTAGGGGAACTGTTCCCACCACTGACTACAGTTTATTCTCTGCTACAATAAAAACACGCTTCAGTTATTTGACATCTGGAACGGTTTAGGACTTGGCGTTACGCAACCTCAACTTTGGAAACCAGTCTAGACCAGTGGTTCACAAAGTTTGGGTCGGGACCCACAGTGGGGTCCTGAAACATCAAGCTGGGGTCATGAAAATATTTTCTGAATTAATTACACTAAAAAATGACAACAACATTTTTTGTCTTTGTTGTTACAAAATAATAAGGTTAGTGTATAAACGGGCAAAAATAATGTAATAAATAATGTTACGATGCTCTTATATATTTGACGTGAAAACAATGTTTATCAACCAACAACAGCTGGGGGCACAGGGTCTGTGCTGCTGGTATTTTGTGGGTTCCCAAACATTTCAGCTTTTGTTTTCATGTCAAATAAACAAGAGCATAGTAACATTATTTATTACATTATTTTTGTCCATTTTAAGTACACTAATCTTATTATTTTGTAACAACAAAGGCAAAAAAAATGTCATTTTTTTAGTGTAATTAATTCAGAAAATTGATGTTTCAGGACCCCACTGTGGGTCCCGACCCCAAATTTGGGAACTACTGGTCTAGACTATAAACCCGAGAGGTCAGTCTTGAAGAGAATCTCGAARTGAATCCAACAAATGGCCCATTTTTATAGGTCTGGTTAGAGAAGCAGCAGGTTCAGGAGGAAAACCTGGACCTTCCTGACTCCAGCTCCTCCTGGGGAATCCCAGAAAGGATATACTGTATGTATAATCTCTGAGGGTCTCCTCTTATTGGGACATGACCCAAAACCCTCCAGAGGGAGGCATCCTAATCAGATACCTGSACCACTTCAGCTGACTCCTCTGGGAGTTCAGACCATGATCAGACCAGCTTCTTGGATCCAGGATCTCTTCTTTTAGTCCCGATCCACACCTCACGAGCGCAGGTGAGGGTTGGAACAAAGATGGACCTTTAAATGTTTCGTCTTTGGGTTCAGCTCCTCCATCATGACAGAACTGAGCAACAACGAGGTGAGGCGAGGTTCAGATCTGTCAGTCCATGCCTCGTCCCCCGATCCAGAGGGTCTAAACCAGCTGACTAAAAGCCACGGCTTGTTGGACTCGTGTGTGGTGAAGCTTTGCATTCAGATTTAGGGTCGGGGACCGCYCCCCCTGGTCTAGTTCCAGACGAGTGTCCCCCTCTGTGGATCAGCTCTGTAGGTCTTTATGAACTCYGTCCTCCTGGGAGCCGTGTGAGCAGAGAGACGTGGATCAGCAGGACATGATGTCAGCCTGGTGCCTGGCACTCGCTGTCTCCGAGCCGTCAGAGCAGAGCCCGGCAGCAGAGCAGGCAGCCTCCATGACTGAGCAGCAGAAGCTGATCAGAGGTAGGACGSGGTTTTCACTGCTTCCTGTTGGTTTCCTTCAAAATGTCCAACAGAAAGAGTTGCTTTTATTTAATAGCTGGGATTTAACTTAAACCTCCAGGTGAGTCTGTTAGTTTATAATCTGTGTCAGAGTCCTGATGTCTCCGTCCTGTGTGTCCCCGTCCAGGTGCTGTCTCACTGACTGGACTCTACCTGGTGTACGGTTATGGTGCTGCGCTCCTCTGCAATCTGATTGGCTTCGTCTACCCGGCTTATTATTCGTGAGTTTTGGGTTTTGTTTTGAGCCATTTCTCATTTGGCCAAAACTTCTGAGTCTGAAGACCCCGTTTTAGACAACTTATTAAAAGTTTTTTTTAGTCTAAATTAGTAATAACAGTAATATATTGGATGATTTTTTTTTTATAATTACATTAGGTACACACATAAAATAYGCTTCCAGATGATTTTTTTAAATTCCATCTTCAACATAGAGGTCTTTAAAATGTTCATAAGTTTTCTAAAACATAATGTGACAGGGCCTTGAACCACGGAGTGGTGGGCGATCATGTAAATGTAATGATGGGGTGGTCATTGGCTGGTCTGACTCTGGACCCAAAGGTGCAGGCTGCCACAAACTGTGACACCCCTGTGGCTTAARGGCATTTTAACAAAATAAATCAGGAACCAGAGTTCAGGTTTTAATAGAACTCCCAGAAAGTTGTTGAAAGTGCATCTCATTAAACTTTAGAGTCCGCCCAATTGAAGATGTCCTCTCCAGCTTTCTGCCTTGGCAGAAAGAGGAAATGACTGTAACCCAGTCTGTCTGCCCAGTCCTGGACCAGTCCTGGACCAGTCCTGGCAGAAAGGTTGTCTGAGACTTTCAATCCTTCTGGTCTCCTGCAGAATCAAAGCCATTGAAAGTCCTTGCAAAGAAGACGACACCAAATGGCTGACCTACTGGGTGGTGTACGGCGTCTTCAGCCTGGGCGAGTTCTTCTCCGACATTTTCCTCTACTGGTTCCCATTTTACTACGCCTTCAAGGTGAGAACTCAMCTCTGAGCCAAACAAGCTGAAACAAACTAAACAAACTCATTTTTGGTCTCATACATGCAGTTTTACCAAATTTACCAAAGGTCAGATTTCTGTATGTTGACAAAACGTTCTTGTTTTTCTGTACGGTCGTAGTGTCTGTTCCTGCTGTGGTGCATGGCCCCTGTGTCGTGGAACGGCTCCCAGATTCTTTACAACAAGGTGGTTCGACCTGTTTTCCTCCGCCATGAAGCGGCGGTGGACAACATGGTCAGTGACCTCAGCGGGAAGGCCATGAGCGCTGCTGAGAACCTTACCAGAGAAGGTAGAACCGGTTCAACGCCGGGAGAAAAACGCTTTCTCTTCTGTCGTCAGAGATTTACTCTCCTTATCTTCTCTGCTCCTGATTCCTCAGTCCTGTCCACATTGGTGAAAAATAAAACTCTGATGAAACCAGGACCAGTTTCTCAGACCGAGACTAYGAGTTTACCAAGTTCATCTGCAAAACCATCCACAGCTCCGGCTGCTCCAACACCACCAGGCAAAGACGAACAAAGAGTGAGTAAAACACACGATTACCTCTCCTAACATTCTGTCCATCATTGACCTGTCTGTCCATCTTAGACACGCCTGTCCATCGTAGACCTGTCTGTCCATTGTGGACCAGTCTGTTCGTTACAGACCAGTCAGTTCATTATAGACCTGTCTGTCCACCATAGACCAGTCTGTTCATTGTAGACCAGTCAGTTCATTATAGGCCAGTCTGTCCACCATAGACCAGTCTGTTCATTGTAGACCAGTTTGAACATCATTGACTTGTCTGTCCACCTTAGACATGCCTGTCCATCGTAGACCTGTCTGTCCATTGTGGACCAGTCTGTTCATTACAGACCAGTCTGTCCATTGTGGACCAGTCTGTTCATCATAGACCTATCTGTCCACCATAGACCAGTCTGTTCATTATAGGCCAGTCTGTCCACCATAGACCAGTCTGTTCATTGTAGACCAGTTTGAACATCATTGACCTGTCTGTCCACCTTAGACACGCCTGTCCATCGTAGACCTGTCTGTCCATTGTGGACCAGTCTGTCCATTGTGGACCAGTCTGTCCATTGTGGACCAGTCTGTTCATTACAGACCAGTCTGTCCATTGTGGACCAGTCTGTTCATCATAGACCTGTCTGCCCACCATAGACCAGTCTGTCCGCCTTGGACCAGGCTGTCCACCTTAGACCAGGCTGTCCACCTTAGATCAGTCTGTTCATTGTAGACCAGTCTGAACATCATAGACCAGTCTGTCCACCTTAGACCAGTCTGTCCATCATAGATCACATTATCCACCATTGATCATGCTTTCCACCTGAGACAAGTCTCTCCACCATAGACCAGTTTGTTCCTTATAGACCAGTTTGTCCACCTTAGATCAGTCTGTTCATTGTAGACCAGTCTGAACATCATAGACCAGTCTGTCCACCTTAGACCAGTCTGTCCATTATAGGCCAGTCTGTCCACCATAGACCAGTCTGTTCATTGTAGACCAGTTTGAACATCATTGACCTGTCTGTCCACCTTAGACACACCTGTCCATTGTAGACCTGTCTGTCCATTGTGGACCAGTCTGTTCATCATAGACCTGTCTGTCCACCATAGACCAGTCTGTTCATTATAGGCCAGCCTGTCCACCTTAGACCAGGCTGTCCATCATAGATCACATTATCCACCATTGATCATGCTTTCCACCTGAGACAAGTCTCTCCACCATAGACCAGTCTGTTCCGTATAGACCAGTCTGTCCACCTTAGATCAGTCTGTCTATCATAGACTTGTCCATTCATTTTAGACCAGTTTATTGTGTTGCAGTTGAAGTCATATAAAGTAAATCATATCATTAAATATTCCAGATATTCATGATTCCTTTCAGAAGAKAATATTTTTCTCTGCTTCCCCAAAATAGTAACTTTTATTCTAATAAATCTGTAGACATTAATCCTGTTTTTTTTTGTTCCAGCCTTTCCTGGGGTAATGTTCGGTAAGTCAGCTTAATTGTGTTTCAAAATGTAGCAAATTATCAAAAATAAAGTAAATGTGATGAAACTGTCTGAATGATTCTATTTGTTGTTTTTGACTGTCTAAAAAATCTTATTGGGTCTTACTGTTTATCAGATTTAACTTTAAAGTTTAAAAACAGAGGACTGAGTACTCAGCCGTGCGGAACGCCTCTAAATATTGATTTTAATGTTGAATTTGGTCTCATCTTGAGCTCCTTGTGTATTAATTTATTGTAAAATAAAGTTTTTTGTTGAAACAGTGTATTATACAACAAACATGCTACTTTGAACTGTCTGTTTTACTGATTAAACCATTAAATAACTCATGGCTATCATTTGTATTTTTCAGGCTCTCTGATGGCAGCAGACGAAGAAGAGGAGAAMATTTTTTTCCTCAGGAAGTGCTTCTTATATCTTTGTAGTACTGTAGTACAGAACATCGTGAATAACTGTCTTTTATGTTAGTTTTTTTTATTCATGGTTTAAAAATCACRTATTTATTTGTTTTTAAAACTGAATCTTCAGATTTGCTGGTTTTTCACATCTCCAGCCAATAACTGATGTGGAAGCTGTTGTTTTAACGGCAAGCTGGATGTTTTCACGACTTAAAAATGTGATGTTACGTTTTATATAAGTTCCCAAATAAATAACATGTCAATTCACCAGATTAAAGTGAACCAAATCTCTCAAAAACAAAATAAGTTCATGTTTATTTCTGTTTTTCTTTTCTGATTTTCTGCCCTAATAAGTGTTTTCTGATAGGACTCATTTATGCCGATTAGACAGACAAATGACATTTGTACACACAGTCACTAGCAATTACATGATTGATACATGATATATGATGACGAAAATAATGATGAAACCTACAGTATGAAGATAACACAAATATGGTAATTCAATTTAAAGGAATATGGCCATAAAGTAAAAGTCAATTGTAATATCAAGTTAAAAAGTCTCTCTCTCTCTCAATTAAAAATAAAAGGAGCATATTGTGAAAAGTTTATGTAAGGTGAAATCTAAAACAAAATATTTTAACTGTAGTTTATAAAGTCCCAGCTACAAATAAAATTTTGTGCTTTATTTACATTTATACTTTTTGTTTCAGAATGCAGAAAACTATAATTACTTCCTCCTCGCCAGCAGGTGGCGGTAACGCACCGTGGCGAACCAACAGTCACGTGGCGTGTTACGTAGAGACGTTCGGATTTTCATTGAAGGGGTTCATGTTTGTTAACTTGTGTTCATATTTTTTTCTAAATCTGGTCATTTTCTATGAATTGGCTCGGTTTCAACTGCAGCTGACGGCTTAAAAAAGACCTGAGATTCACRGGAGAGTTTCAAAGTAAAAAGAAGTTTGGTAAGTCCAGAAGAAAAGCTGGAAGTTGCTGTTCGAACTGTTGCGCCGAATTTGGTTCAATGCTTGCTGAATTAAGCTAAGACATCGATTATCAGTAAATCTGATATACTCWTTAACTTTAATAGTATTGTACAGTAGTATCTACGTTATTCTGAATAATTCGGCTCAGAAATTTTCCACCTGGCTCTAATGATTTGTTCATTTTACATCGATTTAACTGTTAGATGTTTACTGGAAAATTAATGAAAAACACTCAGATTTAGCATTTTTTTCCCCTAGTTTGTCATGTTAAATGAATATTATTAATAATAAGATTGTACACATCTAGATAAAAACAATGATAGCAAAATGTATTAACAGAAAACCACCGCATATTACAAGTGATTGTTAATGATCATTGAAGTTGAATTAACTCACCTGGTGTCCACTTCCTGTTTACCTGTTACAGATGTTGGAGGTGGAGCTGTCTGCAGCACAATGAATCTTGGTTCTAAAAGTAAAAAACGGGTGGTTCTGCCCAGCCGCCCTGAACTCCCTGCAGTGGACCAGATCCTGGAGGACCTCAGCAAAGCTGCTCCAGATGACCCAGTCTTCAGCATCCTGGAGGAAACTGGACACGGTGGGCCACACAAACACTCCACCCTCAAACATCCAGGACCTTTAAACTGGTCCACTGACCCCCCACGTGTCTCTCTGCTGTCCAGAGTCGTCCTCCCCTGCAGACAGCGAGGTGGAGCGCCGCTTCCAGCAGTGTCGTCGGTACCTGGAGCTGAACGAGCAGCTGCAGGAGGCTCAGGGTCGACTGCTGCAGCAGAGAGAGGAGCTGCAGGCGGCGGGGCAGCAGCTGGACAGGAAGGTGGACGAGGTCAAAGGTCAACTCCTCTGATTCAGGACGCTTAGACTGAACTCTGGTTTAAATCGTGGCAGGCTCGTCCAGGTGGCAGGTGTRTTAGTTGACCTTCGACCTCAGCCGAACTCTGCTCCTGGGTCCCTGAAATGAGCCGTTCATCACGTCGGTTTCAAAATAAAAGCTSCAGGAAGTGTTGGTGATTTCAAAGGAAAAGTATGAACCTAAAGAGCGATTCGCCTGTCTGTGAGACGGGGTGTAGTTGGAGCAAGTCAGACAAAAAATGTACAAGAAATGGAAAGTTAAAGAAAAGATATTTAAATATTTAAAAAATGTTTACTAAATGCAAAATTATGTTTTGTTCCTGGTTTTAGTTCTACTATAAAAAAAAACGTGTTAAAGTTCAGCTTTACGTCACGTTTCCTTATAGTTGCCACCTTTTCGAGCAGTGGTTCTCAAATTTAGGGTCGGGACCCACACTGAATTAATTACACTAAAAAAATGACTTTTTTTGCCTTTGTACAAAATAAGGTTAGTGTACTTAAAATGGACCAAACTAATGTAATAAATATTGTTACTATGCTCTTGTTTAACATGAAAACGTTTATCAACCGACAACAGCTGGGGCTCAGGTCTCTGCTGATATTTTGTGGGTCACAGCTGAAAAGTTTAGGAACCACTTCTATATATTTTCAGTTCCCTTTCAGCTGATTTCACCAGTGTTTGGAGAAGACGTGGCGCCATCTGCTGGTCAACTCTGTTTAATCCACTCTGCTCTTTTCTATAACAAAAGAAAACCTTGTATTTTACAGCTCATTTTGAACATTTAGAAACAACACAACAGGTCTTTTTGAATAAAACGAATGAATAAAATAAAACCATGGCTCGTTTATTGTTTCGAAGGAAGCAACGCAGCAGTTTAAGGAATCACTTCACTCTTTATTGGAATGAAATTAATAATTTTGACACTTCAGTGTTTTGCTTGTTTGTCTCCGGAGAACAAGCCGGTCAGGACAAAGTGACTCTCCACTTTAAATCTGCTTTTTAAATGTCAAACAGCTGTTGTTTCTATAAATATGTGTTGGTGTTTGTTTGAAAATGATTTTTTTTTTTTTAGTTTGACTTCGCTCGACAGTGAAAAGGCAGATTTATGAAGTTGTCACCTTCAGATTCAGAGATTAAAAATAAAAATCCATTCACTCGTGTGTGAGCTGGGCTTTCTTCTACGCATGCTCAGGAACTAAAACAGGTTCTAATGGTTCCAGTCACCTCTGCAGACACYCTTTGAAAACAAGGATGGTGGAAACTACAGAGAATATTCATAGTCTTTATAGAGTCTTCACCTATCAGTACTTTTACAGCAACACAGTTTAAGCAGATATTAACACGTTGTACAGATTTACTGAGGGAAACTCCCAGGAGGACGTCGCCAACCGAAGCCTCGAGGCGCCAAAAGCGGGACAAAATTAAGACGTAGAGCTGTCGACGTGGATTAACTGGTTGAGAATCAACAGTTTTATGGCAACGGTTAAATATTTTGCATCTAGAACTATTAGGGTGATAATTAACAGATTTTAAATTATAACAAAGACTCAAAATGCAACATTCTACCTGCAGGATCAGTAATTAGTAGCTATTTTTGGACACAAATGGTCACAGGTCTGCAGATGTTTCCTTCATCTACAAATAAAACCCATCCAGTCTTAATTACCGTCCATTCTTTCAGCGCCACAAAGCCTCGAATCACTGACGCCTCGTTTCTCGACACGCTCGGTTAAAATAAAGAAAACGAATCAAATGTTCTGATGTTCTCTCAGGAAGTGAGGTGGGCTTTGGAAAAGGTTTTCACCCCTGAATTAACGTCCGTGRCGTTGTTCTGCACCAACGATGCTCACAAAGTGGGTAAAAGTATTCAGCATGCTGTTGTGTGTATTTACAACACTGATGGTTACAGAGAAGGTGAAGGTACTCGGAGTTACTGACAGGAACGGGTACTCAGAGTTACTGACAGGAACAGGTACTCGGAGTTACTGACAGGAACGGGTACTCAGAGTTACTGACAGGAACGGGTACTCAGAGTTACTGACAGGAACGTGTACTCAGAGTTACTGACAGGAACGCGTACTCAGAGTTACTGACAGGAACGGGTACTCAGAGTTACTGACAGGAACGGGTACTCAGAGTTACTGACAGGAACGGGTACTCAGAGTTACTGACAGGAACGGGTATTCAGAGTTACCGACAGGAACGGGTACTCAGAGTTACCGACAGGAACAGGTACTCTGAGTTACCGACAGGAACAGGTACTCAGTTACCGACAGGAACAGGTACTCAGTTACCGACAGGAACAGGTACTCAGTTACCGACAGGAACAGGTACTCAGTTACCGACAGGAACAGGTACTCAGTTACTGACAGGAACAGGTACTCGGAGTTACTGACAGGAACAGGTACTCAGTTACTGACAGGAACAGGTACTCGGAGTTACTGACAGGAACAAGTACTCAGTTACTGACAGGAACAGGTACTCGGAGTTACTGACAGGAACAGGTACTCAGTTACTGACAGGAACAGGTACTCTGAGTTACTGACAGGAACAGGTACTCGGAGTTACTGACAGGAACAGGTACCCGGAGTTACTGACAGGAACAGGTACTCAGAGTTACTGACAGGAACAGGTACTCAGAGTTACTGACAGGAACAGGTACTC
>NW_013952491.1:2048882-2063366 GCF_001266775.1 Austrofundulus limnaeus
GTACTCAGTTACTGACAGGAACAGGTACTCAGAGTTACTGACAGGAACAGGTACTCAGAGTTACTGACAGGAACAGGAAACAGTGTGCTGTCATACCAAAGCATTACTTAGAATTAATACAGTCAGCTAGTAAGCTTGACCTAAACAGGGTTTAAATTACAGCTTTATGGAAGTTTGAGACTTTATTTTGTCGTGTTTTTGTTAAACCAGCCTTGCAGGTAAGCTAATGTTGTAAAAATCTAATTAAACCCACAGTGAGAGAGGAGTATTTAAAATATGAAGGCAGTAGTTGTGTCCCTCTAAACATTTTTTTCTTACAGATCCTGCATCAAACACGGTCTGAACCTTAATCTTATAGTCTTATACCTGTTTACCCATAATGCACATGACCAGGGACGTCATTAGCAAGATAACATCAGGCCTTTTTGGACATGCTGTTTTTAAAATATAAGATAATTCTCATATTAGGCTCACGGTTTTGCAGAGAGAAGTTTCTGCATGAATTTGAACGAATTCTGGACCATTACCGGAGACAACGGGTCTAGTTTAAACGACCAGTTSTTAAAGGTTTACTGCACGTCTAAAAAGAACCTTCGTGTTATTTTGCTTTAACACATCCAAACAGTGTATTCACAGTTTAATAAGGTGAGAATAAAATGGTAATATCCGTGTGTTTATACTCGTAGTAGTCCTAACAGACAGAAACTGTAATAAAAGTGAGTAATACTAGTAAGAGACTATATTAATCTAAAGAAACATCTCATCACACGTTGATCCACCGAACCTACAGGGGGTTGGAGCGTCATATTTGTTGAAGGGTAAAAGCTTTGATGTGCAGTACCTAAAAAAATCTGTCACAAGTCACTGAGTCCTTGTTGACTCAAGTCCACCACAGTTGGAACCTTCAGAGACTGTTCAGGACCTTGCATATCATTGTTCTGTTGTGTCCAACAAACTAATCCACTGTGTGAGCTGAAATCCAGTTTTCACTACATTTTTCTACCAGGCAATGATTGCATGATCTACAAATACAAAAAAAGTATAAAAAAAGATGCATTACTCATGTGAGTTCTTTGTGGTCCATTCTTACCAGGTCTGTGTCGGTGCATACATCCAGCAAGGTGTGAATGGAAGGTGGAAGCTCTGATCGAACTGTTCAGAGGACATTTGGGAGAACGAGTCGATACCCGAGGTAACGGAGGTGCTGAGTTTTATTTTGAAGTCTTTCACGTGGACTGGATCCACTTCCCTACAACTCACTTTTGCCCCCAGACTTTTCAGTGTTGGTCGTGGCCTGGCTCTGCACCTCCTGCAGGCAGCCGGCCATCGGGCTGGGGGTGTAATTAAARGGCGTGACTCGGGCGGCCTTGCTCGGGGAACCTTGGCGGAAAGTGACGACTCCACTCACATGGCCATCGGACGTACCCGCGGCACCGTGGCTCCTCGGCGAGCCGTCTYACTCTGGATCCTGGAGGTTCCCCCCAGACGTGGAGCTAAACTTTTTCAGAAAAGCCAACCTGGTCGCTTCCTCTGAGACCACCGAAGCTGTTTCAGTCGTCGGAGAGGTGCTKGAGTTGGTCTTGTTGTTGGATACGTCTTCCGTCTGGACCGTTGCGTCACTYGTCTTGCGAGATGCCAGGAGAATGGTGGGCAGTTTTCCAGGAAGAGCAGGTAGCTTCGGRTTCTCTCCATCAGGAGAAGGCACCAGTGGCAGCGCGTTGGCGGGCAGAGTGCTCTTCAGGATCCGAGGTACGTCTTCGTCCCTGATCCTCCTCCAGGTAGCTCCTTTCTTTTTTGTGTCYTCCTCACTTTTAGCTCTTCCGCTTGAATCGGATGAAGACGAGCGCAGCGAAGAGCGGCTGGTCACTCGACTCAGTACATTTATGCTTGGTGATGAGGCATGGCGTTTAAAGGTGTCTTTGTCCTGTTGCTGCTTGACTCCAGAGATTCTGCTTGGCCCGTTTCGCTGGGCCGCCCTGCAGGGACTTTCAGAGCTGGTTCTTCTGGACTGCCGTCTTGCAATAATATCCCTTTCACTTGACGTTGCTCTGGATAGAGTTGCGGTCTGCTTTTGGAGTCCGGGGTTTGGCCTTGGGACTTGCTGTGCACGTCCGGACTCTTTTACTTGCAGCCGCTTCGGAGCCTGAGCTGCGGCCTTGAGCTCCTGACAGCGCGATGAGCAAAGGAAGACRGTTGAGGCTCCAGGAACTGCCCTGCGGGGGGATCCGTTTTGTGATCCCGAAGCATTGTGAGGTGAGCCGTCGCGTCTTCGACCTGTCTTTGATTCTTTAATAAATGTCAGCTGCCTCAAGAATCCGTTCCGATCTGAGTCACTGCTGCTGGAATGGACCGAGGTCATCCTGACCAGGTCAAACTGATTAGCTGGAGAGGCTCTTCTTCCATTTATCTGAGTACTTTGCCTGTTGGACATTTGGTTAGTCACCAGTGGAGACAGAGGTCTGGGTTGCCTGAGTGAAGTCTGCATGAAAGGAATCCMAACAGGTGACTTCTGAGTTTTAGGTGGTGGAGATTTATCGTTTTGATTGACAACAGGAGAGCGTCCTCGTCGTTCAGGGGGACTAGTAGCAGGGGAGCTGCTACTACTGGACGTGGAGGTCTTTTTCTGGATRGGTTTATTGGTCTGAGTAGGAGATGGTATTTTCTTCTGTGACTGCTTGGATGGCGTGGAACTCTGAGACGATCCAGAGGACGAGCTCTTTGTTATCCGTGGAGGTGGAGTAGAACTCCTCTTTGGAAGAGACAGTTCTGTGTCCTGGGGGTGGCCCAGTCTGTGAAGGCTCTTCGATCTGTGCTGAGCAAGGTTCGGGTTCTTAGGAGCATCTGTGTTGATCGGCACTTTTCTGGGAGGGGGTCTTTGTGACGGAGCCTCCTCTTTCTTCGGCGTATAGATCACCGTCCTGCCTCGGAACACTACRGGTAAGTTTGGAACAGGTTTCCGCTTCTCAAAGTCTAGAGGRTTATTTGCTTTTTTATCTTTAGCAAACTTCCTCTCTTTGGGTGTAAAGCTGGATGTTGACATGAACGACAGAACCGACTCCGTCTCTTCAGAAGATGGCTCTTGGGATTTCGATGCTTGCAGCCCAGTGACAACACAGTTAGCACCTTCCTGTATGGCTCTCCATTCAACACTGTTGAGGTCAGAGTCTTTGTCCCACCCCATATCGTCGCTGTCCATTTCTGTATATATGTCCCATCCGTCAGAGACTTTCTGTTTCTGAGCATTTTCTGCTTTCTTTTTTCTGGAAGCMATCTTCCGCCTCTGTTTGGGCATAGCAGACGTTATGCATTTTTGAAGGAGGTCATCCTCGGAGTCCATGCTGACTGAGCTCGGTGAGCTTTGCTCGTCATATTGGCAGTGAATMGTCACGGCCTTTGCTTGTTGTGCCATTGTCTTATTGTGTCTGTTCTTGTACCACGTTTGCTGGGCTTTCGATTTCTGATCCTCAAACTCGGCGTCACTAAGTGAACTCAGAGAGGAGCTTAACGAGTAACACGCCAGGGATTCATCCCTTATCAGATTTTGTTTGATTCTCTGAAACCCTCGGGGCTTTCCCTGGGAATTATCTATCCGGCCTATATTTGTCATGCTTCGAGACAGAGTATTCCTGCTCGCTTCCCTGATCTGTTTCCTGCTGGGGTGTTTYTGCAAACATTCACTTCTGTCCTCGTAGAAGCTGTTACTGTCCTCTGAAGAATTTGTCATTTGTCGATAGATTCTGTTTCCTTTGTGCGATCCAGAATTCATGTTACCATCTGTGTTTTTCTTTATGACGGGCAGCTCCAGTTTCCTGCAYGGACCCTGACCTTGTGGCCTCTTTTGCTGATTGGGAGACTGATCGCGATATTTGAGGTTGGCGACTCTGTCGGCCACCTCTTTGCTCTGCATGAGCACCTTCTGAGTGGGGATCACGTGTTTGGTCGTTTGGCTCATGTGGACCTCGGGCAGGTAGTTGGTCCTGTTTGGTTTGTGGAAGTGTGAAAATATCCTCAAGTCTTCMATTCTTTTTGCTTCGTTGTTTTTCACTTCCTTTCTGTTCAGGCCTTTAGCAGTGCAGTCTTTAGCCCCCCTGTCCCTCAGGGGATACTGAAGTGTTTCGTCGCTCAGRGATGTTGTGCTGGAGAAGATGACGGGCGTACCCTCTGCAGAATCTGTTAAGGAAGTATCGTCCAGTTTGAAGTCTTTTTGTGGATTTCTCCTCTTGTGACACCTTTGGGTTTTATCACTTGGAAGCATGGTGAACGGCAGAAGGATTTGTTTTCGGATTTGAGAACTGAGTATGTGATGGGGGATGCTGGTTGTTAAAGAGGATCTGACTTTTCTAAACTTTGAAGGCATGGCTGAGCTGATGCATTCCTTCAAAATTTCGATGTCGTCATCCGAGTTGCACTCGCTGCAGCGCTCCTCGTCGAAGCCTCGCTCATCTTCGTTGGGGAACGGCTGATTCTCATCGTTCTGCTGGAGCAGGGGGGTTAACTTCAGCTCCACGTCTTTCTGGATGTAGTGTTCATGAAGGGGCAGAGCGCTTAAGCTGGAGGCGCAAGAGAAGTTCTCAATGGGTTTTTCAACAGTGAAGTAGACGGTGTCCAGGTCAGGAGGAAGGTTAAACCTCTCTTTGGGATCCGCGATCTCCATCAGCTTCTGTAGACTGCTTTCCCACTGGCCTGCTATCCCTGTGATCTGCGTCTCTGGTACATTTGGCTCGACACAGCAGGGAGTTTTGCTCCGGCTAGGAGGCATGGTTTGTCCTGGGCTGTCTGGAAGATCGCTGGGGCTTACTGTTCCATCAATCATCTCACTGCACGGATCGCTTTGGATTGAACTGGCAATGGAGGGAGACTCAAAACTGCCCAGTGAGCTGACTGAGCTACATCGGCTCAACACCAGAGGCGTTTCGTGGATGTAGTTCTCCGAGGAGCTGGATGGAGATCTGTCTTCGATTATGGRAGGTGAAGCTCCTCTGAGGAACACCTTTTCCTTCTTGGCAGCACAGGTGACCTCATTGGGGTTCAGCTCTTTGCAGGGGAAGGTTTTTGAGTCTGTCATCAACAGCTGGCTGTCACTCAGATCCTCTAAGGTTTCATCCTCGTGCTCTCTCTTCACCAACTCGCCGTCCTCCACCTCGATTATTTCCAARGACGAGTCGCTCTCGAGCTCGTTTTCGCTTTGTCCGTCCAGCGCCCCATCGCCTGAGGACAGGGAGGACAGCGAGCTGCAGCGGGAGAAGCAGATTGGAGTGTTCTCCACGGAATATTTCTGGACTGTCTCCATTGTCCCAATGGTTGGACTTCTGGTGGAATTCATCGGGGGAAACTTTGTGATGCTACCCCCGGTCATGACCGTGGGAACCCACGCCTGCCGCCTCATCGCCTGAGCTGCTTGAACYTTGATGGTTGTCTTTGAAACGCCAAATTTGGCCACACTCTGAATGAGTGGGACCTGTTGGTAGGTGGGGGAAAGCTTAATTGATGTCATGCTGACATCAGAGGACACTTTTGTGGATACACTGACTGGTGTTTGCGCTGGTGGGTCTTGATTCTTTTCTGTGTCTGTGTTGAGCTCCACAGCTTTTACTTCTTTATTATTCACAGAATCTCTCTCTGGAATATCCTGTTGGTTAGTTTCATTCAGAAGCGCCGGGTCCACGTTGAGATAATCTTGATGAGCCACCTTTAGGTCCAGCTGGTTGGGTCGTTGCTGCGTCATTAGAGCTTTTGGAAACGTCTGGATCTGGTCTTTGCTGCCGCAGTAGCCGTCGCTCGTGCTGCCGCTGTTCAGGCTGTCTGTCGAAACACTGGCGTGGGTGTTTTTGAGGCGCAGGAGGGCGTGGACTCGGCTGAAGCGCTCCCTGTGGGCCAAACTGCCCGTGTCAGAGAAACGGCAGGGGGAACATGAATTTGCCCGGGCTTCGTTAAGCTCGTCTTGCCCATAAGCCCAGTCAGCCAGGTGGTCCTCGGAGCTGAGGCTCAGGCTGTCTTCAGAGGACGTGTGCATGGTGATGTCATCCACCAGCCTGTCAATCTTAGCAACCGTGTTGGTAATCTTTTTGGCGAGTGTCTCTGCGGCGGCGGAGACCACATCTTCAGGAGGAGGATGCTTCTTCTTGAGCACCTGAGGGGGATCCGTGTCTCGCTCGGGTTCGTTGTCCCTCTTTCGATGTTGATTTTGCAGGAGGTTAGAGTTGGTGAGAAACATAGAGAGCATGGAGAAGCTGCCAGTATCCAGGCTGCTGGAGTTATTGGGGGCCTCATCGTCATCAAAGCAGCCAGAATCAGAAGCGTAATCCTTCGCTAGACTCTCAATGTGCCTGAGGGGCTTGCTGAGGGTCAGGTGCTTGGGGCTTTGCTTCTCGAGGGTATCAAAGGTCTCCGCGAGGTGTTTGGCATCCAGCTCTGCCTCTAAAGCTCTCTGTTTCCTCATGTACAGGGAGGGCAAGCAGGAGCCTGGGGACACGACTGCGGTATCTTTGTACTTCAGGGGTCGGTTGGTCAGGAGGTTCCGTAGAGCCGCGGCGCTGCCCATGGCGATCATCTTGTGCTTGGAGTGGATCAGGTTGCGCAGCATGCTAACCGCCCCCAGGTCCCACAGCAGCTCCTGGTCTTTCGGGCTTCGGGCGGAAAGATTCCAGAGAGTCCCGCAGGCGTTGCTGACGATGGTCAGGCTGTGAGAGCGCAGGTGCTGCAGCAGGGTCTGAAGGCAGCTGTGGTCTCTGAGGATTTGCCTGTGTAGAAACAAAAACAGACACGTTTAAACAACAAGCCCCACCCATTTTATTGTTTTTTGCTCAATTAAACAAACAGAACATTGAACAACAGTCTGGTAATTTCATTTAACAATAACTTACAATCAAACTTTCAGTAATCAATAAGCTATATTTACAGAGTTGTGTGTTTCATTTTGAAATAGTCCATTTTTCCACTGTTTATCACACCTGCCTCCTTTCAATCTTAGGTTATTTCTTCCATTATTGAATTTACTCCACAATCCTGATCCAATCTTCTTGTTTAGGCCAGTCTGGTTTCAACCAACGTTTTATTGTTGCCTTTTTACTTGCAGCCAGGATTACCTTTGTCAGAAATACAGTATGTCTTCTTTCCTCACCGCATTCATTATATTCCCCAAATACATCACTAAGCAGGTATTTGGAATTGCGTATCCCAGAATTTTAGTCAATGTTGATCCTACTTGTTCCCAATATCTGGTTATTTTTGTGCAGCTCCAAAAAGTATGTGAATGATTGGCTTCTACTTCTCCACATAACCTCCAACGTTCTTTTATTGTAGAAGTCTGTTTACTTTTGATTTTAGGAGTTATGTCGAACCTTGTTAAATTTTTCCAACAAAATTCTCTCCACGWTAGTGAATTTGTTGTGCTTTGCTGTACTTCACACGTTTGAAACTATTCTTCYTCTGGTATGTTAATCCTCAGTTCTGTTTCCCATTTCTTTTTTAGATACATTGTTGTTTCCTCMCTACATTCCCCCAAAGAGTTATAAAAAGCTGAGATGATTTTTACTCCTTTTCGTAAATATGAATCTATCACTACTCCAATAATGCTGTAGTTTGTGTCTGTCAGCTTTGGTTAATTTGTTTGTGTAGTAATCTCTTATTTGTAGATATCTAAAGAAATCTCTGTCCTCTAAATCATATTTTAATTCAGGCTGAACGTCTGAACGACACATCTGCGTATGCGTGGAAAACCCACCGGTAGTCCTCCCGCGTGGAGATCAGACTCGACACGTTTCGGAGAATCCCTCCTCCGCTCTCGATGATGGCGAGTGAGTTGGTCTGACAGCGGTAGGTCAGGGTGCTGACGAGGAAACCCAAAGCGCCGTCGACGGAGCAGATCGCCACCTTGTTGTCGATGTTGTGTGCCGACAGGTTCCACAAAGCGCTCAGGATACTTTTCAGAGTTGATTCCTGCAGGAAGACGGACCTCTTTAGCACTAAATGACAGGTAAACTCGACGTGACGCGTTCCTGGRTGCAGGATTTAATGATTACCTTGGTTGCCTGCAGGGCACAGGTCATCAGTGCTGACACACAGCCGATGTCTCTCAGGACCCTCTTGGTACTGATGTCAGCCCTCCAGGACAGGTTCCTCAGGATGCTGGAGACCACCTGATGGAGCTCCTCGCTGTCCGAGGACAACTGGGCCACCAGAGCCTGCAGGCAGCTCTTCTTTGAGCACAGGGTGGCCTTCAGGACCAAGAGCAGGATGTAAATATGACGAACAGCTAACGAGTTTCAGATGCTAAATAACYCTAACGTCTCCGGTTTCACCTTGTTGACGACGTCCCCGAAGGTCAGGTTGGTCAGAGCCATCCCCGCGTAGCGGCGCAGAGCCATGTTGATGGGGTCGTTCTGCATCCCGTACATGTCCTGCTCTAGGTGGATCAGATCCGCCACCACCTGCAGACCACCTGAAGGGCAACGACAAACTCAGATAAATAAAAACAAACACGGCTCTGAATCTGTCAGAACGGTTGGAAACGATCAGGTCAGTCTTTAAACATGGCTGAAACTTGATACGTCTRGTTACACAAACCTAATTCGTTCATGGCTCGCCGGTACTCCTCCTCGAAGGACAGCTTCATGATGGCACACGTGGCCTGACAGATCTGAGGGTCCACAGGTTCAGGGATATCTGTGGGTTCATCAGAGGAGGGGAGAAATGGGTTAAATGTTAAATTACATCTGCAAAAACACAAGTTTTACTGAATCCAGACAGCTTACATCCAGGTCAGAATATAAGGTCAAACATTTTCTACCTGTTTAGACCAAACTTTTAAAAAAGGACCGTCCCAGGACATTTAACTGGTTCTCTTTAAACCATCAAAGTGTTGCTTCAACAAACCTTCATACAAGTCTTAAATCAAGTTTCTCTCTAATATTTCTCCATATTTTGCTCCGTTTATCTTTCCTTCAGCTCTMACCAGTTTCCTAATCTCTGCTGATAGAAACTAGAGCTGGGRGGTATGACCCAAATTTTATATCACGGTATTTTCAACATTTACACCGGCTTCACGGTATATCACGTTATTTTTCTTTTCATCACAGGTCAGCTGATAATAAAATGTACAAACAGTGCTTAGTGACCTTTTTTTAAACTGTACGCTGTTTCGCTGTTTCCCTGCTCTGTGTCTTTTCTCTGACTGGTGGTTGMAGACAGTAGTCACGCATTTTGGTCCGGTCGTGAAGGAGGAGGGTTGAGAAAAGATCATTATCGGGTCTATTGTTTCTGGTGTATATTACCAGGTTGTTAAGCATACTTTTGCATAAATAACCACTTGATTTAATAATTATTTCAGAGACAGATTATTCATTAAACTAGTTCCATAATCCTGTTTCTAAACTCACTGCTACAGCGGAGAAAATATTAATTAATGTGACACAATTTATCATATCCAATGACTTTAGGGGTGCCTTTTACTTTTATATTGTTTAGTGATTTATTTTTAATTGTAACAAGTCATTGTGCCAAATAATGATGGCCCTCAACTGCATGTTTAAAACTAATATTAATAATTTTACTGCCACCAACTGTTCAGGAGGATTATTACACCCCTAACGGTTGTTTCACTGTGGAAGGAGTGTGTACAGCAGGGTGGCCAAAGATTTGTCTGTGGTGGCCATGGCCACCCCCTGGCTCCGCCCCTGGTGTTGAGGCTATTTAAACCGGTATGTCGGTTTTCAGAAAACTCATTTCGTAACAAAAATACAAAATTGTATTCGGTACAAACCGGTATACCGTCCAGCAATAATAGAAACGTCCTCACAGCATGATGCAGCCACCACCGTGCTTCGCTGTGAAGATGAGATAATTCTGTCCTTGAAGGCCTAAAAAAATGTTATTTTTCTAAACATTTGTCCTGAAGAGCAGCAGGAAGAACTTGTCCAGGAAGATAAGCTCTGTGCATCAAAGGTTGGGTGTATTTTCCCACCACGCCGTCCTTAAAGAAGTCCTGCATTGTTCAGTTTTACAGTAGACTCACCTGATGTTTTGGTTCCTCCAGGTGAAGGTGTGGCAGCGTGGCTCTCGATCCAGTCCCAGCCGCTGTCGCAGTAGGTCCGGATCTGCTCCAGCATGTGCAGGACCCTCATCTCCCGGCGAGCCTGGCCCTCGTCCTGCTGGGAGTAGATGATGTTGTGCAGGGCGGCGCTCGCTCTGGACTTTGTCTCCCGGCTGCAGCCTGAYGAGACGCCTCCCGCCGCCGTCTCTCCGGCGCCTCCGGCGGGCGCCTCGTGCAGGATCTGAACCAGCAGGGGGACGCAGCCGGACTTCCTCATGGCGATGCAGCTGTCCTGGGAGCTGGACAGGGCTAGGAGGGTCCGGGACATCTCGTCCTTGTCTCGGTTGGCCAGCATGGACAGCAGCCAGAAGACCATCTCCACCTGAAAAGATGTATGGAGGACCAAAACTGACATAATTAGAAATAAAAATAGAAATATYTAAAAGAACCAATAAATATATTAATARATTTAAAATGTACCAATTAAATCAAAAAGGAGAACTTTACTTCATGTTTCATATTTTTTTCCAGCTTAGTTGCAAAAAATATACTTTAACCAATAATTTACATTTTACTGTTTTTATAAATACATTTTATTTTTCCTTTTACGTGTCTTAAGTGATTATATTTAACAATTTAAAAATATTTTTCCCACAAGTCTTTATTTATAGGTGTTGTTTTTACATTTCTTTGTCTCCTGTTTTTACTTTACCTTATYKATTTCTGCCTCACTAAGTAAATAAGGTGGGCGGAGCTTCTTGAGTCAGCTCCTCTCCTATTGGTCAACAGACAGGAAGCAGGATCCATGTATWGATCTACTGTGCTGCTGCTGCTTCCTCAGTTTAGCTTAAAGTTTAAAATTTAGTTTAAAATAAAGACGCAGGTCAGTGTTTTTCTTCTTGTTTTCTACCCGTCTGTTGACCAATAGGATATGGCAAGCCGTTGGGGCCATAAATCGGGCGTATATTTACGTGCAAATCCTAACGCGCGGTGACGTAAATAATGTGCGAACGCGCGGTGGCCCCACGTGCGGTGGCGTTACGCGCAAACGTGCGGTGGGTTAGGGTTAGGGTTAGGGTAGAAAACGCCACCGCACGGCACGTTATTTAATGCCACCGTGCGTGGCGCCACCGCGCGTTCCCACGTTATTTACGGCACCGCGCGTTCGGATTTGCACGTAAATATACGCCCGATTTATGACCCCAACGGCTTGCCATAATAGGAGAGAAGCTAACCCAAGAAGCTCCACCCACCTTATTTACATAATGAGGCAGAAATTCATAAGTAAAAACAGGAGACAGATAAATGTAAAAACAACACATGGAAATAAAAAGACTTGTGGGAAAAATTATTAAAAAATAATTAAATATAATCATTTAAGAGACACAGATGCATGTACAAGTAAAAGGAAAACCAAAAATATATATTTTTAAAGACAGTAAAATGTAAATTTTGTGCTAAAATATTTAATTTATTGGAACTAAGCTGGAAAATAAATATGATGATCATTTAAATGATAAAACATGAGGTAAAGTTCTCTTTTTTTAATTTAATTGGTGAACTTTAAGTGTGTTTTCCATTTATCTGATTTTATTTCTAATTATGACAGTTTCGGTGCTCCATATGCATGAAGGCAAAACTCTATATGTGATAATAAAGTAACATACCTGATTAAAGGTACATTCATGAGAATAATCTACATCTTTCAGTTCTGGGGTTGTTACCTTGCTGCCTCCGTCTGCAGCTTCTGTTCCTGCAGCTGCAGCCGAAGACGAGCTGCTGTTCTCCGGTTCTCCTGCAGGGGGCCTCTCAGCTCCGGACAGCTGCACACACAGGGAGAGAAGATGAGGCTTTGACCCAGTTCTGCTGGTCTCTGCAGCTGASGAGGCTCCTCAGACTGAAGGGGGACCATGTCTGCAGAGCTTTATGTAGTTTTACTGTTATTTATTATCAACCTCTGCTCATCCTGACTCGTTTCACCAGATTTCCAGCCTCTAAACCTGAATGTTTAAAAAAATCTGAGCGCAGACGTCGATAAATCTGTCCTACGACCCGTCTCACTGAGGACGGGACAAACCCAGACCCAGTCCTGGCCCTGACAGACAGGAACACAACCAGCTTCATTTAGATTCACAGGCTGAAATCCTCCGAGGCTCGTATCAAAGGCCCCGCCTCTATCCCGTCGTCGCCATGGCAACGCCTCGGGGTGTGATGTGTGAGGAGATGGAGACGCTGCAGACAAAGAGCCGAGCTGTTTGTGTGTCTCGCTCCCGTTCYACAAAGACAAGTTGAAGMTTTTTTTTTTRRTTTTRGTTAGTTGRCGTCCCGTCGGACCCTGTTGGAATCTGTGGATCCGATCCAAAAACCTCCTCCATTAAAAAAACAGCAGCAACAACGAGCCCACAAAATGGATGCCGCGTGAGCCGAGCCCCCCAATCTGCAGSGACAGAGGACGTCCACCTCTGCAGAGATAAATCTGTAAAATCCACAGCTTTGAACCATGTTGCTGTTTCTGACAGGAGATGAGAGCAGGTCAGAGCTGCAGGTCACAGAGAGGAGAGAGGTTTTTATTCTCACAGCCTGGATGACGTCCAGAGCTGCAGCGCTCGGCCTCAGAGGGACCGACTGGCAGCTGAAACCAGGCTGAGAGCTTAGAGACCACRGAGACGGGTTTACAGCTGAGGACGAAACGTCTGAGAGTCTGAAGAAGTAAAAGTTACAAATGTCCTGATGCGTCTCAGTAATCCAGGTAGAAAAAAATCAAAATCAGTAGGTCCTCTGGATGGTMCTTCTTTAGTGAAACGAGAYACGAAACTTTTCACTAAAGAACCCATCCAGAGGACCTACTGATTTTTTTCTTTTTGATAAAAGTTACAAACTGAAAATAAAACATTCAACATGATCATGTGACAGGAAAACAAACACAACCCCACCCCACCCCACTTCAATCTGAGACTTTTTTATAAACAGCTGAAGTTAACCTGCTGTCGTTATGCTTCTGAGCCGCCATCACGTCACAGAACATTGTTTTATTTCTTTTGTTTCAGATCTGGCAACGCAGGTTTGGTGGGTTATCTGTGTTTATAGGAGGAAGGAGGAACTAAGTATTTATTTTTCCCAGGATGTCCAAGAAACGAACCAATCCAACCAAGTCAGTGAGTATCCAGAGGTGTTAATATCACGACTTTCGACTCGAAAAATTGTCCAGATTTTTGACTTGATTTAGACTTTTACACCAATGACCTGGACACGACTGTTTACTCGAAAAGACTTTAGATTTTTACCCAAAATGTAAAGTTTAAAACACATTATTTATAAAGTCATAGTTCTGTATTAAGAAGACCATCCATCTTTTTAACACACTCTACGTGTGTGTGTGTGTTCTTGTTTTTGCTACTTGGTGGGGACGATATATCAGGAAAATGCAGCCTCGAGTTCAGAGGCTAATTTTGGGTTGGGGGTTTGGGTTTAGGACCAAGGTGTGAATTAAGACTAGGTTAGTCTTATGGTCAGGTACCTGTGAGGTTCATTTCAGGGTAAATGGTCAGGGGTAGGATATAAAATTTCCAAAAAATGAACGTAAGTAGGGATGCACCGATATAAAAATTTCAGCCGATATCGATATCCGATATAATTATTGCTGTCGCGGCCGATAACCGATTTTTACCGATAATACACAAACARACAAATTATATTATACATATACACACAAACACACTTGGGTCTTTTTTTGATACCATAAATAAACAACCAGACCTCTGACATGGCTCCCTACTTCAGTTATTCCTGGCTGCGCAGCATCAATATCACTAAAATTATCAAACAGATAAAACTCGACCAAACATCTCCCCTCCCAAAACACAAACACAAAGATAAAAAGGGGAAAATCAATATCGGACTTTAATATCGGCCCGGTTTTACATATTGGACCGATACGACATTCTTAAAAATATCTGCCYATACCGACACTGATGCCGATATATCGTGCATCCCTAAATGGAAGTCAATGGAAAGCCCCCACAAGGATAGAGAGCCATAGCAGGTGTGTGTGTCTGTTGGGGGGGTTGGCTTTGGTGGCATTTGGGGGCAATTTTAAGACAAAAAATCCTACATTTGGGGACAAAAGTCGAGTCCCCGTTTGGTTTAAAACCATTGGTGGGTTGGGGGTTGGGTTTAGGACCAAGGTGTGAATTGAGTTTAGGTTAGCTTTAGGGTCAGGTAGGTACCTGTGAGGTTAGTTTTAGGCTCAGGTACCTGTGAGGTTAGCCTTAGGGTCAGGTACCTGTGAGGTTAGCCTTAGGGTCAGGTAGGTACCTGTGAGGTTAGCCTTAGGGTCAGGTACCTGTGAGAATAGCCTTAGGGTCAGGTAGGTACCTGTGAGGTTAGCTTTAGGGTCAGGTAGGTACCTGTGAGGTTAGCTTTAGGGTCAGGTACCTGTGAGGTTAGCTTTAGGC
>NW_013952491.1:2063493-2074937 GCF_001266775.1 Austrofundulus limnaeus
TGTGTGTGTGTGTGTGTGTGTGTGTGTGTGTGTGTGAGCTGCAGCACAGCAAATCAAATTAACCAGATTTTAAAATTGAAAAATTAGATTTTAAAAGACTTTTTTTTGCTACTAAGTGTATTTGAACTGTGTAATATAAAGGTGCAATTTTAAAATGAATTTTTAAATTCTTTGTAAGTTTAGCTGCAGGATTTGAGGTGAATACAAATTTTCTTAAAAAGCACACGCTGTTTTATTTACATTTCACATGTAACTGCAATTTTGTTTAAAAGAAAGACTCAAAAAGACTTGAACTCCAAGTTTCAGACTTGAGACTTGACTTGGGACTGGAGCCTAAAGATTTGAGACTTATTTGAAACTTGCAAAACAGAGTTTGGTCCCAGAAAGTGGGGCGGGTCATGTCTCACTGTGGTTTTATTTATTAATTTATTTATTTTTAGGGGGGTAATCTCTTTGAGATGTGTAGTCTCATTTACAACAGAGACCTGAGACACACACAATATCAGTTACACAAAGATCAGATGCCAACAACAGATGATTGACTGATGTTGCAACAACCAGACAAACTATTCTGTTTTAGTGCGTTCAGCTTTACCACAACCTGTGACGATCACTTCCAAGTCAGTTTGCAGAAAAACAAGCTCAAAGTTGCTTTAATAAACAGATTTTGCAACYATGATGACCAACATGAGCATCATCATCATCAGTATCTTACAGCTGAGTTTCTCTCCACAGGTTATTGTAAGGTAGGTCTGTAAACAGCTGTTTGAGCTGAGTGACTGTGAKTCTTTCAGCTCTGAGGTCCGTCTGAGACCTGATTTGTTGGCTTTTAGAGGTTCCATTTGGTTTTTTTAGGTGGACAAAAAGCCGAAACTGAAACTGAAGACGGGCCTGCAAAGGGGAACAGAACTGTGTAAAATCACATGTCCTTCCCTTTTCCTGTGTMCAGCTATCCAGAGCAAAGAAACCTGAAGTTCTGCTTCTTTCAACCAATCACGTCACCTGCAGCCAGACTGAAATATGGAGCCGAACTGGTCAGACAGGACCGCAGCTCAGCTGAGAGACGGTAAGTCTCCCAGAGAGACGCCTGTTTCAGTTCAGAGGACACCGGATCTGTTGGATCTCAGAGACTTCTGTTTGTTGTTTTTAAATGAAGGATGAAAAACAGCCGAAGCTGAAGGAGCTGTGAGAATCTGACACTCCTCCTGACTGAATATCTCTGACAGGCCCGAACACGAGTGGAGAGGTTTTACTGGACCCCTGAACGTCTTRCTGCTTCACTTATTAAAGACCTTTAATTGGTTCAAGGTTTTTTAATTCACCAGAAGCTGTTTGGTTAAAAGGTAGGTGATCAGTCTGATTACAGATTTATGGACAGAGCTGAAAGAAGTTGTACATTTCTAGCTAGGCCTTTGGAAACCATTGGAACATGCTTGTTTTGCACAAAAAAACATTGTCTTCAATTCACATGAAACTAATACAAAGAACACTTAATTAACATGAACGCGCTTTTTGTGTTTATCCATTCATATTATAGTGTATTTCACATTAATAACTTAGGGTTTAACTGCGACAGATTTGTGCACAAATAACGTCGGGTGACYCGTCTCTGATTTTTTCCCACATTGTAGACTCCAGCAGGAAGAAACCCTGTGCAGTGACGTATACCACAGTGGGAGGGGTTTCCCAGGAGCTCGGCACAGTGTYKCACTGCCTCAAAGGGCCATGAAAGGTGTGTGCGYAAACGAATGCCGAACAACCACATAAKCAAGCYTCYTCTGCTGATCGACTYTACTGAGCCCTAAACTGTTTGATTGACAACGAAGGGGAATCTATAGATTGATTGTTTGGCCAGTGACAAAATAAAATTTGCTTCTCCTATTTTTTCATAAGCACTGCAGAGCTACTTGAAATGAGCTCATGAGCTACTGGTTGGAGACCCCTGGTCTGTTCCAATTCCAGGAGCATCACTRCCACTTGGTTGTGGAACACTGGACCAGCTCTGTTTCTGTACTAAGGTCCTCCAGGAGGCCCAGGAGTTGAGAAGTGGGTGATCTGACCAATCACATCATAGTTTACCCATGATGTGATTGGCCAGATTGACGGTGGGGTTTGAAGAAGCTGGGGGTGGGGTGGGGGGCAGCTTGGTGGAACTGACCAGGAATCACCATATTTTTTAAATATACAGATTAATTTTAGTCATAACTTGAGACACGAAATTTGAAGACAGTAAATTTTGTTTCGATGTTCACGATGTTTATTTGAGTCATTGTTTCAACACACTGAGACCTCTGCCAATCACGGGTAGAGTTAACACCGCCCACAACAACACCTCCACCAATCACAGGTAGGGCCAACACCACCCACACTGAGACCTCCGTTAATCATAGGTAGGGCCAAAAACCACCCACATCTACACCTCTGTTAATCATGGGTAGGGCCAACACCACCCACATCAAGACCTCTGCCAATCACAGGTAGGGCCAACACCAACCACATCGAGACCTCCGCCAATCACAGGTAGGGCCAACACCGCCCACATCAACACCTCCGCCAATCACGGGTAGGGCCAACATGACCCACATCGAAACCTCTGCCAACCACGGGTAGGGCCAACACCACCCACACTGAGACCTCCGTTAATCATGGGTAGGGCCAACAACACCCACATCGAGACCTCTGCCAATCACAGATAGGGCCAACACCGCCCACACAGAGACCTCTGCCAATCATGGGTAGGGCCAACACCGACCAGAGTAAGACCCCTGCCAATCATGGGGAGGGCCAACACAGCCCACATCAAGACCTCTGCCAATCACGGGTAGGGCCAACACCGACCACATTGAGACCCCTGCCAATCATGGGTAGGGCCAACNATCACGGGTAGAGTTAACACCGCCCACAACAACACCTCCACCAATCACGGGTAGGGCCAACATGACCCACATTAAGACCCCTGCCAATCACGGGTAGAGTTAACACCGCCCACAACAACACCTCCACCAATCACGGGTAGGGCCAACATGACCCACATCGAAACCTCCGCCAATCACGGCTAGGGCCAACACCACCCACATTGAGACCTCCATTAATCATAGGTAGGGCCAAAAACCACCCACATCTACACCTCTGTTAATCATGGGTAGGGCCATCTCCAACCACATTGAGACCTCCGCCAATCACAGGTAGGGCCAACACCGCCCACATCAACACCTCCGCCAATCACGGGTAGGGCCAACATGACCCACATCGAAACCTCCGCCAATCACGGGTAGGGCCAACACCACCCACATTGAGACCTCCATTATTCATAGGTAGGACCAACACCGCCCACATTGAGACCTCCATTAATCATAGGTAGGGCCAAAAACCACCCACATCTACACCTCTGTTAATCATGGGTAGGACCAACACCAACCACATTAAGACCCCTGCCAATCATGGGTAGGGCCAACACCACCCACATCGAGACCTCTGCCAATCACAGGTAGGGCCAACACCAACCACATCAAGACCTCTGCCAATCACAGGTAGGGCCAACACCAACCACATCGAGACCTCCGCCAATCACAGGTAGGGCCAACACCGCCCACATCAGCACCTCTGCCAATCACGAGTAGGGCCAACTCCGCCCACAGGACCACATGTATTGCAGAGACCCCAACTTGCGGGTGTTGGACAAACCCACATTTTGTTCAGAATTGTTCAYCAAATGTCAAAATGAGTCAAACCAAAAAAAAAATCAGGCCAAAACAAACACGACTTAGTTTACTGATCCAAAATCATACCAATCTCAGACTTTGAACAGATAATTACATGAACGTTTCTATTCTTTCAAAGTACTTTTYAGTGCACAATGAGTACATGTTGCTAACTGTCTCTGATTCTTTAGGGGCTTCCTGTACCTCAAGGTGAAAAGAACTGAGAAGAACCTGCAAAAAAGCAGCTGAAAGACAAAAAAACAGTTCAAAATGAGTCTTCTTGGAGAACCGCCACATGAAAATCATCAGACGGCAGCTGAGGTCCAGGTGYACGATGAAGCAGACTCAGAGATGAAGAGCAATAAAGACGTTAAGGTGAACAATGTTTCAAAGCTGAGTCAGASTGAAAAAAGAGAAATCAGCACTCGGACTCTGATCAGAGACGACTTTATCCAGTTTAAAGGAGGATTAAAGAAAAAGTTCATAGAGAAGGACACAAATCCAAAAATGAACGAGCTTACAGAGAAGCCAGTTAATTCTCTAACTCTGTTTAAAGAAGATCTAAATCATTTCAAGGAGAGCCTCTCCAGTGTTTTCAGAATTGGCGTTCTGAAAGAACGAGAGAATAAAGACGAATCTGTGAAGGAGGACAACAACTCCAGGGTGAAACCGTCCAAATCTGAGGGAGCCGACGAGCCTTTCAGGAATCTGTTCAGATGGGAAATACCTCTCCTYAAGATCCAAACAGAAAAAGATGTGAAGGAAGTTCAAAAGAGCAACYACAGCTTGGATTTCATGAGTAATTTAACCAAACAGAATGAAGAGAAAAGCAACGCCGCAAAGAACCACGTGAACACATCTACAACCTGCGAGACGGTAGTTCTGAGCTCTGAGAGGAAAATCTCTCAAACACAACAAAGTGAGATGTTTGCATCAAAAACAGGTACAACCAAATTTATCTAACAACTCAAAATAACGACYAATCACACTAATATTGTGTTAATATTGCATTTCTCCACAGCTGCTCAGAAATATGAGACTGAAGACAGGAGAGAGAACTTATCCATCGCCTCGGGAGATGAAGATGAAGCTTTAACAAYTGTTTCCTCAAACACTCTAAACTCTGGAATAGATCTATTCACTCTGACAAACGACCTGAGGTGAGTTAAAACACGTCGCCCCTCCAGTCCTGCAGTCAGACCTGAATGAAAATGAAAATAGTTTCATATCTGCCATCATGTTTGACGTATTTTTCTGACGTTATGATGAATCGTCTGTTTGTGTTCCTGCAGGGATCAGCAGACAGAAGAGCTGTGGTCACCAAAGAACTGTGAGTCCATGTGAAGGGTTGGGGTTCCACGTACAGCTTTTCCCTCTTTATGTTTCCTCTGAGTTTTTCCTAAAGTTCACATTATCATCTGCAAAGAGTGTCACTTTAAACCCACYTCTGCTGTCTTTGGTTGATSGAAWATGGCGCAGTATGAGGACCAAAATTAAGACTARTGTGCAACCAGCAGTTGCTACATCCTTGAAGCAGGAGGCTATATCTATTCCTAAGCCAGATATTGATCTGATTAATGATAGGTCYGCACCGCTAACCCCAGCTTATCCARGCTAGTRGCTAGRCTTTCTGATGCTAARGRCAACCTATKRATGCTAGTRGCTAGCCCTTCTGATGCTAATGCCAGCTTATCCATGCTACTCGCTAGKCTTTCTGATGCTAATGCCAACCTACCTTTGCTAGTCYCTAGCCCTTCTGATGCTAACACTGGCCTATCCACGCTAGTTGCTAGCCTCTCTGATGCTAACYCCAGCCTATCCATGCTAGTCCCTAGCCTCTGRGTTGCTAACGCAGCTTATCCWTGCTAGTCGCTWGCCTTTCCAATTCAAACGCCAGCCRATCCATGCTAGTCGCTAGSCTCTCTGATGCTAATGCCAGCTTATCCATGCTACTCGCTAGCCTTTCTGTGCTAATACCAGCCTATCTATGCTAGTCGCTAGCCCTTCTGATGCTAACACCAGCCTATCCACGCTAGTTGCTAGCCTCTCTGATGCTAACGCCAGCCTATCCATGCTAGTCCCTAGCCTCTGTGTTGCTAACGCAGCTTATCCATGCTAGTTGCTAGCCTTTCCAATTCAAACGCCAGCCTATCCATGCTAGTCGCTAGCCTTTCTGTGCTAATGCCAGCCTATCCATGCTAGTTGCTAGCCTCTCTGATGCTAATGCCAGCTTATCCATGCTACTCGCTAGCCTTTCTGTGCTAATGCCAGCCTATCCATGCTAGTTGCTAGCCTCTCTGATGCTAACGCCAGCCTATCCACGCTAGTTGCTAGCCTCTCTGATGCTAACGCCAGCCTATCCACGCTAGTTGATAGCCTCTCTGATGCTAACGCCATCCTATCCATGCTAGTCCCTAGCCTCTGTGTTGCTAATGCAGCTTATCCATGCTAGTCACTAGCCTTTCCAATTAAAACGCCAGCCTATCCATGCTAATCGCTAGCCTCTCCGATGCTAATGCAGCTTATCCATGCTAGTTGCTAGCCTCTTCAATGTTTTAACCAGCTTATTCATGTTAGTCGTTAGCCTCTCTGATACTAATGCCAGCCTATCCATGCTAGTCACTAGCCTCTCTGATGCTAACGCCAGCTTATCTATGCTAGTCACTAGCTTCTCCAATACTAACATCAGCTTATCCATGCTCATCGCTAAACTCGCTGATGCTAACGCCAGCCTATACATGCTACTCCCTGGCCTCTCTGATGCTAACACAGGTTATCCATGCTAGTTGCTAGCCTCTTCAATGCTATCACCAGCTTATTCATGTTAGTCGCTAGCCTCTCAGATGCTAATGCCAGCCTATCCATGCTAGTTGCTTGCCTCTCCAAAGCTAATGCTGGCTTATCCATGCTAGTCACTAGCCTCTCCGATGCTAACACAAATAAATAGTCTCCTTCTTATTTGCCAGCAATGGCCTCTCAGTTAGCGAAGCCAGCTGTTCAGTTAGCGGTGCCGGCCTATCATTAATCAGATAAATAGCTGGTTTAGGAATACATATAGCCTCCTGCTACAAGGATGTAGTAACCGCTGGTTGCACAATAGTCTTAATTTTGTCCSTCATGCTGCACCATGATTGATAATTCTTGGTTCTGTTTTTTCCAACAGACGCCACCTATCTGACCCTTGACCCCAAAACAGCCAACTACGAGCTTCGGCTAACTGATAGAAACAGAACAGCGACTCGTGACTGGTTGAACACTTGGACCCCAGAACATCCGGACCGGTTCGAGCGATGCCCTCAGGTCCTGTGCAGGGAGGGGCTGCTGGATCCCGTTTACTGGGAGGTGGAGTGGAGCGGCGGCGCCGACATCGGRGTCACCTACTACAACATCTCCAGGGACGGAGACGCTGCCAGCTGCCTGCTGGGACACAACGAGTGGTCCTGGAGTCTGGAGTGCTCGGAGGGAATCTACACGCCGTGCCACAACAACAAGAGGTTCAGGTCCTCRTCACCAGAACCGTTCACCCACAGGGTCGGGGTTTTCCTCAACTTTCCTGAGAAAGAATTGTGCTTCTACTGCATCTCTCAGGACACCATGGTTCACCTGCACACCTTCACCTCTGATTTCAGCGAGCCGCTGTACCCYGGATTCTGGGTGTGGTCCAGCTGTGGCTCGGTGAAGCTGTGTCAGGTGGAGTTAGACTGGGAGCGACTGCTGCAGTGACCCTCAAAGCACGGAGGGAGCGGGGCAGCCTTATATTTATAATTTATTGGATTTAATGCTGAGTCAGCATTGGAGACACTCCTATTTTATAATGTTTATACTTTGAAAAAGTAAATTTGTATTTTCATAAATACATTAAAATCTCTTTTTTTTAAAATGGGTTTTTTGTCTTTGAGACCTGTTTCAGAATGTTTATTTTTAAACTTTTGGCTAAATTTAGCTTTAGCTATGCTTTTGTTACTTTAGCTTTAGCCACGTTTTCCAACTTTAGCAATTTTGTGTTAATTTTAACTAGCTATATGCTATTGCTAGTTAAAGTTTTGCTAACTACCAGCTTTTTTCGGCTTTGGATTACTGCTAAAATTTTATTACTTTCAGATTTAAGCTAGTCTTTTGCTACATTTAAATTTTAGCAAAGCTTTTGCTACTTTTTGAAATTTGCAAAGCTTGTACTACTTTGTTACCTTTTAACTTGTGCTTTTGGTTTTGAGCTGTTGGTTGTGTTCATGTGTGTGAGGTGTGTGTGTACCTGCAGCTGGCTCTCCTGACTCCCTCGGACCTCCTGCAGCTCCTTCTCCAGCTGCTCAAGTCGAGCCACACGCAGCTGCGACGCAGACGGTTCAGAAACACAAATATTATTTCTGCTGGTTGTTAAAGATGTTTGTTAAAKAGCTCAAACACAATTAGCGGCAGCAGCCGGCAGTCTCACCTGCGTCCTGTGAACCATCTCATCGCTGGTTCCGAAGCGTTCCTCCATCACAGACCGGACCTGCCGGACCTCGAACTCCAGCTGCTGCCGGATCAGATCCATCTGCAGGGAGAACTGCAGGCGGACACAGAGGTCAGAGGTCAACAGGAGAACGTCCAGCCTCTGAGGCCCCGCCCCCTTCGTCCCCCCGTGTTTTGACGTGTCTCACCATGTCGATCCTGGGAAGCTGGGCCAGTTTCTGGGACAGCGCCTCCAGCTGGCTGAAGTACCAGCAGCGTTCCCGCTCCTCACGGTCGATCTCGCCCAGCAGGAGGTTCCTGTGCAAAAACAGAGCCGACGGTTAGCGTGATGCTGATTCAGTTAAAGTCCGCCGTCATTCACTGGATAAATGCTGAGTCAGCACTTTTGTTTTCCTGTTTTTAACATTTCTCTAAGCTTGATGTRTTTTCTAAACACTTCTACAAACTTTCTGCTATTTTAGCTGTTCAGAACAACACTCATTCAGGACATGGGTGCTGAGACTTGTTTTTTTTTTTTTTTGTAACTTTATTACTTCTCAAAATATTTAACTTTGTTCACAAAMGTTTTCGATGGAAATACATTTTGATCTCTGCAGTTCTGTTTTAAAACAGCTTCAGGACTCTGGCTCTTATGCTACTTTAGCTTCTAGRTAAACACTTGCTACTTTAAGGTTTTAGCTAGTRATTTGCTACATTTAGCTTTTAGCTAGTCRTTTGAAGTGTTCAACTTTTAGCTATTTGCTACTTTTAGCTAGTCATTTGCTACATGTAGCTTTCAGCTAGTCATTTGCTACATGTAGCTTTCAGCTAGTCATTTGCCACATTTAGCTTTTAGCTAGTCTTCTGAAATGTTCAGCTTTTAGCTAACCATTTGCTTGTTTTTAGCTTTTAGCTAATGCTTTGAAATGTTCAACTTTTAGCTAACAATTTGTTTCTTTTAGCTTTTAAATATTATTTTAAACATTTTAGCTAACCTTTTGCTACTTTTAGTTTTTTGTTCTTAGAAAAAAAAATCTGCTTTTAGCTAACCTTATGTTACTTTTAGCTTTTAGTTAGTCTTCTGTAACCTTCAGCATTTAGCAAAAATTTTGCTAATGTTAGGATACAGTTAGCATTTTTCTACTCTTAGCTTATAGCGGGAATTTTTCTACATTTAATATTTAGCATTTTGATACATTTTAGATGTAGTTACTGTTTTTGCTATGTTAGCCTATAGATAGTACCTTGCTGCATTTAGCTTGGAACTAGCATTTTGCTACTTTTAGSTAACATTTTACAGTATTTACTRATTATTTTGCTTCTTCTGGGATKGGTTWTCTCATTCTGCTACTTTTAGCTTTTAGCATGTCTTTAGCTATAGCTATTAAGATTTTCGCTCAGTTGTTGCTGGTTTAAACTAGCATTTTGCTGTTTTTAGCTTATAGCTGCTACATGCTACATGTTCACATAAGATGTGATTCCTCTAGTTTAAAACGTTTTGTGTTTGTTGAGATGTAAACAAAGTTTGGTACTTTAGGACCGCCTCCCAGCGCTCACCTCTCTTTGTACAGCTCCTCCAGGTGATGGTCGCTCAGGAGTCCATCGGCGCCGCTAATCACGGCCGTTTTGGGCGGAGCTCCGTCCAGGAAGTGATGCGGCAGCATGATYGCGGCGGCCTCTCCGCTGGACGCCATGCTCTGACGAGAGGCCGCTCGCAGCGGGCTCCTGGCTCTGTTCATCGCCGCCACGGAGGAGGAGGAGGCGGAGCAGCAGGAGGACGAGGGCAGAGCCAGGTGATCGCCTAGCTCCACCCCTCCGCTCAGAGTTGGCCCTGCCCCTGGGATACCCGTTAGCCCCGCCCCTCCTGAGCCGGCCGTAAGCAGCCTCAGGTTGTGAGGCTGGTGTTTGAGTTCGTAGTAGTTGGTGAGGTCCATGTGGAGCTCTGAGGGGGAGGAGCTACAGGTTATTCTTTCATTAACCRTCCTGCTGCCCTGAGGTCAAACACTGAGGCTCTGTGGGCAGCAGCAGATTTTATTCTGCTCTTTTTCTGTCGACTAAACATCCGGAACACAGCTCTCTGCTTTTCATCTCTGCTGTGGATAAGTGGTTTAATTGAAATAACCCGGCTAATTGGACGGAGTCTTAACGAGGCTCGGCCAGCTGCAGCCAATCAGATTAGCTGATTGAGTTTATTCTCTTCTGTGTGAATGAGAAGTGGTCCCAGCTGAGTCGTTAGCTCTGAACACAGGGAGAATCAGATGAGAGAGTCTTTACTGGAGCTTTGTCTGGTGTGTGGAGGCTTACTGGTGTTATACACCAGTTAGCTTTAATTAGCAGAATGCTAACAGAGGAGCTGAACAACTTAAAAACAGGARGCAGAAGGAGAAAGTTATTCATAATAAAATTAACCCTGCGATGATGCTAGTGTGAATGCCTGCTGCTGAAAACTTTAGCTGAAAGCTGCTGAAGAAGCTGAAATATAACTGAACYTGTTTAATAGCAAATGTTTTATTGTAAGTTAAACTTGAAAAGCTGTAAGAAGCAAAAAAGGCAGAAAAACAATAAAAAGGAGCAAATATAGCTGAATTAGCATGAAAAAGCTAAAAGCTAAATTAGCTGAACATAGAAAACAGCAACTGTGAAGAAGCATAAATAACTCAAAATAGCAGAAAGAAGCACAAAAAAGTAAAAATTAGCAGAAAAATTACAGTAAAGGGCAAACATAAAAGCAAAAATACTAGAAAAAAATCTAAAATTTGCAAAAAAGGTAGCTAAAATTGTCACAAGGAATTTAATTAGAGCAAAACCAGAAGATAATGTGTAAGGTTCTGTAAAGATTTAGAAACATTGTGAACAGATTTAAGGATGTTGAAAAAAGCTCCATTCATTTCCAATGGAAAATAGTAGCCGAAATAGATTTGGCTGCAATTGTGCAATTTTTTTGCGGGTTCAATATGTGATAGAGCTTGCTCTCAGCTACCAGTACTTAAGTTTTATATTGCAGCAAAACAGCTAAAATTAGCATAAAAATAAGCTAAAGTTAGCAGCCTCAAGTTGAAAATAGCACCCAGATGGTGAAATGGTTGTAAAAAAAAAAAAGAAAACTAGCAGAAAAAACCCATAAAACTACTAAAAAGTAATCATTTGTAGTAAAATAGTTAAAACAGCTGAATTTTTCAGTAAAATAGCTAAACAGTAGCTGGAAATGTTTTTATTAGCATAAGGAAGCATAAGGACTAGAGGTTTGCTGAATTTCGCAGAAAATGTTGCATTAGCTACAAAAAAAATGTGTTTAGCTTAAAAAAGCTAACT
>NW_013952491.1:2076996-2078437 GCF_001266775.1 Austrofundulus limnaeus
CTCTCAGACTGAAGAAGTCTCTTGGAGGAGAGACGAAACGTTTCATTAGAGAAGAACCCGTCCAGAAGACCTATACTATTTATTTCTTTTTGTTTTTTTATCTGGATTACTGAGATGCATCAGGACATTTGATTTATTTGGTTCTTATTAACAGTTTTGTGTGTGGGTTTACGATGGGGGGTCCCGGGACAGAAGCTGATGCTGTTTGGGAAGCCCCCCGGTCCTAAACCTGAACAAGTTCAGGGGATTCTGATGTTATCAGTCCATGAAATGGACGTTATTAGGCGTTATCAGTCCCATAGAATGGCTTCAGAATGTCCCACCTGTGCCAGTTAGCAGGTTCCCCGTCCCATAGAATGGCTTCAGATTGTCAGCTGGTTAATATGAGGCATAAAAAACTGGTTAATATGAGGCATAAAAAACTGGTTAATATGAGGCTTAACGCCACTAAGGTTAACTTTAGAGCAAATGACGTGGTTAGCGCTAAAGACACCGCCCTCCAACGGTTG
Organism: Austrofundulus limnaeus; assembly: GCF_001266775.1. Taxonomy (NCBI): domain Eukaryota; kingdom Metazoa; phylum Chordata; class Actinopteri; order Cyprinodontiformes; family Rivulidae; genus Austrofundulus; species Austrofundulus limnaeus. The sequence continues at coordinate 2,077,506 of NW_013952491.1, forward strand.
TTTATTGTGGCCTTCCAACAGGGCAATGGGTAGAGTGTTGGACTAGAGAGCGGGAGACCAGGGTTCGACATGGACACAAAAAATTTATTACAGAATCTTTTGGTTATTTACACATTCATTGTCATTGAAATATTAACCCACCAGGGGGCACTGTCGGGACAGTCTGAAGCCTAGAAGGCACAGTAGGGACCCCCTGAAGCCATTCTATGGGACTGACAACGCCTAATAATGTTCATTTCATGGATGATAACATCCGAAGTGGGTGACAAGTTTTAACTTCTATAAACCAGAGGAACCCGGAGGCCCGAGTCCTCGCTGACCTTCATGCCGAACGTCTCGGTCTCCAGCTTGAACAGGTGGTTGGAGTTGTCCTCCAGCTCCCTCCTCAGGTGGGAGTTCTCCTTCCGGAGAGCCTCCACCTGGTGGGCCAGCTGGTCGTAGGAAGCCACGGCGTTGGCCATCTTCGTTCACCGTCTGCAGCGCCCCCTGCAGGRGACACGGGAGGAAGTCTGGATCAGTTGGAGCTTCGTGAACCAGAGGGTTTCTGTCAGGATCCTCAGATTCAGACACAAAAATAAACAAATAAACCAAACGTCTGCATCAAACACAACCCAGATCTTTACCCAGCTGTGTTCATGTCCTCGATGAGCCGAAGGACAGAAAACACCTCAAATAAACCGTTAAACTCAGCAGGTAATGCTCGTTATCAACACCTGATTTACCTTTAAATCAGTTTTAAATGAGAAATCCTCAAAATTTAATTTAAAGACAAAAATTTCTGTTAAAACATCAGTAAATTACAAAAAATATAAATTATTCATTAAAAAACCCTGAGAGGAACCTCTGATACTGCAGACACCAGCTGGTGTGTGTGTGTGTGTGTGTGTGTGTGTGTGTGTGTGTGTGTGTGTGTGTGTGTGTGTGTGTGTGTG
>NW_013952491.1:2079987-2080778 GCF_001266775.1 Austrofundulus limnaeus
CTACTGTTTAGCACATTTTATTTATTGTTTCTAATTTTTACCATTTGTTTTGAAAATTTTAGCTTTAGCACTTGTTTAATTATCTTAGTCTTTGTGGGGCTAATTTTAGCATCTCTTTAGTTATTGTTATCTACGGTTTTGCTAATTTAATTTCAGCATTTTTTTTTTCATTTTAGATGCAGTTTTGATAGTTTTAGCTACTGTTTTGCTTTTTTATTTTGCTTATATATTTTCCTAATTCTACTTTTTCATTTGCTAAATTAACTTTAGCTCCTCTATCACAAATCATACTGTTTGCAAACTTTAGCTTCTATTTCACTTTTATTCACATTTTTTCGGCTGCTTTTAGCTTCTGTTCTGGTTGTTTTAACTTCCTTTATTTAATTTCAGCTGGGCTCACTTCAGAGTCGTTCAGCAGAAAATGATTCCTGGTTTTAGCTGTTGTTGTGATGCAGCTCCTTACAGATGGATTTAAAAATGTTTCGGCTGATTGTGTGCGGTGTGAATCCACTCGAGCTCCTGCAGGAGCAGCAGATGGAAGGAGGACCCAACAGGTCCTTCACATCACTTCCTGTCAGCTCCAGCAGACGGCTCGGTTCTGATTGTTCTGTTGTTGTCGGCGGCCGGAGGACGTGAGACAAAAGCTGCTGAATCACGGAGGCTGGTGGTGAGGAGTCAGATCACACGACTCCATGAAGAGCCGGTGGAGCTGATCAGCCTGAAGCGAGGGAGGCAGAGGTCAGAGGTCACACTGAGGTGGAGCTACGAGTCATCAGAGGTCACCTGGCACC
>NW_013952491.1:2081778-2082560 GCF_001266775.1 Austrofundulus limnaeus
CTCCTCCATCCTCCATCCTCCTCCATCCTCCTCCATCCTCCATCATCCCTCCATCCTCCATCATCTCCTCCATCCTCCATCCTCCTCCATCCTCCTCCATCCTCCATCATCCCTCCATCCTCCATCATCCCTCCATCCTCCATCCTCCTCCATCCTCCTCCATCCTCCATCCTCCTCCATCCTCCTCCATCCTCCATCATCCCTCCATCCTCCATCATCCCTCCATCCTCCATCCTCCTCCATCCTCCTCCATCCTCCATCCTCCTCCATCCTCCTCCATCCTCCATCATCCCTCCATCCTCCATCATTCCTCCATCCTCCATCCTCCTCCATCCTCCTCCATCCTCCATCCTCCTCCATCCTCCTCCATCCTCCATCATCCCTCCATCTCTTTCATCTCTGCATGAAGGAGACATCAGGACGAAGCTGCATCCTTCAGGTTATGAAATAAAACCTGTTTTATTGTAAATAAACACCTTTAACCAACACATCTGAGGAGTTTATATTAAATAAACACGTTTTAATCTGGAATCGATCCGCCTCAGCGCGTCTGTCTGCCTCGTTTGATCCATAATCAGGGCGTGAACAGAACCGAACCGGACCGGACCGGACCGGAGGGATCCGTTTGGACCCGAAACGCACAATAAAAATAAAAAGAAATAAAGAAGAAGCGACACAATGAGGAGAAACGCGATCAAACAATGAGCGTTTGGTTCTTACCTCATGACTCCGAGCAGAGCTGAAGATCACTGAGGAGGAGGAGGAGGAGGAGGAGGAGGAGG
>NW_013952492.1:0-2039 GCF_001266775.1 Austrofundulus limnaeus
CTGTTTTACTTTCAAATAATAATTTATTTAACAATTATAACAAAATAATATGAAAAGAATGTTTTAGTGAACTGAATAAAACAGTGATCAAACCAATGTTCATTAATTAGTTTATCCATGAATAATTATATACTGACCATCCTGTGTAAACTAAAAGTGTAACTGTGTTCATAAACATTCAATGTTTCATACAAATATTTTAACACAAATATAATACAAATTGTTGACAGTTATTACTTAAGTCCTTGCTTCAGTAAATTTAGGAGTCGAGTTTTGAAGCATCTAAATTTTGTTTGTGAAATACAGCCATTACAAGAAAAAAAATGTGTTTTTAAAGTTTGACACAACACATCTGGTGTTCGTAGACGATCTTTGGTGTTTAGTTCTACGTCATTTCCGCCTTAACGAGCGGGGCGGTGCTAAGGCGTTGTTTAGCGCTTGAATTCATTCTCTACTACTGTACTGTCCCGCGTCGCCTATTGGGGACCCCTTTACTTATTATCATCCATCCTGCAAGCATTACTGAAAACATATTGTTGATCGTCTGAAATAAAATTACTGAACATTGTTGTTTTGTTTTTCTAAATTCCACAAAGTGTTCGTTGGCTGTTAATTTTAACATGAGCTGAAACAGCTGTTTTAAGGCCTCCTCTTTAGTTTTGTCTTGACATGAAACAGTGTTAGAATGTAAACTCATGCAGATAGACAGTGAACCATAAGATTAAGAATCTGTATTATAATTTACCTGTTTGTAAACATGTTTATAAGATGKGTAGCTCCAGTGCCTCCGTGTGTTCTGTGGGTGGAGATTGAGGACCTCCTCCTGAAAACAGTCAACACAACCCAGCTTGGCTACGAGGACCTTCGTTGTTACAAAAATTGACATCTGTTAATAAAAAGGGAAAGAAAACATCTCTTACACAGCCACTCATTTCTTGACTGGACCGGTTTGCTAGCTACTGATAAAAAGGTAAGTGTGTTTAGATTAGCATCTGTTTGTGTAACGCGACTCAGCTGCTATSAGAACTTTTGCAGCAGCGCTTTTCAGGGAGAAAAGGGGGGTCTTGTTAGCTTAAAAAAACACGGTTTCGTAACAAAACTCGACAGTTTTCTTACCAAAAYGTAGATTTAGACGTCGAATGTCCTCGCTTTAATAACAAATGTTTGCGTTTGGGGGATTTACGTGACGCACGAGCTAGAAGGTTCTACGTAAAAATTAAAAAAAAAAAAAGCAACGCGTGTTAAAGTGTAGAGAACTGTACCTGAAGCAGACTGCTTTAAAAGTGACACTTATCTGTTAATATTTGCTTTAAACAAAACATTTGCATCTTTTTTTGTTCGCACTCGTACAAGTTCAAGTCAGCATCCTCAATAAAACATCGCCGTCGACATGCTGCTAGCATGATTTATATAGCTTCGTTGTTTACTTTTTTTTTTTTTGGCTAAAATGATGCGTTTGAGTGCTAACCCCTTCAAATGTTTTCTACCACAACGTCCTGAGTAGCTTATCCTTTAAAGAAGAAAATACTTTAAATTGTCACAGTTAGCAAAATTTCTTACAATGACACAGAGATTTTTAGGGAGTTTGAACCCCTATATTACTTTTTGAGTCAATCCAGTTCAAAATGGCCGCCATAGCTAAGCAACCTAACATCAACAAAGCTGTAACTCAGCCAATTTGACAAATACTGACCTAAAATTTGATGTGGTGGTGGTAGTTGAGTCATTCACAACACATACTTTAAATATTATTTACTGCCTGAGATCCTTGCCTAAAAGTAAACCCTGTTTTTGTTAGCAAAATAACTCACAAACCACTGGACATAATGTTTTTAAACTCTCAGGAACATCAACAATCCTGTAGACCAGAGGAGCCCAAAGTGGGGCCCGCGGGCCAAATTTGGCCCGCCAAGCCATTTGATTTGGCCCACCATCAGTTGCCAAAGTTACAAGGTTGTAACCTATTATCCTATGTATATACACAGTATTTCCATTGGTCAAATGACTAGTGAAGGTAGTTTTCATTCATGGTGCTGACT
>NW_013952492.1:3039-11843 GCF_001266775.1 Austrofundulus limnaeus
CCCTCGGGGAAAACGTTTGGGCACCCCTGCTGTAGACTTATTCAAGATGTCCACCACTGCTAATCAACATTTAGACAACACAAAAATGGTTAGTAGTGCTGGGAAATGGTAATTTTGGAGTTCCTGGTCATAAATTTTAATTGGATCGCCTCCTCAAATGGGTCATCCCAGTCAGAAAGTGGGAGTTAGAATATACACTGCTCAAAAAAATAAAGGGAACACTTAAACAACGCACGCTAAGTCCAAGTAAATCAAACTTTTGTGAAGCACATTCAACTCGGTACAGAACAAAGTACTCAATGCGAATATTTCATTGATTAAGATCGGGAGTTAGCGTGCGTTAAGTGTTCCCTTTATTTTTTTTTTGAGCAGTAATATATTAGTAGCTGAGAGTCATCAACACATGCTTCGAGCGCAAACAAAGCTCACAACTTTTTCTAAACAATTCTTTTCTTTCCAGAGCTCATGYGCCACATTCATATGGATAAAACTTTTGAGACCGTGAGAGAACTTTGCAGCAGACAATAACAATGTGGAAAACACTTCTGCACAAACAACTGTCATTACTTCTTAACTTACAGTGACTTTTCCTGCATTATGTAAGGAAATAATCAGTGTCTTCAATCAGAGATGTGTCTCATGTGCAACTACTCATGTATCATATTTAAACAAATAGTAAAACCTGAAATTTGATACATGTATTATTAAAAAATGGCGGATTGTAATGTCATCAGCTGATAAAACTGGTCAACTGCAAAGATCATCATAAAACGGCCTGACCTCACCTGTAAAGTAAAACCACTGAAATCACAACTGTTCACCAGAAATAATAATAATAATTCCTTTTAAAATAAGGACTTAAAACAAATGGTGACCGTTCAGCTGGAGCTGTATATTTGTAATGAATATTAACACTTTTTCAAAATAAAAGCCCTTCAAGGATTCTTTACAATACTGTAAGTATTTATAAAAGAAGAGTTTTCAATTTTAATCCCTATTACTTTTGTAAATGTGTWATTCAAGACTTAAATTAATTACTTAACTAGAATTTTGTAGAATAAAAAATAGTTTTATACTTTAATTCTCCTTCCTTATTAAGGATTATAGTTACAAATAGCTGGTTTTAAAAAGGAAATTAAAATGCTTTAAATCAGGTTGAGAATTGCATATAGTTGTTTTAAATAATTTCTAAAAACTGAACTTCAAAGTTTAACAAAAAAGAGGGAAATGATTTGATAAAATTGTTTTTCACTTGTAAATCTGTTGTTAACCAAAACGTTTTTGCTTTTTATCCCAAGTAAACCCTTTAAACCAGCAGGCAATCATGAGTTGGTGTAGAAATGACTTTTTTTAACCAGTTGTTCAGCTTAAACTATGAACAGGTCTGCCTTGTTTTTTGTATTAGCAGCACACCCAAAGAGCGCACTCCTTTATTTTCTTCACACACACACTGTGCTCACAGCAGTCTGCTTTAATGCTGACAAATTAACCTGTGTGTGAAATAAATTCAGGCTCTTTAACCACCTTCAATAATAAGTTGGAGTAAGTGTTTATGACCCTTTCAATGTTACACATGTGGAGTTTAGTCCCACTCCTCTTTACGTTTCTTTAATCCATTGTGGTTGCAGTTCAAGTCTTTGACAGTTGTCTTTTTTTCAGCCTTATATTCAAGATTATCTGCTGGATTATTGTTGTACGTCACCATTTTTTTAAAATTAATGAATTATTTCTCATTCTATTTTAAAATAGTTAAAGATAGAAAATGTAATAAATGACTTGAGTGACTGCAGACGTTCAGGTTTTGTGAATGCGTTTAAGAAAACCATCGTCCTTACCTCTGTGCTCGACAATTGAATTTGAGTTTGAATTTATTTTATAAGGAGACGATGCATACTAGAGTACATTAAAACAACCGTAAATATACCAGATTTAGCCACAAGGGCTAATTTTACGAGTCGTTTGTTAGCTGTGTTTAGTTTTCTCCAAATGTTCAAATTTTATTATGGACAGACATGTAATTTTCTAATCCTCATGTCATAAACATCAACATGTGTAACATAAGAGTTGTGTGTTTCTCTTAGCATTGAACTCGCTGACCTTTTTAAGTAAATCTGATTGGCTAAATTTTGACTTTGCTGAACGTCTTTCACTTGTAAATAGTCTTTCTTATTGTTTGTCCTCCCTAACATTAAGCGTTCCAAAGTAACTAAATGAGTGTTTTTACAGAGACACTTACACGTCATGATTTAAGTGTATTTGATTAGTAACCTGACCTCTGTTTACCCTCCTAACTCCTGAGTCAGCAGTGATGGTGTGTTTAATGTCATGCTGTGTAATACCCGTCACGTGTAGCTTGTAGTCACCAAACCACTGTAACTATCCTGCTTTCAACACAAAACTTGTTTGTATCACATACTGAGTCTCTATCCTGTAGTTGTAATTCCACRGTTTGTGGTAATGATGTCATTTATATTCTCAGATGAGCCAGGCGGAGCAGGTGCCTGAGGTCGTGCCTGCATACCACACAGATGAGCCAGCAGCAACAGGTAAGCTCAGCTGAAAGGACAGTTGGACAAGGGCGAGTTTTTGTGTCAACGTTTTGACACTTTTAAACAAAACATGCTGCTTTTCTGTGGGGGTGTAAGTTTTGGGTTTCAGTACCCAACTCCAAAAAACAGCTGGAATATGTTAAATGTAAATGAAACAGTACAAAATGAATTCATATAAACTCATATTTTATTCATAATGGAACTAAAGTAAAACTTATTTAGTGTATATTATATTATTATATATTATTACCACACTTTATGAAACAAACAAGGTATAATTTCTTTGTTTAACCAGGGATATTCAACTGGCGGCCYGCTGGCCACATCCGGACCGCCAATTGGTTCACTCATCTCTCAAGCCCAAACCCCCGGTTTTCTACTTTAATTACTATAAGTTCTTTTAGTTCGATAGACATGTGGTGTCTACAGAAACATCAGAATCTTGACTAGAAGCTGGAAAAAAACACTTCTATAAACAATCAAGACAGTTACAACTGCAAGCATTTGAAGATAAAACTATGAAAGTGAAAATAAAATTGGTTTAAAAATTTGGCAAGTYGGAGATGTCAAAACAATATTTGTGTTAAAGGGATCCACGATTAGTTGTAACATGAGAATTTATTTGATAAACATTTCTTTTAACTGTAAAATGAAGACTATAAAAATACTGTAGGCTGTTTAGTTTTGTAAATTTAAAAAATATATTTTAACACAGACGGAGCCATTTTATTTACGCACAAAGCATTCTGGGTAAATGATGATGTGGATAGGTCCTCGGTGTGAGCGAGCTGTATCCACCCTGAAGGTTAATCTTGGACAATATCTGATGATCGACTCTTTTAAATGAAACCAGAGAGTGTTGACAGAGAGGAGAAGGTAGAAATGACTCAGCCTGTAACTGAAAATATGGATGGAGGACAACAGAGCTGCTTCATGGAAGAAGAACCTCAGCTTAGCCTGTTAGCCTTCACGCTAGCACTGATGCTATATTGCCTTATATGTATTAGCACAGCGCTAGCGTGACAAACCCACAAGCTAAACTGAGGTCCTCCATCCATATTTTCAGTTGCAGTGTGAGTCATTTTTGTGTTCCCCTCTCTGTCATGTGGATGGAGGACCTCAGTGACGAGAGGAGAATGTGTAGCGCTGAGCTAATACATATATATGACGATAGCGTCGAGGCTACTGCTAAAGCTAACAGGCTAAGCTGGGGTTCTTCTTCCATGAAGCAGCTCTGTTGTCCTCCATCCATATTTTCAGTTACAGGCTGAGTCATTTCTACCTTCTCTCTGTCAACGCTCTCTGGTTTCATTTAAAAGAGTCRATCATCAGATATTGTCCAAGATTAAYCTTCAGGGTGGATATAGCTCGCTAGCAGCCTCGAACCGAGGACCTATCCACGTCATCTTTTACCCAGAATGCTTTGCGTGTAAAAATATCTCCATCCGTGTAATATATTTTTTAACTTTTAGTTTTAAAATTATAAAAACTAAACAGCCTACAGTATTTTTACAGTCTTTATTTTACAGTTAAAATATATGTTTATCAAATAAAGTCTAATGTTACAACTAATCATGGATCCCTTTTAAATAGGAGGCATAATGTGTTGTTTTTGTTTTTGATATTGTTTTATTATTACATAGCGTTCTGTATGTTGTATTCATGATTAAATTCAACAAAATAAACTGTTTCAAAGGTAACAGATTGTAATACTTGGTTTATTTACATGACTAATTGCTGGATGTTCAGCCCCTGTGCTGTTCAACTGCATTAACTGTGACCCCCGGGGCAATTTAATTGAAGAGCTCTAGTTGAAGCGTATGATTTGCAAATCAGAGCATTCAACTTTTAATTACATTTTACACATTCTGGCTTTTTTTTTCTAAATTGGGGCTTTGAGAATATTATAGGCTACAGTCAATAAATAAATAAATAGAGAATAAGTAAAGATCATCCTGATGAGCTGTCTAGACTGTCTGTTCCATGTGCTTTGCTCGGTTATAGATGTGTGTATTGTGGACTTTTTTTAATCTGTGTGGAACCATATTTATTTTTAAATATCAAGCTCTTAATAGCTTGTTTTCTTTCTCTTTCCTCTGCAGCACAAGCACATAATTGTTAAAATATAAAAGTAGAAATGTTATCTTACGTTATATATGTTGTACCTAAAATCGTCGCTTTTGTTGTGTTTTTAAATCAGACTCCGACAAGGACCACCCACAGACACAACCGGGCATGTTCAGCAGGTTGGCGGGGGGGTTGTACTGTGCCACAAAAGCCACGGTGGGGGGCGTGACCTGGATTGGAGGGAAGAGTCTGGACCTTACCAAGACAGCGGTGTGCTCTGTAGCTGCTGTGCCTGCAGCCGGAGTGGGGCTGGTGAAAGGGGGAGTGTGCGCCGTAGCTGGGGGAGTGACCGCTGTCGGCTCTGCGGTGGTCAGCAGAGTTCCGGTAGGTGGCAGCAAAAAGAAGGACAAGTCTGACTGACGGAGGAGGAGAGCGAACACATAGCTGAGACGTACGGCTCCGACTCTGTTCTGTCGTTTGTGAGCAGAGAAAAGAGCAACAAAGGACCTGAAACCTCAGTATCCCAAGTTTTGGTGTTGGTTGTTTTGTTACAGATTAGAAATCTGCTTTCAATCACTCAATTATGTGTCCAAGAGTTATATTAAAATAGAAACTTGACTTCTCAGTTTCCACGTCAAACCACTCCAAAGAGAACCAACAGAATAAAAGAGGTGAAAATTTGTTGCATGACAATCAGCAGCGAGGCATTTCCTGGAAGGTTTTCACCTTTAACTGAAACACAAATGTTTCAGGAAGTACCTGGTCTCTTTTTTTTTTTTTTCAACTGTTCACATAAAACTGAAAAATCTTAGTTACATACTGGTTGATATTTCAGAGTTTTTGATTAAATATATTTTGTTTCTTTCATTTCAATTAGTGTTTCTCTGACTTAGTACCTCTAGCATATGTTTATGTTCTCAGTTTTCTGAAAAGCACTTCCTGCTTTTGAATATTTTTATTGCAATAAATATTATACAAATAAGACTTATTGTAATGAACATGTTTCCTAAGTGTACTCCTTTCTTCTTAGTCCTTTGAATATAAAGTTTAAACTTGTTCAAATAAAAAAAATGAATTTCATTTTGGAACCCTGTTGGCATTTTTATTATTTTTTTTTAGTTTTGGAAATTCTTTTTAGTTTCTGCTATTACAAAATGCTATTAATCTTCACAATGCTATATTTATAATGATTAAATTTGAAATTAGTTATAAACCAGCAAATCTAACTAGAATATTTGCTAAATATACATTAAAAGAAGTAGGTCAATAATTTCTACAGGCATTAAACCATTTATTCAAAAACCTTTAAAGGAAACAAGCACATTACTAAAGTATAAACAACACATCAAAGCTTAAAGTTTAATGTAAACCTCATTACACAAGTTAGATTTGTTCTTTATGCTGCACACACTAAAATACTGACTCAAACATTTATACTGTAGTTCAGCATATTGTTTAAAATATTTTTCCTACATTTTCAGCTGAATTATTGAGTTTGTCTCAGTTCACTGCTTGGAAGCTGTTAGAATAATTTCTCCAGAAGAAACCACGACCTTGGGTTCAAACTTCTTCTGTGCTGCTGCCTCCGTGTCTCTCTCTACAAACAAACATAAAGACATGATCAACATTCTCCAACTTTTTGATTCTGAACAGATTAAAAATATATATATTTATAAATATTTTTACTTACTTCCTTTTCTGTAGCATGAGGGCTCACAGCTGAATCCCTGTCGTGGCACGCACACTGCTGTGCTGCAGTGAATATACACCTGAACAGAACATTTTTTTTAATGAAACGTTTGAAATAATGTGTTAGACATGTTCATTTATCTCCACTGACTCCATTACCGTTTTCCTGAAGTGTTCCATGTTGTAATCTATAAAGGTAAACATTTTGAAAACGAATCGCCGGTAGTGAGTTGGAAATTGCACACCGGAGGAGGAATCCACTGGGATCAGTGTGGAGAGGTAACGATCATCTGCATATGGACATCTGAAAAGATCCATTAGAGATAGGGAAGTTATAGGTGACGAATGACACGCCACAGTGTTAAACTAAACACAAAAAGTAAGATAATTTATGTTTGGCAGATTTGGCAGATATTTGTTGTAAAAATGTATCTTGACAATAAATTGTGTACTGTTGGAAAACCTGTTAAATTTTCTTACAAATGGTGCCACATTTGTAAGGAMCATGTAGCCTATTTGTGGAATGAGATGTAGAGCTTGAGTGTGTGAGTTGTGCACATGGAAACTTTGTCAAATTTTCTCTGTCATTGCCAAACACCTTATTATGYTGTTGCTATTCACACGTACCCCAAGGTGCGGCCAATCAGGTGCCCACTATAAGGATTTATTGCGAAGCACCACTGTCACAACAATACAACAAATCAATAATCTACCAAACACAAATTTTCTTTTTTTGTGCAAAATATATTAGCAACATTTAGCKTCAAAACATAATTTTATGAAAAACTAAATACAAACTGCAAAATGAAACAGTCATACAGTATTTATGCACAATGACAGGACTGTCACTGTTGTGTTGTACATCATCATTAATTAGTATAAAATAAAATTATAAATGGTTTTTAATTACTCGACCTGACAGTAGTGTGTGTGTTCATGTTTGTGTTTTAATTAAAAAATCATGATGGTTAGTGTAAACAGGTGTTTAGTTACCCATCAATCAGAATGTCCCACTGTGGGAGGGTGTGAGCTTCAGGGCTTGAGGTTGCCCAACAGTGTCCAAGAGTCAGAACAAGATGAGGATCTGTCTTATCAAGGAGCACAACTTCCACATAAACAGGATCCCTCAGTACTTTGGTCACAGGATAGTCTGAGTCCTGATAGTAGGAGGTGTAGGCTGCTACATCTGTGGGAACAAAGACATCAAACATTATGAAACGATCAACAAACAGAGCGTATTTGCCTGGTTGGGACGTACTAACCTTCATTACAACCTTTGGTCATGCACAGACCATTAGCCAGCCTCATTATGACATTGACGGGTCCGAGAGCAGAAACTTGAGAAGGAACAATTATTGGCTCCACTTCAGCAACCACACTTAGAACTGAGGTATCTGAGGTAACGTACTTGCACTGGAAGACCAACCTAAAACAAAAGAGAATGTATGTTTTATTGCATCATATGTGCTTCTATTTCAAAACATTATCTCTCAGTGTTTACCTACACATAGCTGCTGTCCCTGGTAATGCTACCAGCAGGTCCATTGCCCACTTCATATGAAGACGTCATCATATTTTGATAGATTATAGAGTCAGGTTCCTCCTACAAAGAGTTAAGTGATTTAGTGGTTGTTGTAAATCACATTGTTGATTGAGAAACTGAAGTAAATTGAGAAATTACCATGACAATAGTGCCGCAGGCGGAAACAGGAAAGAAGTAGATAGCAAAAGCAGAGTTTGAGTCAACACTTTTACAGTTTTGACCTTCTCCCAATAGTGAGATGGATTCCAGGTCGATGTGGGGTAGAGTGACGTCTCTGGCCACAACAACAATAAATTGGCCATCCTTGGTACACTGCACTGTCACTGGTGGAACAGAAATAGGCTTTGATAAGTTAAAACATACTTTTGTCCAGTTGTAATATCAGAAAAAGATGAACATGGTTTTGTAACAATTAATTTTGCAATTCATTCAATAAGATCTTAAACTGGTTAATATATCCCCTCAATTAAGTGTTTTCAGAGAAACCAACAGCAACTTTGCTTACCTCCTTTTCCAAAGTAGCATGATTGGCCATCAAAGCAACAGTCTCTAGCCTGACATTCTGCAGCAGAGATATCAGGAAGCCCACATGGAACTCTGACATTTGTTTCTATATCACAATTTATTGAAGAAGGATGCATTCCAGGCATCTGTGGTGTCTGGGGAGGAATGATTGGATACTTTGAAGTTTGTGGGTACTGAGGAGGTTGAGGGAACTGAGGCTTTGACGGTATCTGTGGGTTCTGAGGAACTTCAGGGTACTGAGGCTGAGGCTTTGATGGGATCTGAGGGTACTGAGGAGGCTGAGGCTGTGATGGTATCTGAGGGTTCTGAGGGATTTCAGGGTATTGAGGTTTTGAAGGTGTTTGAGGACTCGGAGGAGGCTGGGGATACTGGGGTGGCTGAGGCTTTGATGGGATCTGAGGGTACTGAGGAGGCTGAGGCTGTGATGGTAT
>NW_013952492.1:12843-47224 GCF_001266775.1 Austrofundulus limnaeus
TGGATCACTTGGGTTCTTACCGACATCTGGTGAAAATGTCATGTCATTAGCTCCTCTAGTAATATATTTACTGAGAAAAATGTTGACATGTTCAATACTTATTTTACCCGCTGTGTATTTTAACTGTAAAATAATGACTGTAAAAATACTGTGGGCTGTGTAGTTTTGTATTTTTTTAAATATTTTTTAACATGGATGGAGCCATTTTTTTACACACAAAGCATTCTGGGTAAATGATGACATGGATAGGTCCTCGGTGTGAGCAAGCTACAGTTAGGTCCATATATATTTGGACACTGACAAAAATTTTGTCTTTGTACTGAAACATATTCAAGTTATAGTTGTATAATGTACATGGACATAAAGTCCAGACATTCAGCTTTCATTTGAGGGTATCCACATTAAAATTAGATGAAGGGTTTTGGAGTTTCAGCTCCTTAACAAGTGCCACCCTGATTTAAAGGTAACAAAAGTAATTAGACAATTGACTCCAAGGCTATTTCATGGACAGGTGTGGGCAATCCCTTCGTTATGTCATTCTCAAAAGGTCTGGAGTTGATTTTAGGTGTGGTGCTTGCATTTGGAAGGTTTTGCTGTGAAGTAAATATGCAGTCAAAGGAGCTCTCCATGCAGGTGAAACAAGACATCCTTAAGCTGCAAAAACAGGGAAAAAACCATCAGAGAAATTGCTAAAATATTAGGAGTGCAAAATCTACAATTTGATACATCCTGAGAAAGAAAGAAAGAAAGCACTGGTGAACTCATCAATGCAAAAAGACCTGGGTGCCCACAGAAGACAACAGTGGTGAATGATCACAGAATAACCTTCATGGTGAAAAGAAACCGCTTCACAACAGCCAACCAAGTGAACAACACTCTCCAGGAGGTAGAAGTATCAATATCCAAATCTACCATAAAGAGAAGACTGCATGAATGTAAATACAGAGGGTTCACTGCACGATGCAAGCCACTCATAAGCATCAAGAATAAAAAGGCTAGACTGGACTTTGCTAAAAAAAATCTAAAAWAKCCAGCAGAGTTCTRGAAGAACWTTCTTTGGACAAATGAAACTAAGATCAACCTCTACCAGAATGATGGAAAGAGAAAAGTATGGTGAAGGTGTGGTACAGCTCATGATCCAAAGCACCACATCATCTGTAAAACACAGCAGATCAGTGTGATGGCTTGGGCATGCATGGCTGCCATGTGGCACTGGGTCACTAGTGTTTATTGATGATGTGACKCAGGACAGAAGCAGCTGAATGAATTCTGAGGTATTCAGAGCCATACTGTGTGCTCAGATCCAGCCAAATGCAGCCAAACTGATTGGTTGCTGTTTCATACTACAGATGGTCAGTGACCCAAAACATAAATCCTAAGCAACCCAGGAGTTAATTAAAGCAAAGAAGTGGAATATTCTGGCCAAGTCAAGTCACCTGATCTCAACCCAATTGAGCATGCATTTCACTTGTTAAAGACTAAACTTCAGACAGAAAGGCCCACAAACAAACAGCAACTGAAAACTGCTGCAGTGAAGGCATGGCAGAGCATTAAAAAGGAGGAAACACAGYGTCTGGTGATGTCCATGAGTTCAAGACTTCAGGCAGTCATTGCCAACAAAGGGTAAAACTAGAAATGAACATTTTATTTACAATTATTTAATCTGTACAATTACTTTTGAGCCTCTGAAATGAATGGATTGTGTTTAAAAGATGCTTTAGTTCCTCACATTTTTACRCAATCATTTTGTTCAACCCACTGAATTAAAGCTGGGAGTCTGAACTTCAACTGCATCTGAATTTTTTTGATTGATTTTTCAGGAAAAATCCACAATTATATTACTGTGTTCACAGTAAAATAAAAACAGTGATTTACATAAAAACACAATGAAAACATCGTAATCAAATTCTCTGTGATTTTTTATACCATTGCAAATCGCTAAGGCACGATAAGAGAAAAGAAGTGGTACCACTTTTCCTGTGACAGTCATTATCATGATTTAACAAATGCATAAACATTCTTAGTTAAACAACAAATGAATCACAAACAGAAGAGATTGTTTCGTCCATTATCTGATTACGAGAACTGAGGGGTTCTCTTCCACGGTTAGAATGACCTATCATGACCTAAWTAGAGTTCAGTTTGTGACAGAGATCCTGTCCTCTCGTCAGGCCTGTCCGAGGCCTGCTTTGAGGCAGTAAATCTTGTTTCTTCACTCGAGGTGACCCCTACATAGATATTCTGCATTTTCTTGATCCTTCTGGCAGGTGCTATAAAGTCATAATTTTTACATAAACTAACAAATAATATACAGAGTTTGTTTTTATATTTTATGTCTTTAATTAATGTTAAACTGCTCTGTTCAAAGTTTAGGAGAGCTCATTAAAAGAACAGAAATACATATAAATTAGTATTTTACTGCATATTTTTTGTTTGGTAATTATTCTATTTTAATAAAACATTCTTACTGCTTCTTTTGCATTTAATTTTAATTTGATGATCAATCTGATTTTTCAAAAATAATACACCTAAAATGCCAAGAACTTTTATGTTCTATTGTGTCGAAGTCTTCCATTGTTAAACACACAAGATGACGTTATCAAAGAARATGAAATATTCAGGTGTTTAGCTGTCATAACTATATTTTTATCTAGTGTTGTATAAAGTACCGCAAAGTGATACTTGAATAAAAGGACAAGTATCTTATCAAAAAAAATGCTTTGGTAAAAGTTAAAGTCTCCTTTAGAGTTATTACTTGAGTAAAAGCCCTTAAGTATCTGATATTTTTTGTACTTAAATATTAAAAGTAAAAGTATTGATTTAAAATGAGCAGTTAGATTTTACATAATGACATTTATTAGGAGATGACCTTTCTCCAAAAAGTTCTGACATGACTATATTGTATTAAAATAATTAATTTATGTTAAATTTAGGATGCACTAGTCTAGCTGTTTCAGTTTATCAAGGGTGCTCAAACCTTTCTCCAAAATGAAAATCAACCTGAAGGCTGTGACCAAATGCAATAATATAATTCATGAAATACAAATACTTCTTAAGTACCGGCCTTTTCTTTTAATGATTATGTCCTGCAGTAGTGTGACATGATTTGTTTGTGTACAAACTAATACAATATCATAATTTTATATATTTATACTTCTCATTCAACCACAATTAATTTCACTCTGTCTAGGAGGCACAATTTATATGGATGGGAGACCGGGGACAGTTACAACACTTTTTACATTTGACTCTGTTACTCAGAGATGGTTTGAATTAGACAAACCAAATTTTATTACAATAAACTTACATCTGTCTGTTAATAGTCAAAACCATTTATAGATGATTAAAGAATGTGCATTCTTCACAATTTGCATTTGAAAATGAAAAGTCAGTTGTTGCAACTGACCCCGGGGATGGGGACAGTTGCAACATTGTTTGGGGGTGGTTGCAGCATGTTATACAATATATTTCACTGTAAATAAAAGTTTTATTATTTTTATATTTGTATTATTGCAAAATTTATAAAAAACTGTTAAGTTATAATATTACAGTTTTATTTATTTGTAGTTTTTGATCAAATGACATATATAGATTTCCTTTGATGTGTGGACCTTATATACAGATGTCAAAGACTCAAACTGATATAAAATACAGTTGGCTTTTAGAAACAAGAATAATAGAACGATTTGTGAGGCAATTAACTTTTGTTTTGCCTATTGTCAGTGTACACCTACATTATGCAAAATTTACATTGAAAGAAACTGGGATTTTAAAACCACTGTGGAAAACAACAACTGCAGAAAAYACATCTGAAACACTTTTGTTTTAAACTATAAAATTGTCATGAATACCCAATACTCTTTTAAGTGTAAACTTAATTTCAACATCTTAATATTGTCTGTTTGTGCTTTGTTTTTATATGGATTTATCGTATGGGGACAGCTGCAACARYTGTTGCAACTGTCCCCCTTCCTGTCAGCCATGATAAAACCTCATGTKTTAGCTAAATAAGCTGATCTTGATACATGTTAACTATATTAGTTGAAAGTCAACACATCACTTGTTTAAACCATATAAGTTTGAGCTGATCACAAAAACAGTGACAACAGTATAACAAAAATAAAGCTAGGAAAACAATACTTTGGTACCTCAAAAACAGTTTATTTCAAATAAATCCTGGAGCAGTTTTTGAATCTGCTTACTTTTTCTTTGCAAGGTGGGGCATCTAACATGTGCAGTGTGTCACTGTTTGGAGGAAAAATGACTTGTTGCAACTGTCCCTTGTTGTTTCTGTCCCCAGTCTCAGTATTTTTTAAATAATAACAAGCTGGAGTGAAAACAAGCAAAAATGAAATGAAAGTAATGACTTTCTACTTTTTGCCATTTTTAAAAATGTAAGGGGTAGAAAGTACAGAAAATTGTGTGAAAATGTAAGAAGTAGAAGTAGGCTGAAAAATCATTACTCAAGTAAAGTACAGCACTCAAAAATTCTACTTAAGTACAGTAACAAAGTATTTGTACTTAGTTACTTTACAACTCTGCTTAATCAATTTTCAGCACTGGATCAGAATAAATAGTCTACATGTCATACCTCTGTTTGACCAAACCGTGGAGCCGTTTATCAAYCATTTATCTCAGGTATTTCCTTCACAAAAAAAATCTAACAGGGTTAAACTTTTATAGTGGGAACTAATAAATGTTCATCGCATGCTGCTGTAAAAACAAAAACGCACATTAGTTGGTGCACGCACGCACGCATATTAAACACTTTAGTGTTAGATTACTGCATGTAATAAGCCTTTCATGCCAGAGTTTTATACCAAGGTTGTCGTATTTTCAGTCAAACTTTTGTMTGGGTTGTTCTGTAGGGAAATCAAAACTTGTATTTAAGTGTTTGCATGCATGCTCAGTTAATAAATATATTATTATAATGATATTTAAAAAAAAGACTAACTACAGATCATTTGTACTGCTCTAAATTCTTTGCTGTATATTCTTTTAACACCCCTCAAATTTTGCATTTACTGACAAACTGTTGTACAAAATACGTGACTTTTTATTTAATGGTTTCCCTGGCTTTAATAYTGAGCCTTTCTGAAACCTGTCTCTGTGACCAACAGAAGTTAAGAAATGTAATTACGTTTAAACTTGGTGTTACAGGTTCTTCGTTTGATCGAGATCTTCAGGTGAGCTACAATCATGAAGACGATCGGCTGCAGGGCTCCCAACAACTGAACACAAAACACACCTGCTGTCCATCTTCACATCATGCAACACATCCTTCAACCAAAWACACATCTGCGGAAGCACGTGCGTATTAACGATTTGTTTATTTTTAAAAGTATAACTGACATGTTACACTCACCTTTGTGTTTCTTCGTACATCAGGTGCGAGCCGTCATGTCTGTGACGACAGCTGGGAGGAGATCCAAAGCTGGGAGACCATCAGAGCAGAGAACGAGGTGGAGGCCARTAAACTGGTCAACAACTGCAGGGTATGGAGTCCGGCGGCTGCTGATTACAGTCGGTGGAGTTCAGAAGAGCGTTAAATTTTAACTCTGCGTGGGGGATTCAGTTTGGTTTCAGAAAATGGAAGAGCCACGTGACAGAGCGACCGTTTGGAGACCGCTCAGAAGTTGTGAAAGAGCTGTACTCTGAGYTAAACATCATGAAACCACACTCAGGTCCAGGTACAGGTTACTGATCTCTGTGCTGATTTTTCATTAATGATTATCAAACCTCATATTCTAAGATCCAAATCTGAACAATAAACAAAGCCTTTTAAAGGGGACATATCACTCAAAATCCACTTTTTAGCTTTTAATACGTCTTTTGGCCTCATTTGACTTGTTTTTATTGTTCTCAAACTAAARTAATAGCAGTTGCATTAATCATTACAAGGTTATATTGACACACCAAAAACATTTAAGGTATATTTTGTAATAAAACCTACTCTTAAAAGTTTGTAAAATTGTCCTAGTTATGTAAAACGTCTCTAAAATTTAGCTTTGTAAAGCAGTAATATTAAGACTTTAGCTGATGAGAGATTTCTTCTGTCTGTTTCCAGGTCGGTTCATCACATGTGGAAATGTTGTGTATGTGCTCCTGTTTGGCTGGTGGGYGTCTTTGGCTTATTTTGTCATCGGCATTCTGATGTTCATCACCGTTATCGGGGTTCYCTACTGTAGGTGAGCCGGTCAGTAGGGGCAAAATGTTAAAGCACTTTCTCTGAACCTTTTTCCTCAACTCTTTCCTGTTTCTCTGTTTTCAGGTAAACTTCTCTGGAAGTTGTGCTGCTACTTCCTCTGGCCGTTTGGCAACACGATCCGTCGAGGTACGGTATGGGCTTATTTTGGAATGCATTTCCTGTTTGTACTTTATGTTTCTGCTAACGGAAGCATGATTAATTTGTGGTCAATTGTGTTTAATGCACCAACTTGTGGTGAAGAAATAAGGAAGTTCATTTTTTTTCTTGAACAACACAAGTTTAAATTGCAGCTCATTAGTGCAGAAACTGAAGACACTGCTGATGATTGAAGTGAAGACTTAAAGTGACAAGCATATTCTTCAAATACAAAAAGTCAAAGAAAACATCTTAATATTTAAGAAAGTTGGAATTAATCACACGATTTAACACATTTTGTCCCATAACTGGCATATTTTCTTTTGAACTTGGCCCAGCCAAAGTKAAACAGGAAGTGACATCAAAGGGGAACTCTAACGAAGAAAACTGTCTGTTCTTTGTTTATTGAAACAATATTATTTGAACTCTGACTCTTCTTCATCTCTCTCTGATAGAGACTCAAAATAATCTTAAGAAACATCAGATTCTTCTCTACAGKCTGGGTTTTTAGTCATTTTAGCAACGCTCTGTTCACATGCAGACATTCCCCTTTGACATCACTTCCTGTTACTTCACAGGCAAATATCTCAACAACTGCTCATCTCAGCGACATCAAATTTCTTTTGCAATATTTTATCAATGTCCTTTTTTTAAAAATGCATTCGTATGCATTACAAAAGGTTGACGTCACAGACACTTTAAAGACATAACATCTGTCGAAATACAGGGTTGTTGAATTTTTAACAGTTTCTACATTATTAAATGATTGTGGGTTATTATAACACAAAACCATCAGGGTTTTTATAAAAAATTGCATTAGAAAACAGTAATATTCCTCGTTTCCAACTAAATTCGGCATTGGTTAAGGATATTCTCCCATCGGAGGCTGGAATATCTGGACTCAGCTCATTTCATATGATGTTAGGGTTTAACGCTCTCCACTGCTCGACTGTGAACAAATGACTCGTAATTGTTGGCAACAAAACTGGACTTTTGACCTGTTTTTTTTAATCTAATATTATTTTTCTGTAAGACGTTTGAGAAATATGTGTTGCTGATTATGAAGATTGTGAAGRTCCTGTAGTTTTATATCACGTAGGAACATTTTTCAAAAATATTGAGGCAACTGCTGTGTTTTATTTATTTATTTATTTGTTGTTTTCCAGATAGGAAGCACTTWGAGGAGGTGTTGTGAGGAAGCAGCGGACTGTGAGTGCAGAATAGAGTCAGGAGATAACTCACCCGTCCTGCTGCATCTCCCACAGAGGCAGCAGCTCCAGAGAGACCAGGACAACCTCTCCGGACCCCCTACTGGGTAAAAATTGCAGCCTAGCCCTGTAGTGCCTACTCGCCAAACCTGTTTGTGTATTATTGAACATACGGCATAAATTTCCCTACCCCCCTATTTTTATTTCCAGCTCCATTTTTCGTACTCTGATTTGTACAGTCTTAAATACATAATACTCATCTCTAGTTGTGCTCTGCCTCCAAGCTGTTTCTGAGTTRGAATTTAGAATTTATCCTTCTTGTTTTGATGTTTTTTATTATGTTGTTTACATTTTATTATGTTTTTCTGCTATTATCTATTGTTGATGATTGTACAGCACCTTGTGAATATATTTCTATGAAAGGCGCTTTATTAATAAAACTTTACTTACTTAAAAGTCCAGAGTCTCAGAGTACGCCTACAATTTTGAGTATTTGTTGTGGATCTGAGAACAGATAATTAACGAGCCTGTTTGTGACATTTTTGTGATATTTACTCGTGTTTGTGATCCACTGAGCTCTCTCCCCATCGKTGCGTAGCGTCGTTTCTCCACCTACGTGTGGCTGCTGCTGGGATATCCCACCCTGGTCATCGTTCACGCTCTGGCCTGCGTCATCTCGTGGATCTTGGTCTTCACCWTCCCAGTCTCCAAGATGAACGCTCAGACTCTGAGCGTCTTTGTCCTCCTGCCTCCCGAGGACGTCTCCATCTCCACGAGCTCACACAGAAAGGTGCAGGTGTTGAACTGGAGTGTTTCCCACCACAGCAWGAAGGCAGATTCACTGATTACGTATCTTTTTAATTGAACTTCAGCATCAAGGCTTTGAGACCAGAGCGCTGCTGTGCTGCTACCACGCTGCGAACTGGTACTACCACAAGTACACTGTTGATGGGATCAATGTAYTTGCTGTCAGTATCCTTTGTCAGAGCGGAGTGTTTGTACGGGTCACACCTGTCAGGATCTTTGACTCGTCCTTCACACCTCCTYCCTCTTSTTATAGTYGCTCTGGTAATTGRATATGTTGACAAAGAAAACCAGTTTGCCAGTTCTGATGTCAAGTTCACCGTCGCGATCAGCTCCAACATACCTCTCTCGTATTATATCGGTATGGGCATCGCCAGGTAAGACGTTGTTTACACACCTGTAGTAACAAAAAGACGAAGCAAACTGTCCTTCAGGTCAGCTCTGATGTTGATTCTTCATCTTTGTCCTCAGYATTTCTGCACAGAGTAACTTTGCCGTTGGCGCCGTGGTCAACGCCACCTTTGGCTCCGTCACAGAGCTGACCTTTTACATCACGGCCTTGCTCAGAGGTCAGCGGGACGCCGACCCCTGTCTGCAGGAGGTCGTTAAGGCGGCGCTGACCGGCACATTGCTCGGCTGCATCCTCTTCATCCCCGTGAGCTCGTTGACAGCAGATCTTCGGATTTTCTTTTATTTCGGTGTTTGTTTTGTTTACCGTCCGTATCGACGCATTTGAGTAGGGTTTTGCCTTTTTCAGTGCGTCTGCATGATTATTGGAGGTCTGAAACACAACGAGCAGCGATTCAACAGCCGCTCTGCAGGAGTGAGCTCGGCGCTGCTTTTCATCTCTGTGGGAGGCGAGTTTTCTGWAACCAACATAACTTTTTTTCACCGTATTTTGAGAGAGTTAACAGGTTTAAGACAAGATATGTTGATGGCTCCAAATGGTGTTAACGTGACTACAGAATCAGTTGTTTCTCCTGTTTCTTCAGAAAATTGTTTTGTTTTTTGTCGCTCACAGGCGTATTCGCCCCCACACTTTTCTCCAAGGCGTACGGAGACCTGGTGTGTGATTCGTGCACACAAGGAAATGGCACGAGCAGCGACAGCAGGCCGTTTGTGTGCCACAACTGCCAATACGATCTGGCCATTAGAGAGGAGGAGCTCTGAAACAGGCTCAGGCCCACGTGCACCTGGCTGTGATTAATGCCGACTTTGTTTTTGTTTTTAGCAACAGAAAAACAGAACTCTGTTCCAMGACCACGTCGAGTGAGTTTTGTTTTTTTCTCTGAGTTATAAGTTTTGTAAAGTGAGACTGAATCTTTGTTTTACGCAGACAGAAAGACAAAATAAAACCCGACCTTCAAAGAAAACACTCTGACAGTAATTCACGCCTCACCACCCGGCTTCCTTTACATTTCAGGATCCATTATAAAATGCTTTGATTTGTTCTAAAKTCTTGCCTCATCCTACCTTTATGAACTGCTGCATCTCTAATTTAGATCAGGGGACCAGCTCTTCCTGAGTGTCGCTAAAACGGGACTCGGGSTCTGGGGGGGTTGTAGTTTTTGCTGCTGCAGCAACTTCTAAGCTGTGGAAGCAGCTGCCCTTCCATCTTTCACAGCCCTCTTTGTCTGTTTTTAACACCGACTAGTTGTAAGATTAGACATTATTTGATATCATTTTCTTCAACTATAAAAAACAAAGACTGTAACAATACAGTACGCTGTTTTGGTTTTATTAATTAAAAAATACATTGTCACACAGCAAAGTATT
Organism: Austrofundulus limnaeus; assembly: GCF_001266775.1. Lineage (NCBI taxonomy): Eukaryota > Metazoa > Chordata > Actinopteri > Cyprinodontiformes > Rivulidae > Austrofundulus > Austrofundulus limnaeus. The sequence goes on from NW_013952492.1 coordinate 22,975, forward strand.
CTGGGTAAATGATGACGCTAATCTGCTAAACATCATGTTTGATACTTTGCAAACCATACCGAGCAGAACCGAGCAATTAATAWAAAAAATAACTTTGTCACACGTTACAGATTTTTAGCCTCGACTTATTCTGCTTTAGTCTCAACTGTAGCTTATCATCATCTTCCCCAGAATGCACTGTGTCAGGAACAAAATGCTGACATGCTTAARTAAAAAATGTAACAAACATTCAATTTTTTTTAAATAAACAGATGTTTCACAAAAAACAACTTTTAGTAGCTGAGAGAAATATGTTAAGGCCAACGTGTGCAAACAGTCTGAGATCCCTTTAAAACTCTTTAAGAGTTAGTTTTATGACATTTTCAGCTGATTTTTACTTTTATATTTTAAAGTTTGATATGATTTTATGTACTTAACTGTTTTTATTACATAGTTTTGATTTATTTGTGTTTTAATTGAAATTTTTTTCTTGCGTTTGTTTTATTGTGGACTCTGTGCAGCACTTTGGTCCTCTGTGGTGTTTTAACGCTACACATAAAGTTGGATTAGATTAGATGAATACTTTTGTGGCAGCAGGTGATAACTAGTCTTAAAAGTGTGAATGGATCCAGTAAAGTCACATTGTGGTTTTGCTGGTTAAGTATGTAAAATAAGACTGTGTGTTTTTGTTAGGCCTCTGGTGTACACGGTGTCGGCCCTCCTGCCTGCCGCCTACATCATCGGTCTGATATTTACTCTGAAAACACACTCCTACATCTACAACTTCCACGTCGGAGATGGGCAGGGTATTGTTCAGGCACTTTAACAGCTGTTTTTAATTTTTTTAATTATACAATGAACTCTGAAGGTACAGTTGTCATTGTTACGGTGTTTATCTCTGTGCAGCGCCTGGTCCTCATGGGACAGTTGTCCACTGGTCGTGGTGGAGGTCTCTGCTCATCCTCGTCTGGGCCACCGTGCTCACGTCTGCGTGCGTGGACCTTGCGACCGAACACATCCAGCCGATACTCAGCCAGCCCAGCGTATCTCAGGTCTGCGTGTCCTTCTGAGCGTGCTCAGYTTGCAATCCCCTCCAGCCGCGTAATCCTCCTGCTTCTTCCTCTAGTATTTCATAGGGGTGACGGTTCTAGCGATGGTCCCAGAGATCCCAGAGAYTGTTAATGGGATTCAGTTTGCCCTCCAGAACAACATCAGTCTGAGGTAACTGCTGTCTTGACTAAATATAAAATTTAAAATCTATTTTTGTATCTTTAAGTACACTTTTTGTTTCAGCTTGGAGGTTGTATTGCTGTGTAGGTCTGCATGCTACAGATACCGATCCTGGTCCTGTTTAATGCCTTCTGTGTGAGACCTCCCTCTTACTTTTCATGCTCAGCTTTCTCCATTAATACAAAATAAAATGAAGTTTTATAGTTGACAGTTTTTGTTCTTTCAGGATGTGGGCTTTGTGCTCGTGTTCACAGACCAGCACTTGTGGGCCAGTATTTTCAGCGTCATTCTAGTCAACTACATCTTCATGGATGACAAGTCTGATTATTTTCAGGGTGAGTTCAGAGCATTTAAAGGTGAAATTACTATAATAGAGTTAATTACTTTAGATTTAGTGGATAACTGTGTAAATCTAAAAACTAAAGCAACAATCAAACCAAAGCTGGTCATTTATTTGAACAATTAATTTAAATTATTTTTTATATGTTCTTAAAATGGGTTGGATGTAACTCAGCAAAGCACTCCCTAAATACTCCTGACCGTTTATAATCCCTGCAGCTTGATTTACAAACAGGATCTGCATAAACAAAAATCAACGGCTGCCTTGAAAGAAATGCTAAGGCTAGTTTGTAAAAACGTTTCAGCATCATCAGCTGGATGAATAAGATCCTGACAAAATTATGCTAGAAAATCCAGTATTTATCCACCTTTAAGCCACCTCGCCCCATCATTAGTTTATTTATTTATTTATTTATTTATTTTAGCATTCCTCAACTTTCCCAATCGTTTTTGCTCGTGTCCCAGCATTTTTGGGACGTGTTTCAGAAATCAAATTCAAAATGAGTGAATACATTTTACATAATGGGGCAGAGATGATTTTTTTCTTCTTTCTGCTACCTTTCATTTAATTTGATTTGTATTTTTTGTATGTGAATTTTTGTTTTTTAAATTAAATGAATAAACTACACTATATAAATGTGCAAAAAAACAATGTTTATCTATTTAAACATTAAAAATCTTGACTTTGTAGTCTATTCAGTTGAATATAGGTTGAAAATGATTTGCAAAYTGTATTCAGTTTTTGTTTCGTCTCATTTTCATTTGAATTGTAGGTTCAATACCTCTGCTTGTCTGCTTCCAAGTTTCCTTTAATCTAGGAATCTGTAAGAAAGCAGATTTAGTGACGGGGTTCTGCGAACTGTTAAACACCTCCAGTTGTTCAGTTATTTCTCAGCACCTTGCTCTCCACAGACACAGCTCTGGTGGTGGTTTACCTCATCCTCCTGGCTCTGTATTACTTCGCTCCGTCTCCGACCGGCTGTTAGGATCAAAACTGACCATCGGATCAAAACTGACCATCGGATCAAAACTGACCATCGGATCAAAACTGACCATCGGATCAAAGCTTGCACTTTTTTAAGCCTGAAGGACTTTGAATGATCAAATTCAGTCTGTTGGTGACCTGTGATAGAAACAGTGACGATGATTTCTGCACAGTCTGTTTTATGTTTTTTATTTTAACGGAGGTTTTTAATCTCAGGTAGGTACATCTTTCACTGCACTGTAATGACTGATGAATACAGATGTTAACTTATTTAGACTCATATCTTTTTAACTTGTGAAGATAAAAGCTGTTTTTTTTAACGGTACAAATTAACGTAAACCTATAGTAACATTTCTCTGAACTATTGGGATAATGTTTGTGTACATGAGGTGAAAAATGTGAGAAATGAGCTGCTCTTCCTATCTGAAAACTGATGTTTGAGAAGAAAAATTATTTTCAAAAAACACGTGCTTGTTTTGTTTTTATTTAGCTTTTGTACAGACAAAAACTGACCAAGCATCGTACYCATTTTTAACCTTAGGGACACATTCACTTCTTTCACAGAGATTCTGTGTAGTTTCATGCAAAACCACATTTACATGCAGAAGATTTTAGCTTCCATCATCAGAAGTGATGCAAATCTGTAGACGATAATTTCAACTCCGGTACTAAGTTTGATAAGCAGTGGGCTGCTCAAAAAAACATAAATATGTCTGAGAACATGATGTTCATGTTTGAGAATGATGAGGTSAAGGGAAAGTGTACCGACACATTTACATGAAACAAAGTTCAACAAATAAAGGCAACAGGACCGGATTTAAAGTTTAAATGTACAGTACATGGAAAAGAACTGCTGGTGTCTCATATTTAGATTAAAAAAAACATCTCATAGTATTTACCACCACTTGCAACTCTAACAAGTACCAAAACTTGAGAACTACAACCTCTAGAAAAATGTATAAGTTTTTTTTACAATGTAAAAATGACAATGATAGCAGGGATAATATTGAAAAACAACAGCTACACGTTGAAGTACATTTTCAAAGTTTGTCATAAATCAGCACAGTGTTTGAAATAAATAAAATCTGTGAGTTTTGAGTTAATGCACAGTCTGCAGGAACATCAGCTGAAACGTCTAAAGGCTCAAGTGAAGAGCACCGCATAGACCACTGAGTCGTAAACACTTAAAAAATGGTTTAAAGAAATGTTTCGGGAGGTCAGAAGGCACCAAAGAAATCATTTCAATAAATAAGTATAATCGGGTTGAAAATCACTGTGGAACCACAAATTTGAAGTGAAGGGGAACGACTGTAGAGGCACAGGAACTTCACAGTGATGTCGTGTCTAAAACAATAAAACGCATCAGTGAGAGGRACGGCCGATAAAGCTAATTATCTTTCATGCTTTTTTATGAGAATCTTCTAATTGTAAAGACAGACCACCAGATTCACTAGTTTTAAATTCCAGCATTTAAAAATAACTCCTGCAGCGAGGTTCAGCAACAGTGAAATAAACACTTCATGAGTCAAAACTACACCATCAGAAGTCATTTTCTCTTCCAACGGGGGATCTTTCATATAGTTTCACGCTCCACAGGTTCCTCTGGCAAAAAAGAAGCAGTTTTTTTAAATAGGTATCGAGTGCATAGAGGTTGAAATTAGCACAGTTTGCTGTACTCTCTGAAGGAAAATCTGACAAACTCCAAATAATGCACTTAAAGAAACAACTCTAAAGTATTTTCATAAGACATGGGTTTTTTTTTCTATTTACCGCTGAGATCATGAGTGTTGCTTTAGTTTATTCAGTCCTGGTGTTGAGTCTATTTGAGYCTCTGGATTAATGAGTGAGTGAGTCCGAGGCTGAGCAGCTGCAGGGTGGACAGCTGCGTTAAATGAGGAAATGTTTTCAGCAGTTTCTCCCAGGTCATTTCCAGCAGACTGGGAACCACCAGCCACACTTTGTACAGAGAGGCGGTCCGTCGGTTTCCGGACATGTTGACCACGCCGCCGTGGACGTACATACAACCCGCCTGAGAGAGAGGGGGAAAGAAAGATCTGTCTGGTCCAAGGTAAACAAAAATATAAAACRACGGTTTCTGCTGGGTTACTAGTACTTTTATGGATTTCTTTTTAACRACATTTTACTGACCGGAGTGACGGCAGCACAGTGAAAGTAGGCCGGTTCTGGCATGACGGCCGGGAGCTTCGTCCACTGGAACGTCTGAAGGTTTATCTTCCACAGGTCAGAGAGGATCAGCTCGCCATTATAACCTCCACATATGAACACCTCTGAGTGTTAAAAAAAAGGCAGATATGAGGCAGGCAATCGAACGTCACCGTGATCAGTGGAGGCTGTGTGAAATACTGCTCACCATYTTTGATCTGAACACAGCTGTGACATCGACGTGCTGCAGGATATCCTGTGATAAGAGACCAAGACAGTCAAGTGAACTCCAAATAACACATTTAACTGAAATGTACAGTGCAGGACATGTATGAGGACAGSAGGACAGCGGTGGAAGTCAAGGGCCCAGTATGCTCGATCCAAAGCCAAACAGTAATGGTCACTCWGTTGTTCGACATTCGTTTTCACACACATCCTTCACAGCTCCTGAGACGCACTGCGCCAAGCTCCTGGGAAAACCCTCCCACTGCGGTACACGTCACCTCACTGGGTTTCTACCTGCTGAAGTCTAAATGCCTTAAATAGGGACTTTGATAAAATTTTAAAACTTATTTTAGAGCTGTTTTTCCTTTTTGTACTCGTAAGGCTCTATGTACAGATTCCAAAACTATTTAGTTGTTTTTTTTTTTAATCGGACCCCCCATTAATTAGGAAGCAAGTGCTCCATGAAAGTGGGCACTTTCAGCATAAACAAACATGCCTACAAACTTCTGACCAATCACATAATTATTTCTTATTCAGAAGGGGGTGAAACCTTCTCCTGGTAGGTTGTGACAAAAAAAGGGCTGAAGATTTAAAGTTGCAAACAAAAAGGACACAATTTTCATCATGCAACTGCGACAATGAGAGACGATTTTGACAGTTTGGATGGAGAACAAGGGGATGCACCAAGGGTCGGCTCTGAGTCCCTTCTAGTTTGCTCTGACGATTGACAGAATAACAGATGTAGTCATACAGAAATCCTCAAAGACTATGATGTTTGTGATCTGTGGTGAGAACAGAGAGGTGGAGGCATGCAACTGAAAGAAGACGACTGAAAGTCAGCCGYAGAAAGAAAGAATACGTGTGTGAATGAGGAGCAGAGGTTGCAAATGTGCAGGACTTGAAGTACTTAAGACGATTAAGTCAGTGACAGGTGAAAGTAACAATAAAACATTTAATAACAATTCACAAATCTCAGTAAATGGACTTCTTGTTTCTGATCATGAAAAAATTGCTAACTTATTTAATGAATATTTTATTTCTTCAGTAAGGACATCATTACCGGGACAAGCTAATAGTTTAAAGTTATTTAAATATCCTGACACATCAAAGCAATTTTCATTTTCTGAAATTTCACAGAGTGATGTTTTGAATATACTCCAATCTCTAAATGGCTCACATGCATTTGACAAATATAAGATAAATATGGATTTCTTGAAAATGCATGCCAACACTTTTTTACCATTGTTTCATCATTTGCTTAATTTATGTATTGTGCAGCCTATTTTCCCTGATGCCTGGAAGTTTGCTCAGATTACTCCCATTTTTAAATCTGGTGATCCAACAGAAGTTTCAAACTATCGGCCAATTTCTGTTCTTCCTATTTTTCTAAGTTACTTGAAAAAAACATTATTTAATCAACTACTTCAGCATCTAGAAGCTAATAATATGCTAAGCAATAGCCAACATGGTTTCCGCACGTCAAGGTCAACCATGTCTGCATTAATTTTATTCACTGAACAAATACGTGCTGCTTTGAACAAAGGTCAAGTAACTGGTGCTGTTTATATTGATTTTCGTAAAGCGTTTGACACAGYTGATCATTRTACTCTCTTACAAAAGTTGATTTCTTTTCAACTTTCATCATCTGCAATACAAATGTTTTCCTCTTATTTGACTGATAGGTGTCAGGTTGTGAAACATGGAAGCTCTGTGTCCGGGTCTCTGCCCTGTTCCGTGGGAGTTCCACAGGGTAGCATACTGGGCCCACTGCTTTTCCTATTATACATAAATACACAAAAATATTGAAGTATTCAAATATTTTAATGTATGCTGATGAAACTGTTCTTTTTTTGTCTGATTTCAATATTGAATCTATTAATAGTCAGTTACAAGCAGATCTTCAGATATTTCATGGTTGGCTTCAAGATAATCTTTTGTCAATTAATGTTAAAAAAAACTGTGTGCATGTATTTTTCCTCACCCAGGAGACATTTCAATATAACAAATCAACTCACTTTTTTAAACAAACCCCTTGATATTGTCACTACCTACAAATATCTTGGAATTACTTTGGATTCTCATTTGACTTATCGTGATCATGTACGAGTCTTAACCACTAAGTTGAAACAGAAATTATACGTTTATTCAAAAATTAGATCCAATCTGACATCTTCTGTTTCAAATATCTATCTTCATGCCAATATACTCTCAACCATGTCATACTGTTTACCTGTTTGGTCTCTTTCAACAAATGAAATCTTAGAACCGATAGTTAGGCTCTACAACAGGGCCTACAAAATTCATAAAAAACTTCCTGTTTGGACTCATCACTGTACAGTTCTTTCATTGTCTGATGCCTTGACTTTTCAGAATTATGTTTTGTATAGTGGTATTAATTTATATTTTCAGATCTTCCAAGGTGCCAATTATGGAACTCTTTGTGCATTGCTGCCCAAATCAAATTCTGGAAGTGGTCATTCAACTAGATCTGTTGCAAAAGGACAACTGATATTACCAACTTTTAAAAACTGTTACGGCCAGAGGTCTTTCTTCTATGTTTATACTAAAGCATGGAATGACATTCCTCAAAACATAAAGTCCATTTCAAAACTACAGCCCTTTAAGAAGAATCTTGTCTGCCATCTGCTGGACACTTTTTGTTGTGCTCATATTTAGATGTCCTATTTTGCAAATGCTGCCTTTTAGAAATTTGGTATGCTTGTTTGTCTTTGTGTCTATGGTGTAATAATAATGATGTGATTGTGATGCTGTAATTCTGAGTGTTTTATGTGCTGCAGAACAGGAACCTGCTGTAAAACAGCAATTATGCTGAGGCAGGCTTGATTTTTAATAATCTTTTCCTGTTAAATAAATAAATCAAATCAAATCAAGACTGTCCGGGAGAACAGGGACTGTGGTTTAAGAGGTGAAGAAGAGACCAGGCTGGATGGAGAAATGTTTCAGGAGTGATTTGTGACAAAAAGGGTGGCAGCAAAGATCAAAGGAATGGTTTACGAGAGAGCAGTGACACCAAAAGATGAGACAGCAGCGTCAGAGCTGAAGATGAGGTTCTCCTTGGAGGGACAAGGATAAAGTTAGACTGAAATGGTTTGGACATGTCCAGAGGAGGGACAGTGGGTAAATTAGTCGAAGACAGATATATGGATGGAGGATAGTGAGATGGAGGAAGACTCCTGAAAACATACCTATTTTTTCATGAGGTTTAGTTATTATTTCTTCCCAGTAATTGGTCTCCAGGTTATATGCATGAATCTGATCAGGAGAAATTATAATAAATGAATAAAATGCAGCATAATTTAACAACAAATCAAGATTTTAAGTTTGTCTCACTTTATCTAGCTGATATGAAGTCCAGGAAGTTCCACCTCCTAGAATGTATATTCTCTGTCCGTCATGAGCCAGCTCATGTCTGTACCTGGAAATGTATTTATTTTCCGTCTTCAGTAACATGTTGGAGCTTTAATGTAAAACACGTTGCTGTCTGAACTCGTACGCAGACTGACCTCTCCGCGGGAAGATCYGATGGCGCGTTGTTGGGTTTCAGGTGGCTCCACTCTCTGGTGCTCAGATCCAACCTGTGCAGGTCGGTGCTGTAAAGGTAGCCGGTCGTCCCTCCGAACACGTAGAGGTAGCCGTTCATAATAACCATGGCCTGGAAATAATGAGCGTTGAGTGTTGATCCGTGACGCGGAAACATGGAGTCTCCGCTGACACGAGCGTTACCTGGCCGTAGATCTTGTTTGGTTTCTTCTCTCTGCAGCTCAGCAGGTTCCACCGTCTGTACTGGACGTTGCAGACGTGGACGTCGTTGCTGTTGTTTTCACCGAAGGGGATCCCGGTTCCACCGAACACCAGCAGGTTGTTTCCATGTAGGGCAGCTGAGAACGAGACATTGACTTCACTAAACTCCACCGTCTTTATAAAACCCCAGCCTGAAAACATCTCAACCTGTTGCCGTCATTTTCACAAACTGGCTGCTTTTTCAAATGACACGTCATGTTTGAAGTCAAGGTTTCAGTAAATGTTTGGCTACTAAAAACATTATATGGATAATCGAGTCTTTTGCTGACATATGCTGTTTTTAAAAGAGGACAACAGCAGAAAAAAAAAGACACAATAAAAAACAATAACCCTCCCAAAACCAGAGATAAACTAATAACTAAGCTTGTTTGAGTGGAAGGTCATACAGCTAWGGTAAGCTTTGATAACTAGTGACTTATACAAATAATAACAGTGTATCATCTTATCTAACTGGGAATAAATTGTGCCCTACAGAAAATATAAAAAAAACTTCAACTACAGAACTGAAAAGTACTAAAAAGACCTCACTGCTTCTAATCAGAAGGAAACACACACACAAACTCTGGACTTTGTGTTTCTACCAACACAATRATCTTGCTGCAGCTTTAATTTGTTTTTATGACTCTCAGTGTGGCTCTTAACATTCAAGCTGCAGCTGGAACTGCTTCCTACATTTTCCATCTCCAAGCAAATAGCATTCAACTCGAGCTCAGTTTGCAGAGCTGCTGCCTCCCCTCTTTGGGCTGGACCCCCGCAGAGAAAACACTGCATACCATTCATATGTGACGATACTAAAACATGACTACAGAGAGGTGACTGATCTGTTGTCTGGTCCAAGACACTTTTTAACTTTCAGAAGTTTTGCATAAAATCCCTGCATTAATTTTTTTCCTGAGTAAACAAACATGGACTAGGACCTGCTGACTCTCACCTGACATAGACGCCAGCTCTGTGGGCATATAGCCCTCTGTGCGAACCTGCTGCCAGGTGGCTGTGGCGAAATGAAACCGCCAGAGTTCCCTGAAAAGAGGGTAATCCTCGTTCTCTGACCCGCCCGCCTCCTCAAAGTCAGGGTTGTAGCCCCCGAACACGTACAGGTTGGCGCTGTCTGCAACACAGCGGTGTCCACTGCGGGCAGGCGGTATGCAGTGTCCTGTGGGAGAAATTAAATTTACGGTTGGGGATTTTTAGTTTATTTTCCCCCCGCAGCCCTCTTTCCCTGACATTTTAGTACCTTCTCTGAGAAACCTGTTGGGGATCCGCAGGTTGGGGCAGGTGGGCGAGAAGAGCCGTCGAGCCTGAAGCCACCGTGCTCGTTTCTTGGAACCTGAAAAAGTGAAATAATTATATTTGAAAACACATACAGAGGGTAAAAATAAGTATTAAACACATCAACATTTTTCTCAGTAAATATATTACTAGAGGTGCTAATGACATGAAATTTTCACCAGATGTCGGTAACAACCCAAGTGATCCATACATACAAAGAAATCAAACCATAAATGTCCAGAAATGAAGTTATTTGTAATAATGTGGAATGGCGCAGGGAAAAAGTATTGAACACATGAAGAAAGGGAGGTGTAAAAARGCATGGAAAGCCAAGACACCAGCTGAACTCTCTCAGTAATTTGAAAGCAAGCCTGCCCCTTGTCAGTGCAAGTTAATATCAGCTGGTTCAGTCCCAAATGATGGCCAGGTATCACACAAGAACCATCTGATGATGGGTAAAAGTAAAGAGCTCTCAAGACCTTCACAACCTTATTGTTGCAAAGCATAATGATGGCATCGGTTACAGAAGAATGTCTAAACTTCTGAAGGTTCCAGTGAGCACTGTTGGGGCCATAATTCAGAAGTGGAAAGAACATYATTTCACCATAAACTGACCACGACCAGGTGCTCCTCACAAGATTTCTGACAGTGGAGTGAAAAGAATTATCAGAAGAGTTGTCCAAGAGCCAAGGACCACTTGTGGAGAGCTTCAGAAAGACCTGGAATTAGCAGGTACGTTTGTTTCAAAGAAAACAATAAGTAATGCACTGAACCACCATGGCCTGTATGCACGCTCACCACGCAAGACTCCACTGCTGAAGAAACAGCATGTTGAAGCTCCTTTAAAGTTTGCTGCACAACATTTAGACAAGCCTGTGAAATAGCCCAAAAACACCATACCAACAGTGAAGTTTGGAGGTGGGAACATCATGGTGTGGGGCTGTTTTTCAGCATATGGTACTGGCAAACTTCAAATAATTGAAGGAAGGATGAGTGGAAAAATGTACAGAGACGTTCTTGATAAAAATCTGCTTCCATCTACCAGGATGATGAAGATGAAACGTGGCTGGACATTTCAGCAAGACAATGAGCCCAAACACAAAGTCAAGGAAACTCTCAGTTGGTTTCAGAGAAAGAAACTAAAGCTGCTGGAATGGCCCAGCCTATCACCTGACCTGAATCCAACAGAAAATCTATGGAAAGAACTAAAGATCAGAGTTCATAGAAGAGGTCCACGAAACCTTCAAGATTTGAAGACTGTTTGTGTGGAAGAATGGGCCAAAATCACACCTGAGCAATGCATGCCACTAGTTTCTCCATACAGGAGGCGTCTTGAAGCTGTCATTGACAACAAAGGATTTTGTACAAAGTATTAGATAAATTTCAGTAAGTGTGTTCAATACTTTTTCCCTGTGCCATTCCACATTATTACAAATAACTTCATTTCTGGACATTTATGGTTTGATTTCTTTGTATGTATGGATCACTTGGGTTGTTACCGACATCTGGTGAAAATTTCATGTCATTAGCACCTCTAGTAATATATTTACTGAGAAAATGTTGACGTGTTCAATACTTATTTTACCCGCTGTATATCAAATTTAGGCATTAGTCAAACAATTTATTCATGTATATAATTATTAACTGAGCAATAAGTACTAATTACAGTAAATAAACTGTGGCTGAACAGCAAAAAAACAAGACATTCTGCTCAACCAAAACCAGGTAATAATTAAAATAAACTGTTGTAAAGCATGAAAAAATTCACAATATTTTAACCTCACTAAAGTTCTCGACCAGAACCAGTAATCTTTAAAATATTTTAGGGTAAGATGTCAGTTTCACGTGATGTTTTATTGTCTGCAGCTTTAACCAGTTTTGTGTCTGCCACATGATACTGACATCTGTTTGGGACATTTTAACAACACTGATGTAATTTCCGTAGCCACGTAAGCTAATTTTAGCCTGCCTGCTGCAGCGACCAATGTCATCGTTTCCCATAGATCAGACTAAACGCACAACCATAAAAACCAGGACTATAATCGATAACAAAACTCTCTGATCGATGCTGCTTGTTGGACGAACATGCCTGATGCAGCTGTTAGCAGCTGTTTTTGTTTCACCGACCTGAGTCGCGGACAGAGGGCCTCCACGACAGCTTCTCAAATTCGTTGAGGTGACTGAATGTCCCGTCGGGTTCCGAAGAAGACATTTTGCTGCACGCAGAGACAGAATGGGAGTTCACCCCGACAGCTGGACAACAATCCGCTTTACTATCGTTGTAGCATCGAACCGCTAGGCTAACCTCTCCTGCAAAATAAAGCGGAGCGAAACTTCACATGACGTCACAACCAGCTGGTCTGAACCACTGACCAATCAGAGYAGGGGGGAGCTTTCGCGTTGCGTTCGAGAACCACGTAGAATATAGTAATAAGGAATGTTATTAAACTCGTAGACGTGGGAGTAATATTTGGGTAAAACACGTTTACGCTATATAAACAGTTGTTTAAAAAATAGGACTTTGTGTTCTTCTGTTTGTTTCAAAGAAGGCCACGATTTCAAGAATCAACGGATGTATAATCTATTTGTATATAAACGTAAACATAAAATCAAAACAAGTAAAAGAAAGAAGAAACTCTAATCTTAAATACAGTAACAATAAAATAAGTACTAGATTTTCAGAAAATAAAAGTAAAATCTGCAAAGTTAGCATATGCACAAAGTTATATTGGACACATGGTAATGTTGTGAGTCTTGACGCCCCCTGGTGGTTGAATAAAGACTTGCAGCACACCCAGGTACAAACCAGGCCCAACTCTTCTCAGGCGATAAATGTCACACAGCTAGCCTGACAAGACATTTTCTAATATAATATTCCTGTCTAACAACATTTTATGCCACTGTGTTATGCTATATGGTCTAAGGACAGATTGTGCAAATTCAAAAGGAACTTGGATCCGACGTGTGATCGTTGTAAACAATCCCCTGCCACACTTTTACACACATTCTGGTCCTGTCCAAAGYTACATGGATATTGGCAAGGCATCTTTGATACGTTTTCAGGACTATTTGGACGAACTGTTCATCCATCACCACTCATCTCTCTTTTTGGAGTGGCTCCAGCAGAAGCTTCCCTCAGTGAACATCAACAACTTTAACCAAAAAAAGACATTTTCTAATATAATATTCCTGTCTAACAACATTTTATGCCACTGTGTTATGCTATATGCTGTTTTACGTAAACTTAATGTATGAATATTTTGTTTCTGAGTCATTTCTGCTCAGAAACACTTCATCTATTTATTTAAGTTTTGACCTTGTGTTTTCCTGCAAATTCTTTGCAGTAATTAAGAAGAATGAAGTAATGAACCACTATAAAGAAGTCCATCAGAAAGAACTAGAGTGAGCTGGACTAATTATAACTGGATTTTAGTTGTTTATTTTTACTGGCGCAATATTAATAAGCCTAACTGAGTCTGAGTTAATTGAAAAAAGTCACATTAAGTTAACCATTATAAGACCAACTTAGTCTGTTTCTTTAAAGGGTATGAACAAGGTATAAGTGACTCATTTTTCATGACACATATCAAGCGTCAACCTTTCCCCCAGATCATTTGAAGCTGCTCTGCTGACGGGCTGCTGCATTAGTGCATTCTGGATGTGAAACTCACCGGGAGGAGCCGAGAGAGGAAAAACAGAACAAACAGGTCATAAAGCCGTGTTGTGTCTCGACCACTGTGACTCCAACATGTCAGAGTAGTCTGTGTTAAACATGTTTACCTTTTGCTGACATTAAAGTTYCCATGTGTCTCTCTCTGCTCTGAAGCTTCAAATAAAATAAAAACAAYCTGAGCAACACTTGGATCCTATTCACTGTAAAATTCACTGAAATGTTTAGTATTTTTATTGACTGAGTTGTGGTTGTTCTTGAGTTCAGTTGGCTGTGGTGGCCATCTTGAATCTCCAAAAGCTACATGCAGTGTTTATTTGTGATATGTATAGTTCACCATGTCTCCAAATAATTTATTTATAGTTGTGAATTTTCTTTTTCTCCTTTAAAAAACAGAACTTCAAGTCTCAAACCACATGCTATGACATAAAAAAKGATCTTATTTTTAGCTGAATGTACACCATAAAAATGTTAATTATATACTGCCCATTGTTCAGAGCAGCTTCTGACGTTTAACATTTCATTTAAACCTGGTGATTTCTCTTTACGTGGCTCGCTGATTTTCTTTCTCTTCGCAGATCAGTGATCATAAAGATCATAAAAAACTCTCTAAATAAGTGGGTACTTAGAGACTGATCCTCACTTCTGAGGAGTGGTCAACGTCTTGACTGACTGGGGTTAGAGAAGACACAAAGACAGAATGACTGGTCCAGATGTTTATGTGGTCCAGATGTTGTAATAGGGTCTGGTCCATGTGTGATTTGTACGGTCCAAGTCTAGTTTTTCTGGTCCAGGTGTGGTTTCTGTTGTCTGGGTGTAGGTTTCCGTGTTAAGCTGTAGTTTCTTTGGTCCATGTGCAGTTTTCTACAGTCCAGATGTATGTTYTATGTTTCAGGTGTAATTTATAAGGTCCAGATGTAGGTTTCTGTGGTCCAGGTTTGATTTCTCTGGGGAGAAAGAAAAAGACAAACACAAGTTAATGATGAAAATAATTGTAAATACAAACASTGAGAATAAAGCCACTAAAAATGACCGTCACAATAGCCAATCCTAACTATAGGAAGTCTTAAACCTGACCCTAAAAGCAGCTCCCTGTTCTTTCAGAAACTCTAGGAACCACAAGTAATCCTGCAGTCTATGAATCCATTTAAGGCTTTTAATTTCAGTATATTTAATGTAGTTTTAACACATTTTGCAGTCATTAATGTGTGAGAATATAATGAGCGCCTGTCTTATTAACTGTTCACGCTCATGATTCGTGTCACCCACGTGACACAACTTGTCTTCAGACTCCCTATAAGGTAATTTCATCATAGCTCTAAATCAGATAGAATAGGCGTGTTTTGCTCTTTAAGCATCGTTTAAACTGTTTTATTTGATAAAAACGGGCTTTAAGGGTGACTGTATGTTAATGTTCGAGTGCGGTTCTTTGTTTCTGCGGCAGTCTCGGTGGAGTTCCCGGTTTGCTGCGCTTGTTGCGGGTGTATTTTCTGTGTTTGAGCCCCTCCTCTGCTCTGCTCTGGTCGGTTCGGTTCGGTCGCTGGAGGTTGATGTCACCGGCAGAGAGAGTCTTCAGGACAGGACAGGACACAACTAGGTGAAACTGGTCAGGAGGGAAGCTAAAGAAGGCGATGTTGCAGCTGAGGTTTTGCCTGCGGACGCTGAGGGAAGCCTGCTGATACAGTCCAGTTGGCTTGTAGGTATTGTCAAGCTGAAAGGTTAAGGTAGCGTCATTATTTTTAGATCACTTCGCTTTGAGCTACACACACAAAAAAAATGTCGTCTCCAAGTCCRGGCAAGAGGCGAATGGATACCGACGTGGTGAAACTGTATCCTTCACAGCACACAAACAAGCCAAATGACATCTTTCAATGGAAAGAGTCAGCTGTTTTTATGGTTATTGATTATATAATTTGTTCTCGGTGACTGCTTTTTTACTCTGTGTAAGTGTAAATACTTTTATATGAACGTACAGGCTGTCTATAGCGTGAGCTAGTTAGCTGGATGGCGAAAGCGAGCCATCAATTTTGCGTTTTTTTTCTCTCAACTGAACTCACTTAGCATTAGCTTAGCTGTAGTCTGTTTGTATCAATAGGAAATTAGCAACGAACACTGTGGGTCCGCTCCTTATTAATCCGGCAACACAAAACCCGGCTAGAAGGGATTGGTGGGCGGCGAYGGTGGAGTTAATTTTCCAGAATTGACGCTACGTGGTGGGCCGCTATGCGCGCCAGGGTATAAATGATGCGGACCTGGTTGCAATACAAAGATGGCTGTTCACTCTGTTATCCTCGAGCGCTTGTAGCCCGAGCTTGAAAGCMTTAAGTCGAACTGCAGTATATAATCATACTGACTGACAACACGCTGTGAAGTATAAGCGAAGCAACATTTACACAGTGGAAACACTTTTTTGTAAAGAAAYGTACGTTAATCGGTGATTTAGCAACGTTTACGCCTTAAGTAGCTAGCATTTTAGCATTACCGATTAAGATCGATCTTTGATAAAGTCCATTCTCGTCCGCAGTTCATTCATTGAATATGATCGATAACTTCGCCCTTTTCTGTGTAACATTTTTWAACTAAAAGCTCTAAAAGTAAGACGAATTTTAAGTTTCTTTGTATCGCATGTTTACCACGAATCATACAGTAAAACAATAATTGAAGCCAAATATTTTTTTTATTCCGCGCTTAACTTTTCATAAAAATGATCTAAGACTGATCTAGGTTTTTTTGAGGATTATTATTTTTATTATTATTCAAACACCATTAATCTGTGAGGGATTAGTCATCCCACATCACGTTTTAATGATTGACAGCTGTTCAGTAAATAGTCCGTGATTCTAAGCATTTTTTTAAATGTTATAAAATAATGGCATCGATCAGCTAAAGTTTTTTAATCCTTAACCAGGAAATGATTTTTTTCTGTCTGTGCACGAGCTGAATTGTTTTGTTTTTGTCCTGCATTTACATGCTGCTTTCTGATTGGTCGGCTTGTTACCATCCGGAACATGGAGGGGGGCGGGGCTTGACTCTCAGCTGATGGGGAACAACAACAAGTGAGCTGCAGGGGCACATGTGTGCGGGGATGGGGGGCTGGGAGCATCCGTCAACAGCGGGGACAGAACTGCATTCTTTTTGTTTTCACCCCCACAGGTCTGAAGAGACACAGACTAGTGGAATGCCTTTTGTTAGATTTACATGTCCAGCTAAAACACATAGCATTAGCTTCTAAAATGTTGGACCAAATCAAAAAAACTTGAGGTTTTTACTTACATACAACTAATAACCCATTTTAAATGTCTCTTAGGCTTAAAATGTGTAAAAAACAGTAGGTAATAAACATAAAATACGTTTTATATTGTTAGTTTTCATTTTGTTTTTGTTGCTATAATGGGTACCCACTTGTAAAGTTGCGAGGGACATATAGTCCTTAACATTTTCTACATGTTTTAGTTGTTGAGCTTTGTTTTACATTAAAAATGTCCCATAAACGCTAACACAATTAGCATGCTGTTTATCTCAGAAAATGTGTACACAAATCAAACGTTTTAAAGTATGTTATGATAACTTTAATATTTATGGACATACTATATGCTCTTTAGGGTTCAGGAATGAAAATATGTCAAAACCCACAGATTTACTGCGACAACAGGAARCTACGGTAACTCTGCTGGGACAAATCGTACCTTGTTCTGGTGGCTTCTAAACTGACAGGACAGATTAATGTTAATATATAATTTTGATTTGATAAAAACAACTCAATCTTCCAGGTCCTAAAAACAAAACAAAAAAAAAAAATACCCACACATTGTTTGTGTTGTGAATTTTAAGCCAATGGTTGGGGAAGGGACAGATAAAAGTAGAAAATTTGTCAGTTTTCTTGCATTTTGCCACCTTTTTGTTTCCCTTAACCTGACGTCAGCATTGAGAGCAAACATGAAGTTACCATCCTGAGTGGACTCAACGAGTTTGTGGTGAAGTTTCACGGACCGCCTGGAAGTAAGACCCTCGAACTTCTTCTGTGTTTCTCAGAATAATCTCCCACACTACGTAACATTCTTCTGGCACGCTTTAAAAACGTGTTTGGTTAGACTTTAAATGTTTTGTCTTTACGTGTTTGCTATTTTAGCTCCGTATGAAGGAGGAGTTTGGAAAGTTCGAGTCGACCTGCCAGATAAATACCCCTTCAAATCACCATCAATAGGTACAAATATTTGGAGTGTAAAGATTAAAAATCATATAMCAGCATGGATTTGTGTGTGTTTTAGAGTTATAAGAGCAATTTTTTGTTTTGTTTTCAGGATTCATGAACAAAATCTTTCATCCCAACATTGATGAAGCGTAAGTTGGACAACTTTACAAGGATGTGCTCCTTCTGATTATGTTCATTAATAATCACCATTCAGGAAATCTCATGATGTTTTGATGACTTTTCATTTAAAACTCAACTCTTACTTTTTAAATAATGTAGTCACCGTCTTGTCTTTCTCAGGTCAGGAACAGTATGTTTAGATGTCATTAACCAGACGTGGACAGCTCTTTACGGTAAGTTTTTTTAAAAAATTTTTACATCTGGAACTTGTACAGCTACTTTTTTATGATGGTCTAAATATGACACATAAATTATTTTTCCTTATACGATCCCTGCTCTTTTTTTCATATATGGTACAACTTTGTTTAGCACTTTTGTAAAAGTGAATAACTCTGCAAAGTGTTGTTAGAAAATTACAATAATTATGATCTGAYTGACATGAAATGTTTGATCATGTGGAGGAGAGCTCCGCATGTTCAGTCAACAACACTCCCARATCCTAAAACTCACCCATTACTATCTCCTGACAAACCTTTTCTCAGTATTTTCCTACAGTTGGGCATTATTTCCATTTTAGCCAGCAGCTAGCAGGAAATTAAAAATAAGTCAAATTTAAAACATTAAAAGGGGAGTATYATGCAAAATYGACTTTTTTTGGGCTTTATATCATATTGTGTCATCATTCATTCTTTAAAAACATAGCCAGAGTGTTGTTTTAAATTTGTGCGTTTGTTGAATTGTTCACATTTACCTCACCTGTCAAGATACAAATTCTAACTTTGTTGACTAAAGTACTGCTGCTTGGCCTCTGTATTGAAGAATAAAACCGTCAGAATAAATAGTACACTATAAGTGAACAACGCTGTCACCAGTTCTGAATCATAGCTTCAAAAATTTAGAGATATTTATTTATTTATTTATTTATTTTTGCTGAACGATGAAGAGAAAATTTCAACGTAAGAGAAAAAACTTTAAGAAGCTTACATTTCAGAAATGTTTCATGCAGACGATGATGGAGGAAGGGTACTTGTGGACATTAAAAGCCTTTAAGTAGTAAAAAAATTGCATCACTTCAACCATTTCCTTTTTTTTTAATCTCTTTCAATAACTTCAGGTGACTTCCTCTCTGTAGCTCCAGCTGAATGTTTTAACTAAACCAGATATTGTTCTCTCTTGAATACATGATTTGCAGATCTTTGCATTTATTTCTTGTTTAAACTCGCAGTAGATCAGGAGCATCATTCTCACGATTACATCGACGAGTCTCTGCTGCTTTGTTGTTACTGACTCCTCTTTCTCCTCACGTTGAACCAGACCTCACCAACATCTTTGAGTCGTTCCTCCCTCAGCTGCTCGCCTACCCCAACCCCATCGACCCWCTGAACGGTGACGCCGCCGCCATGTACCTGCACCGGCCAGAGGACTACAAACACAAGATCAAAGGTAACGAGCCTCTTTTTTTTTTTTTTTTTACACCGTATATTTATTCGCCCATTTAACAAGTCGACTCGTATTCCGGTTGTTTCTTCCAGAGTACATCCAGAAATACGCCACAGAGGAGGCTCTAAAGGAGCAAGAGGAGGGCGGGGGCGACTCGTCTTCCGAGAGCTCCATGTCGGACTTTTCGGAGGACGAGGCTCAGGATATGGAGTTGTAGTGAAGGAGGAGGCGCCTTCACCTCGCGGCGGACTACAGAGCAGAAACTCAGTGCTATATTCATATTTAAACAAGACAATTTTTTTACAGCGACATGAGGATTTTTATCGCTACACGAGGTTTTGCAGTACGAGGGAAGATAAAAAGAAAAAGAAAAACCAATCCCACGTTTAGGAATTCATCCCCGTCAGCCACTCTTTTTGTGCATTGAGAGACTCTGCTTAGATCAGAATGATGTGCTTTATTATTATTTTTTGATCTTTCGTGGAAGTTTGATCGAGTCTGGACTGAGCTGTGAGACGGACACAGGAGGACCCGCTTTTACTACAGGCCACACCTTTCATTTTTCTGTTTCTTTGTTTTCTTTTTTCTTTCTGGTTATCTGAGTTGCTCACAACATCTGTGCAGCTTGGATGCACGAGGAACGTCCCTGTCTTTTTTTTTTTTTTTCCCACAGCGCCACCACGAACAGCTGCAGAGCGGTTGCACCTTCAAAGAATCAAAGTGTGCTCRGTGTACAGACACGTAACAGGACGACTCTGCAACCCTGCAGACGCCACACACTTCAGCCATGAAAACTCACACACACACTACGATATGTGTGTGTGTAATAACCTTTGTGTTGCAGGGCACTGATGCTCAGCAGAAATCAGGAGAGAGGTTCACAAATTCCTCTGCTCAGCTCCCACTTCCTCCTCCTCCTCCTCTCCGTTTTAGGAAAGCGTTTGTGTTTCTCTGAGTATCTTTGTGTTTGGCGGCGTGGTTCAGCAGTTGAAGTGTGTGTAACGCGGCGGGGAGGGCGCCYGGCTCGGGATCATCGTTGGAACTTCATAACTGCTCGTGTTGAACTCTAATAGGTGTCTGACTTGCGTAGGGATAGTTAGTATCTTTGCAGGTGGTGAGTCCTGTCACAGTGTTTGGTTTAATGCGTCGGT
The DNA here is from genome assembly GCF_001266775.1 of Austrofundulus limnaeus. Classification (NCBI taxonomy): domain Eukaryota; kingdom Metazoa; phylum Chordata; class Actinopteri; order Cyprinodontiformes; family Rivulidae; genus Austrofundulus; species Austrofundulus limnaeus. The sequence continues at coordinate 43,560 of NW_013952492.1, forward strand.
AAAAACACGCAGGTTCAAAAATCTGTTTTATTTTTTTTCTCTGATAAACGTTGAGAGTTCTTCATCTGCGGGACGACTCTGCTGAATCTAATCCTCCAAAGATCTGGTGCTCCTCCTCCACACCTCCTAAATGTGACTGTCACACTTTTATCTGAAAGAAGCCTTTTTTTTTCCCAGCCTTTCATCACGGTCACAGTTTTTCTCTTTATTTATAGTGTTTGTTTTTAAAATGATGGGACCAAAATAAATCAGATTTAGGAGGGAGTTTAATATGTGGATAAAGAGGTGAAATTGAGGGAAAAAACGTTAAAAAATGCTGCCCGAACAAAAAGGTCAAACTCTCGGCTTTCTGTCTGATTGAGCTCAGGCCTGAGTTTCTTCTCCGTCAGACACTGAAACATGCGGTCCTGATTTCCGCCTGTAAATCTTTACTGACAGAGTCCTGAGATTTAACCGTTTGTTGAACTGATAATCCCTTTAAAGAAAACATTAGCCTGTTTTATGTGGACCTGTGAGGAGCAAACATTAAGAAAATCTGATCAAACTAACGTTTTTGTGACATAAGTAGTATTTGTACCAAATATTCTGCGTGTTTAAAATCGCAGTTTTCACAAGCAACAACAACAAAAAAAACTGTTCCACATTATCATCTGGATTTATCATTTAAACACATTTATTCGATGCTTATAATTTGTCTGAATGTTTTTATTTTTTCTCTTTTTAAGCCCTGTGTACAGGATACGGATATCCCTGACTTTTAAAAAGGCAAAAACAGTCAATAAATGTGCTTCCCTTGTAACTTGAAGAAAGAAATAAACAATAAAAAACATAAGTGTTGTTGGCGTTTACAGGTGGGGCAGGGAGAGTTTGTGTTTAGAAGTTGTTTATCTTTTTTTGCTGAATTTAAGCTTGAATAAATTTAGCTGTTTTCATTAAAATGACAGGTTATAATTATTATATAACATGTTTGATTTTGGTCTGTGGGAGGAAACACATGCATGTGGAGAACGTGCAAAGATCAGTAACAAGATTCTCAACTAGTAACCCTTTCCTTGGGTAAAAAATAAAACGATACCAATTTGGTTTTAATTTTAAAAAATGAAAATTTCAGCGTAAATGGAAATATTCTCTATTCTGGCTTCACAWCTTGCTGATTTTTTATTTATTTTTTTGTTTATCACAGAATTATATTTTTTTTCAAGGATTGCCTCTTTTTAAAGTCTAAACTACACATTTTACCTTATTTCCTTCTGGGATTAATAAAGTATTTTTGAATTTGAATTTGATTTTTCCTTTCAATACATTTGTTAAAATTTTTATTTGATTTGGGTCACGGCTTATTACAGGCTGAAAGTGGACCAGCTGAAAACTACTGATCTATTGTTGATTTATGTTTGTGTTCATATTGTCTGATTATAGCGATGAGTTTTTCATTTTGTCCACTAGATGGCAGTATTCAGATGGTAAAGTTGATTTCTTTTGTAGTGTTTTATAATAAGCGTTCTCCGTCCATGTTTTTAAATTTATTCATATAAAATATGTTGGTGTCTTTCTTACTGTTTTTATTTCAGTGCTTTTTTATATTTTAAATATAAAGTCTCATAACTGGAATAGTTGCTTTACAGCAGGGGTTCCCAAAACGGGGGGTTGTGGGTCCTAAAACATCAAGGTGGGGTCTGGAAACGGTTTTTTTGAATTAGTTGCATTTTAAAATGACTACAATTTAAAAATGACTTGGATACAAAAGAGTGAGATTCTTGAACTTAAAAAATAAATAATAGGCTGTTCAACCTGCTGCTGCTSTTCTGTGGATCAAAAGCTGAACAGGAACCAGTTGCTCTATTAAATAATTTTTAAACTTCACAGATTAAGACAACAGCAAATGTTCTGGATTTTAATTCAGCCAACTGTGTTTGTTAAAAGAAAATAAAAAAAAGAGGTTGTGAGAGTGCAGGAACAAGATTTTCTTTGCAGAAATCTAAAACCAGGTTTCAAAACACATTATATATATTTGTCATTTTATTATGTCCCTTCTTGACTCAGCCTATAAAGTGATGCTGATGACTGAGTGATGCTCTGACTCAGACCAGGAGTAAAATGATCCAATAAAATATTCATCGCTCTGCGCATATTCTGGTGTCCAGTTGCAACATCAGTGTTTAATCTGGCTGCTCGGCCACTCTCAGTAATTAGGACTTTATTCATGTATTTATTTTCTTGGGACTTTAAAGCTTGTTTAAAAAAATGTGCTTTAAACACATCAGTTATTACTGGGCTGCTTTTTTTGTCCTTTCTTAGTCCTGATTTCAAGTTTCATGTTAAATTTGGGTTTTTTTTTTTTTAAACTGTGGTATTTTAACTGAACATTGAAGCTGTAAGTGTGGTGAGTCATTAAAGAGTCGCATCATTAAAAAAAAAAAAAAAACAGGATCAAACGGGAGTTCCAGTTGTTCCAGAGTAACCCGAGACGCAGCAGGAGGAGAGGAGGACGCGCGGATCCATGAAGACTCTGCTGGCCGGCTGCGCCTCCTTCATAATGTATGGAGAGGAACAAAGGGAGCGCGGCTGGATTTCAACCTTAACTTTCAGAACAGCAGTAACCCAAACCCCCCCTGCTCTCCGACAACACTGGACTCACATCAGCTGAAAGGATGATGCGACTTTTTCCACCTGCAATCTGTCTAATAATCACCGACAGCAGGTAAATGAGCTCCGGGGAGCTCCGGGTATAAAACGAGGAGCAGAGGAGGAGGAGGCCTTGAGGTGGAAGAAACGGGGAGGAGAGAGAGGAGGAGGAGGTGGCGCGCCCGGCGGATGCTGGTGAGTTAGACCTGCAGCCTGAAGAAACGCGTTAAAAATGACCCCGAAATCAAATATCTTTAATCATTTGACATTTCAGTGTTTTCATCAGTTAGTTTTTATATTGTAAGCACGTGTTTCTGTTAAAGCTGTACCATATCTAGTCCTCATCTCCTCCACTTTACGCATTCTGTGCGTAAAAAGGCGCACCGGAAATGTGCCATGCGGCCTGCCCATGGAGGCGGCAGGAGGAGGAGGAGGAGGAGGAGTGCGGCGTGGATTACTATACTGGCAGTGGGTTAAGATGCTTACCAACTAATTGCCTTGCCACTAGAAAATCCCCTGCTGCACAGGCCGAAGGAGCAGGGGAGCCGCGGTGGACCGAAAATTGGAGACCTGAAGGGCTGAAACACAGAAATAGATCATATGGAGTTTTTTGTTTTGTTTTGTTTTGTTTCTACAGCCGGATACTTCTCTGTGGGAAAAAAAAAACTTTTTATTTTATTTTTGTGAGATGTTGACATGAAGATATGGAGTTGGTCTTTAAAAGGTAGGAGAAAAGTTTATAAAATAAAAGCAGCTTGTGATGTTCAACTTTAAAACTGTTAGGTGGTTTCAAAGAAGAGGGATTAAAGGATTCAATTGTTTTGTAAAGATGATTGAAGCTGCATGAAAATCTAATCTGTTGTTCTTCATCCTGACTTTCAGCTTCATCAGGTTCCATTAGCAGAAAGTAATCAGAGCCGCCAAACTATCAGGGTCGACTGAAAAACTCTCAACAACAACAGAACCTTCAGGAGGTTATGATTGATGCTCTCTCTCTCTCTCTCTCTCTCTCTCTCTCTCTCTCTCTCTCTCTCTCTCTC
>NW_013952492.1:47317-51216 GCF_001266775.1 Austrofundulus limnaeus
CACACACACACACACACACACACACACACACACACACACACACACACATAGGCTTTTTACTCTATTGATCTTTCCCGGAAACGGGAAGACGAGCCCTGCTTTGGGACCCATTTGGTTGCATCTCAAAAATCACTTAGCACATCATTCCCTGCAGCCCGAATCAATCTGAGCGGCTCTGCTCCTTCACGGTGTTCAGGACGGTTCTGGGTTAGGCCAGAACCGTCCCAGCGGCAGCCRCTCGGAGCTGACGCTGATACCGGTGAAAATAAAGAATGTGGGCTAAAGGGAGGCCTTTGCAGCAGCAGATGGCACAGGTGGATTTATTCCTGAGAGGTGGAGATGAAGAAAGGACACCATCATTCCCACTTTGCATAATCCCGTAGAGGCCTCTCAAGCACAGGAACTCCTAAAACCTGAAAAGAGGTCGTTTTAGACGGTCCTGTTTGGGTTTTTTCCCCTCATTTCCTCCTGTTCTGTGTATGGCACTGGTAGAATTCACTGTCGCAGCACATTATCAGTGAATTACCATAGGGCCATAAACAGAGTAGAGACAGAACCACCGTGTGTGACCAGCAACCAAACCAGGCCAGCTCTCTTAGCTTATTTTGGCACTAGCACATTTTTGCTTTGTTTCCTCATTGAGCAATCATGTGTAGTGCCAACATGGGACAAGAGAGACGCTCAGCTGTGTGTGTCTGCTGCTGAACATCAKGACATCCAGAGCAGGCCTGCAGGAAGGGAGGACCTCATTAATAAAGCCGTCCCCCCCACCCTCAGATGTCACACGCTGCTTTGGAGGATGGGGCGCCGTCTCCGAGATGTAACCCGAACCTCCGGTCGGTCCTCGGATCAGGTTGGCGTCGGCTGGCGTGCTCTCCCACAGTGTTTGGCAATGGTAGAACTCACTCTGGTGGGCTGGAAGGATCCAGTGGTTCTAGACTTGCCAACAACTGACTGAGAGCTTTGAACCACCGGTGCAGCAGGAGAGACCGTGTCCAGTCGTGTCCAAACGATCCCTGAGGTTCTGCAGGACTGGTCTGAGGGGTTCAAAATAGCTGCAGGTTTGGGAGGAGGCTGGCTGAGTGTGAGTGGCTGCAGGCGGAGCAGTGAGAGGTTAAAGGTCCCTCCCTGAACGTTTCTTGCAGTCTCAGAACACCACGAGAAGAGACACCGGTCCAGGGAGTCTGCAGCTTAGGACAACAGTCCTCCTCTCATCCTCTGCAGATGTATGAGCTCCCCTGAGTTTTCTTAGCCACAGTTAGCCGATCAGGACCCGTTTGTAACTCTAGACCGCAGACACTGAAGGTATGAACCAAAGGAGACTTTGATTATTGGGCTGAAGCACATGAATCCATTCACAGCCCATTAGGCGCCGTGTTGATCAATAAATCAGTGATGTTGAACTCAGCCTCAGTCACACTTCAGGTGTTGACGTGAACTTCTGCTGCAGCCGCTCTGACCTGATTATTTGATTGTTTGTCTTCATGATGTCCCTGTCTGCCATCGAAACCTGCAGAGGAGGGCATTTTATGATTTGTGTTTTTATTCTTTATTCTGTTAAAATAACAAACCGTGACAGAAATTATCTTCCTAAAACTGTGGAAGTAAAGTTTAAAAATATGTGTTAGTACTGAGAAAAGCTTGTTTAATGTGGAACAGGTGTTGAGAATGTTGTTCCAGAAGGACGATGAACAAAAAAGTCGTGGAGTGGGAATTCTTACGAGCCTCTATACAAACTGGGAGTGGAAGGACAGGGTTTGTGATGTATGGAAAAAGCATAAAAAGAACCAGAAAGTTGTGTAAAGTTGGGATTTTGTTCAGGTGTCAACCGATGCTTCAATAAAATGCTTTTTATGTTCTGAGTTTTCGCCCTCCGTTCTCATTAAACACTCAGAATTTGCATCACTTTTCTTTCCTCTTGATTGGAGGAAAGAAAAATGTCCCAGTTCCACAGAGGTGCATCAAGAATTTTAAAGGGCCCGACAACACGGTAATTATTGATTTTGTTTATGAAAAGATTCTTGTTCCACTCCTGTGGTTGTGGGAGTGTGTAATATCCAGTATTATGATATTCATAAGTACACAGTCACTGTCACTTCATAATACAGCCCGGGCAGTTAAGTATCATAAGTATTCAGGAACTAACAAGTACACACCTGGTAGGTATTTTGTATTTACCTGGTAATTACCGGTCTGTATTATTGTTGCTTTACCAACATTTTATCTCTGTTCATGTTTTGCTTTTAGAGCTGCAAGTAATCAGTTACATTGACATAATCACAGTAAATGTGTTCAAAYGCACATCGAATTTGTTTTAATGTTGAATTTGAATATTTTAAATTCTTGTGCATTTTACTTTATGAGAAATGATTTACTACATTTTTGCTTTTTAGAAGCAGGAGGAAATGACAGCAGGATGAGTATAAAATAAAATGTGTTCATTTTGTGCTAACTTACAGGTTAGTTTCTTTTTTTATCTCTTAATCTTTTCTATCTTTAGAACCGATTTACACTCATTTAAACTCTCAGAAAACAAAACTCTGATCGGTTTATGTCCATTCTGTAAATTCAAACACACATCAGTGAGAAACTTGTGACACGTCACATCGTCAAAGTGTTGCCGTGTCGACCACAAGCTGAACAAAAGAGGCCGAAGTGAGATTGTGTGGAATATTTAAAGGCAGTCAGTATCTTACCTGCATCAGACAGAATAAGGCATAAACTGAATTTAAGGAGCTACTGGAACTCAAATTCCAAACTTTCCTGTCAGGTTGTTCATAAATAAATAAATAAATAAATAAATAAATAAATAAATAAATAAATAAATAAATAAATAAATAAATAAATATGTTGAAACCACATCTCTTTTGCGTGAAAAGTTAGCTCTTTTTGTCTCTTTTTCTTAAAAAACATTTGGGTCACAGTTCAGCTGAAGTCCTGAGAAAATTTACTGAAATTAAATGATGAAAATTCACTCTTAAATGGAAATAATCATCTGATTATGTATATATATTATAAATCAAATGTCACTCAGTCCGTTTTTACAGATATTACGCTAAAATTTGCTGTGGTGAGCTGAGAGTCGTCCTCAACACTTTGAGTGCTAACACATCTCAAAACATCTCATTTTATCACCTACAGTGTTGTCAAACTATGAAAATATATATTTTCTTTTTTAAAGCATTATGTAGTTTTAACACTTCCTGTGATGTTGGAAAAACTCTTTCCATTTTTTTGCACCATTTCAACCCTAAAAAACTCACTTGAGGTTTCCCACAGTAAACCTGAATTAACCAAATTTATTTATTTGGGTGTGTTTGTGAAATATAAAGGTAAAAGAGGGAACATTATTGTTCAGATTTGGTGAAGCTTTAACATGTCAGATTTAAAAAAAAAACTAAAACACAGCAAAAAAAGGAAACAATTGAACAAAACACACACAAGCTTCTTCAACAATAAATCAGCTGCAAGTGACATGAAACCTCTCAGCTCAGCCAGTAAARAACAAAACTTATTAGCTCAGTCTGAGCAGCTGATGTGTTCATCATGTTTCAGTCTGGATGCTGTGAGAGTCCATTATGGCCGCCTGCAGAGGATGTGAGGTTAAGTGGTGCAGGAGGAGGAGGCCGACACGCTGACAGCTGGTACGAGCGATTAGACTCTGTAGTGATGCAGAGAAGACATCAAAGCTCTTTATGGAGAATCCCTAAATGGGAGGAGGCAAAGACGCACGCCGACCAAATCCTGATGCTTCCTGTTTGTTAAAACTGAGCTTACTGGTCCAGCAGCACAGAACCATCTGTCCTCCTCGGGTGCATCACCAGCCGATGGATTATCAGCAGCTCCACACCGTCTGAGACACACACACACACACACACACACACACACACACACACACA
>NW_013952492.1:51413-54280 GCF_001266775.1 Austrofundulus limnaeus
CACACACACACACACACACACACACACACACACACACACACGCGCACTTTCTGACTGTGAGATAGTGGTAACAGAAGAAAATGAGTGGTGTCATTAGATTAGACTGGGTGTGGAAGTTAATGTATCTCCTCGTTATTTCTCATCTGCTGATGATTGTTTAATTGCTGTTGTCTTCTTCTGTTCATCCTCATGTTTTTCCACATTAAGGATTTGTTCCTCTGATCATCACGATATCTTTTTGCCTCAGAATACATGAAAAAGAAACTGTGAGAGTAAAAGTGTGAGATGTGTGGGGAGGGGGGGAATGACAGGAATACGTTTTCTTACAGGAGACTGAACTCATGATGACTCAACTTTGTTGTGAGTCTGATTCCACCCTCATTCACACACACACACACACATACCCAGTCCCTGAATTACAGTAATCCGAGGGGTATTTTTAGTGCTTCAGACCAGAGGCAGAACAGATGACCGGCAAAAATGTCTGAAACCGAATCCAAAACTAAAGCTAACTCAAGTAACTGTTATTTATATGTAAATGTTGTATGTGATGTCATTTATATACAACAAGAAATGCAGACATACACATATTATTGTTTTAGTGTRTCATGAACTAATTCGTGCATATCTGTTATGTCAGGATTAACAACAGTGATGAACAAATGTAGTTTGAAGTGTTTAAAGTGAAAAATGGGTCTATAAAAATTTTTAACACCTGGAAAAGGGACAAAAATGATTAGTACAATTACGTATTACAATCTATTAAAATAACAGATTATGATAAGGCCAAGAATTTCCTCATAAGGGTCTATACAAAATATTAAACTATAAATTTATCAAAGAACATATAAAAAGGCTTATTTTATAATATTAAGATGATTAAACCCAACAGTGTTTCTGAGGGCAGAGTGAACTTTTGGAGAAACATCTAAATTCACACAATATCATCATGCCCTGTTTTGATTTAGACAAAAAGACAKAAAATGATTGATAACTTAAATATATTTTATTCCAAGTGAGAATGGAAAATACATTTTTACCTGTTCTGAAATTTAACACATCAACATTATTAACAATTAACAGGGTTACACACTCTCCTCACCTGCAATTATCAATAGTATTTCATCATCTTTTTAAAATTATATGGCCCGTATAAATAATTTTTTAACACGAACACCTTAAACACATTTATATAAACATTTTTATTTTATGTGGGAGACAAAAAAACACACACTGACCTAAAAACAATGTGACAATATAACAAAGACTATTAAAAACTGCATGCATTTATTTATGATATAATCTTTATTTGTGCTAAATTTTTATCAGAACCTATTTTTGCATTAAAGTAAATATTTTTTATGAATGTACAAAAACATTCCTACTAATTCAACCTATTACTTTACGTTAGGTTATTTTAAAGACTTTCTTGTTTGCTTGGAAAACCTCCAAAGTCTGATCTGATGAAGAAATTCATGTCAAAACAACAAAAAAAGTTTTCATTTTATCTTCAGTAACAGTCTTCCTCATGGTGAGTTAAAGTTTATTTATTTATTTATTTATTTATTTATTTATTTATTTATTTATTTATTTATTTATTTATTTATTGTGGAAGTTCAGAGTGAGATGCTTTTTCTGTTTCCAAAGATGAGATCATATTCTGAATGCTGCTGAAAAGATAAGTCACATTGATGTCTTCATCAGTTGTCTTCATCAGTTGTCTTCATCAGATGTCTTCATCAGTTGTCTTCATCAGTTGTCTTCATCAGATGTCTTCATCAGTTGTCTTCATCAGTCAGGGACGGGTCAGACTGCAGGGGGCGCTGATGCTCCATCTTATGAACTCAGGTGGGTCTTCTTCTGTGTCACTTCAATCAATACCTGTTGGAAAAAAGAAAAGAAAATAAAAGAAAAGAAAACTACCTTACAGAACCTAACCTGGAAGGATGTGGAACGATTTAACTTATCTCCAAATCAAACACTCGCTTAGCAAATGACACAAGTAAGTTTTTTTGTATTAGATTTGCATTATTTTTKACTTGTAAATCCTACTACTACTTCACCCATTACTACTTACTTTTGTAGCTAAAGCTTATGGAAGTTCTAAACTTGCTTCTGCTAGCTATGAATGCTATGCTAACCAAGGCTAATGCTACATAAGCAGAACGCAGTAAAGATTTGGTTTCAGGTGTATTTTTTTAATCATGTCGTGCCCCATAATGATATAAAAAGGTTAATTAAAAATATATGATTAAAAAAATGTATTTTTTCTTAAAGTTTGCCAAAGTTAATGTTAAGCTGCAGTACCGTTTTTTCACCACTAGAGAGCGAGCGAGGGGCAGCSCCCAGTTCTCTGTAATCATCGAATCATTTCTCACTTGTATTCAGAGAAAACTTTATTATACCTGTAATAGTTGGGTTTGAAGGGCCCGTGTTTGTTTATGTTCAGGTACACAGCTTGTTCATCCGTYAGCTCAGTTAGATGAGCGTCGAACATCGGCAGGTGAAGATTTGCTACATATTCATCTAAACACACACAAAAAGGTTTTCATTTAAAATAGTTTATTCAAATGTTGGTGCAGAAAGAGGACCGTGTGTTGAGTGTTTAACTCGCCCATCTTCTTTGGCAGCAGGTAAATGTCCTGTTTGTATCGACCCTGAGGTGCATTGTACAGCTCTATTAGAGCCAGGGCCTGAAACACATGAATATGTAAGAGCAAACGCACATCCATCAAAGCTTACAAGATACAAGTCCAGTTTTCAAACCTGAGTTGTGGCTGTAACAGAGAGGACGAACGAAGGCACGGTAGAGCAGCTCAGATTCAGCAAACGACCCTAAAAAAATAAAAAACAATTTGCTCATCAGA
>NW_013952492.1:55086-61108 GCF_001266775.1 Austrofundulus limnaeus
ATATATATATATACATGTTGGTTACTCTCTCACCAGCTATAGAGACCAGTGAACTGCATGATTCAAAGTATGTGTTGTGAATGACTCTCAGCTACTACCAAACCAAACTGTAGCTTAATATTTGACATTTTTAAAGCCATTTTTGTGTTGGTTTAGGGTGGTATTTTTACTGTGTGAATTATTAGTATCTGAATGATATATAGACCATCATCATCATCATCACCTCAGCCAGCAGGACAACCCGTTTGCCATCAGGCCAGAGGATGTGGTCCACATGAGGCCTCACGCGCTGCCATTTCAGTTCCTCGGTCCGCAGGCTCGACTGGAAAACAGGTGTCCCCAATTAAAACACTCAGATATTAACCCAAACGAAAGCAGACGTTTATATAATTAATCTTTTTTTTACCAAATCGATCTCCGTATTCGAGTGGCCCATGTTGCAAACTATGCAGCCGTTTTTCATCTGGTCGAAGTGCTCCCGCGTGATCACGCTCTTGTTGCCTGCAGAGAAACAACACAGAGTCATTGTTAGGTGTGTGTGTGTTCTTGATGAGAGCGATCTGATCTGAGGACAGCGGTTGTACCTGTGCAGGAGATGATGATGTCGGCGTGTTTGATCATTTCATGCAGTGTAATCACTCTGAGGCCGTTCATGCTGAGAGGAGCAGAGACGAGAGTTAAAATTCAAACWGTTTTTATTGTCAGCCGCGCAGTTTGTCTGTACTGTTAGCAAAATATCGTCTAAACCTGAGGATGAACCTGAATAAGGGTCTCAGATTGTAGTCACAGGATGTACATCTACAAGTGATTAACTTTTGGAGACAACCCTATTAAAGATGGCCGCCACAGCCACTGAAATTATTAAACACAAAAACATCTATAATTCAATCAGTTTCATAGATATTGTATATAAAAAATAATATAAACAATATATAAAATAATACACATTTTGCAACATTTTTACTCTCAACGCTGTCTGTTAGCAAAATATCTCGTGAACAGCTGGATAGATTTTAATGAATCTCTGAAAAAGTAAACATTGGATGTTCATCTACAGCTGATTAGCTTTTAGTGTCAATCCAATTCAAGATGGTCACCAAACCTAATCCATATTAGCCAGCACAGATATTGAGCAGAATTTTGTGATAGTATCAGTCCGTCATCGCCAGGATAATGCTAATGCATATTGTAAGAGCTGACTTTAATCTCAAAAAAAAAAAGTTTGAACGCTGTGGCTGTAATCCGCTTCTGTAAATATCCATGTGGCCCTGTCACACTTTAACATTTTAGACAACTTATGAAAGTTTTAGTGACATCTACGATGAAGATGGAATTTTAAAAAATCAACTGGAAGCCACTTTCAGACATGCATAATGCAATGCTAACAAAATGATCAGTTATATAACTTTTATTAGTAGTGTACACATGTAAGACATAAAATTTCACAATTTGGCACAAGTTGTTTAAAACTTTATGGTTTGACAGAGCTTTAAAAGGAACAAAGGGCCTTTAATTATGCACCACGGCTTTAAGGGAATGGCACATTTTATATCTTTGCAGATAAAAGCTTCTTCTTTTCATACCAGGCCTGCAGGGCGCAGATAGGATCCACTTCTGTGACGTAAATGATGGCACCCAGTCCTTTCAGAGCCGCACAGCAGCCTTTCCCTACCTGCCAGGAAGAAGAAGCCAGACTGGCTGAGCAGAAAAAAAAAAAAAAAAAAAAGCAATCTACAACAGATAAGATGCTAACTGCTCATACACTTTCCACAGAACCCCACAAGCAGTTAAAGTCGTAGAATTATTGTTTACCCACTGCATCTAATTCGAAGCAACAGGGGCAGATTTTGCAAGGGCTGGCCAAATGTTTATTTTTTAAATCAGCTCTAACAAATCAGCTGTTTTAAGAAATATTGAAAAATATATTTGACAATATACACCTCCCTAACATAAACAAATATTTTCAGCTTTCTAGTCAAGATGTGAAGAAGACTTTTAACTGTGAGTTAATGTTCACCAAGAAAGYATCTTTGAAAATAATAAAACTAAAAATAGCTCTGGTAAGTGAGTCATTAACATTTTTATTTGCATATGTGCTTTTCTTTAAAAGGTTAAATATTTGATGTGGAAATGAGCCAGATCTGTTGACCCAGCTCTGTTTGACAACACATTTTATTACTGTGGTTAATTAATNTACCAGGCCTGCAGGGCGCAGATAGGATCCACTTCTGTGACGTAAATGATGGCACCCAGTCCTTTCAGAGCCGCACAGCAGCCTTTCCCTACCTGTCAGGAAGAAGAAGCCAGACTGGCTGAGCAGAAGAAAAAGAAAAAAAGAACAGGTACTTCAGGGACGTGCATTTCACGCTGCCTTGCACTGACCTCACCGTATCCACACACCACCACCTGTTTTCCTCCAAACATGATGTCAGTCGTTCGCTTTAACCTGGAAGAGTTCAGTCCAGTCAGGAGACCGGTGGTTGTGCGAGTCATCCTTAACTGTTTACAATCAAAACACGAGTCGTTACCCATCCAAGATGGACTCCTTGCAGCAGTAAAGGGTGTCGAATTTCTGCTTGGTCACCGAGTCGTTGACGTTCATGGCGGGAACGCAGAGTTTGTTGGCCTTCGACAGCTGGTACAACCTAAAACACAGAAATATATAAAGATGTTGGAGCTGAAGAACGTCTTCAAGGAAGCAGATTTTTATGTGTGTGTTTTACACTAAGATCATATAATTGACTATATTTACTACCACACCAAATTTTAGCTCAATTTGTATCTGATGCATTTTTGTTTTTGTTAATATCAATTAGCTGTGACAGTTGTAGACAGACATCTACGTAAAAAAAACAAATACACATACACATTTGTATTTCTAACCTCATAAGGACCATGTATTGACTTCTATTCATTTCTGCTGCCCTGACCTTAACCAAAAAATGGCGTTCCACCATACTGAGCCCAGTCTTTGGTCCCCAAAAGGACTACTGGTCCTGATAAGTTAGGTGTTCATAGCAGAAAAAGGTCCTAATAAGGTGGCACAAACCAGGTACACACACAATGCTTTTCCACCTTCAGTGAAGTGTTTTTTATTTTATTTATTTGTTTTATTTACTGTTATTTAACCAGGCAAGTCCCATTGAGATCTCAGATCTCTTTTTCAATGGATTCCTGGGCCTGAAGGCAACCTATTGTACATGTTTTTAGGGTGATAAATATTGGAGCTCTGTTGAAAAACTAACCGATAGATGCCCGTCACACTTTCCTCCACGATTCCTTTGATGTTCTTGAACAGATTTGGATATTTCTTATAGATCCAGTGAGTCAAATCACCACCATCATCCAGAATCTAATGACAGAAACAATCACAACCACACCATCATCATCATCATCATCAACAGCACACAGACATGGAGCTCATCTTACTCTACATCTGTATACTAATACATATAAATAAACATAAAACCGTATAATTTCTACAGCAGTTTTTTTTAGTATCYGCTGCCATGAAAAGTGGTGATACTGCAACTGGGTGTTTGTCTGTTAGCAACTTTTCTCATAAACCAAAGAATGTTGGTTRATCAAGCTCTCAGAAAGACATTTTTAGATTAATGTCTTCAACCCTGGTTCATTGTAGGAGTTTGATTCAAGATGGCTGAATGTTTGTGTGTAAGTACACACAGAAAAGTACACTGAAAGTACACATTCACAGTTTTCAGTGGAAACAGTTCAATTATCACCTGCCTGTTATTTTCATTTCAGGGTTCTGACTGACTCCACACAAACACTCAAACAGTGCACAGGATTTTTTTAGATCATTTAAAAGGACGTCACGTTGACKTTTTATGACTCGTGTCTGCAGCAGGATGGTTGGATTTAAAGCACAGAACGGACGATTCACTCAAAGTAGGGACTCATTTTCCATTTCTAATAAGATTGTTTTTTTTAAAATATGAGTAATAAAGCGAAGATTTAGCAACACAACACAAATGATAATTATATCACTGATTTTACCAAAGATTATGATAGTTTAAAGAATTTATTCACCAAAGTCAGATGTGGTAAATTAAAAAATAATTCTTTTATTTACAAAGTATCAACTTGAATCTCTGTTCTTAAATCACATGGTTTAATCTGTTGATAGATATTCATGATGGATCACAAAATGAGCAGGTAGTACCAGAGAACTGACACAATCTGGGACAAGATTTAGGCCTTTCTCTCATTATTGAAGACTAGACACGGATAAGAAATCTAGATTTCATCTTATTTCTTGTCTCTGTGGCTACATGTGGGCAGATGTTTAAAGAACCACCAAATGTGGTCTATATCGTCAAACATTTCCATCCTGAGAAGCTCAAACACATAAAGTTGTTGAGATCAACGYACCAAGTCGGGCTGCCAGGAGTCGGCTGCCACACATCGGTCGATGCACCACCAGAAGTCATCCTCTGATTCTCCTTTCCATGCAAACACTGAGATTCCTGATGGAGAGGGAGGCAGAAYGTCAAAAGGCAAAAAATACCTTTTAAATTCAGATGAAGGCACTGGTAGAAAAACAAACCTCCTTCAGCCAGAGCTGCAGCCACGGCGTTCTGAGTGGAGAAGATGTTGCAGGCGGCCCATCGACACTGAGCTCCTAACGCCGCCAGAGTCTCGATCAGCACCTGAACCCAAACATCAGCACAGTTATCCCACCATAAACAAGCTCTGATTTAAAATATCTGAATGAATTAGAATGAAAATATCCTAAACATGATGTATTTCATAGATGGTTGCGTGTTGAACTGACCGCCGTCTGTGCAGTGATGTGAGTGCAGCCCGCCACTTTGGCTCCATTCAGAGGTTTCTCCCCTCCTGCGTTTTTCCTCAGAATCATCAGCGCTGGCATTTCTGAAGATCACAGACAAAAAGGAAAAAAAAAAAAAATCATGTGAATCTCCTTATGAAGGAACCTGGTTAAACTGATGTCACATAAAGAAACTTGTTTGCTGCACCTTGTTGTGCAATCTCGATTTCTTTTCGCCCAAAGTCAGCCTTTCTGATGTTTTTAATGCAGAAGTCTGACAGGCCTTTGGAGGTGCTCTGCAGCTTGTCTGGAGGAGACAGTTCCTCCGAGCTCTCACTGCACACTGCAACACAAAAAGCACATCAGGGCAGTCATCTGGTTAGGAGCGTAATGCAGTAAATTATGATTTATTATGGCTTCAGAATGTCTGTTTAAATTTCTGCGAGAAAAGTGATTATCAGTTTGATGGGAACACACAGAGGCTAATCCTCAGAGCTAATGAAAAACATGTGACGATGTTTTTGTACCTGAAGTGAAGCTGTCTGTAGACGTCTGTGAGATGGACCGAGACAGAGAGCGAGGGACAGCTTTGGTTGGACGCTTGTTGAATTCTTGTTTCTGGTCATTGAGCTGAATTTGCTGGAAAAAACAAAACAAAACAACAAAAAACCATTATGATAAAAATAAATCAGAGGAACTTTATTTTCAGCAAAAAAAGCAGAATGACAAGCTGAAACTGAGTTATGTCAATTAATTTATATAGCACATAAAAACAGCAAGACATGACCAAGGTGGTTCACAATTCAGCCAAAWGAACAAATAAAACTATAAAGAAACAAAAGTTCAAAAAATGTATATAAAATACAGAAATACAGCATAAAACCATCAGCTCTAATAGAATCAAAAGCCTTGGAGTCAAATTAAAACTGCAAAAAGACAACTAAATGTTAAAGCAACAAAAGGGTATCTAAAAGCTAAACATAAAAAAATGCTAACTAAAACCTAAAGTAACAAAATGTTAGCTGAAGGTACCACAAGACTAGAAGTTAAAAGCAGCCAAAGGCTAGCTAAAGCTAAAATTAACGGAACAATAGCTTAATGTTAAAGTTGGCAAACAGTAAATATAAAAATATAATAAAAAAGTATATTACTGAGAACTAAAAGTAGCTGAACGATAGCTAAAAACTCAAAGTATCATAAGAAGACAAAAAGAGAACCACTGTGCTGAAG
>NW_013952492.1:61850-63489 GCF_001266775.1 Austrofundulus limnaeus
TTTAAAAATTTACTCTAATTTAAATTTATCATTTATTTTTGAATAACACATTCAGTGATTTGCTAAAATCAGGCGAACGACAAACAACCTTCCTTTTGTTCCTATTTTATTATATAAGACGTGGCTCAGAACTGTTTTGACTGCTTCTTTTTGTTATTATAAACTAAAACTTTTACTCCAGGGCTTTTAAAATATTTGATTAATCTTTAAAACTGAATGTTTATATTCCTGCAGTAGATTTAAGTCGGTATTCTCAGGTTCAAAGACGTTTGTTCTTGTGAATAATCGCTTAAATATAATCCTTAAAAAAGAAGAAGAAGCTGGCCCTGACTCAAAGAGCTGCTTAATCTTTAGCACAGGAAGACATTAAGCTGGGACTTGGAGCTGCCTGAAAGTTAACTTAATGATCCAGAAATAAAGTCTTGAATCCAGTCCAGCCTGTCTGAAAACACAGCTGATCATTTTAATCAGCGTCAGTCTTCTGGAGAAATTAATCGTCTGCTCTCAGAAGGAAGTAAACACTTGTATTTAATAGTAAAAGTAGCTGGTACCTTAATGCAGATGGACTGCACTGACTCCTGCTCCTTGGCTTTAGCTATGTTCACCAGACTGTACACCTTCCTCATGCTGGCAGAGCTCTGACTAAAGCTGCGAGTTTGACTCTGTTAACCTGCTCAGAGTCAAACCTTACGTCACGCCCACACCACACAGGTGACAGGAGACGGARGGGAAGTCATACTAATGATAATGGAGGCTTTGTGGGCACACAGTTCTCAGAACTGTAGGAAGGAGGCACCTTCAACATAAAGACAGGTTTTTWAATCAGGCAAGGTTGCTCGAGTCCACAGATGAAGGAGATTATGWTCAGTGAAGTGCACCGAGACAACACACTGGTGTGAGAGACAGGCAGGACACAGAGACGCTTCATTCCTCTAAACAAAGGTCACACAGAGGACACTTCTTTTAGAAATTTGTTTTATTTTATTTTATTTTATTTTATTACTGAATCATATCTATGGAATTAGGCACACAACTAATTCCACATACCTCCATTACCTCTCTAACTGCATCCATATTTCCATCCATACTTCATCTACTGCTTGTTCTTAGATGTTGGAGGCAGCAGCAGGAGCAGAGAGGCCCAGACCTCTCTGTCCCCACTCTTTTAGCTCTTATTCCAAGGCGTTCCCAAGCCAGCCGAGAGACAAAGTCTCTATCGTGCCCTGGGTCTTCACCGGGGTCTCCTTCCAGTTGGACATGTCTGAAGCACCTCTCTTGGGAGGCGTCCACAGGAGGCATCCTTATCAGCTGAACCACCTCAACGGACTCCTCTGGATGCGCAGGAGCAGCGGTTCTAGTCTCTCCCCGATAACTGAAGCTCCCACCCTAGCTTTAAGGGAGAGTCCAGCTACACTTTCGTTTTTTCGGGTCTTTCAATAGTGAACAACAACAACACCCCTTCCCAGATACTTGGGGCAGAACCCCACCCCTAACCTAGAGCAATCCACCCTTTTCTGACTGAGGACCATGGTCTCAGATTTGGAGCTTCTGATCCTCATCATATACAGGTGCTGGTCATAAAATTAGAATATCATGAAAAAGTAGATTTATTTCAGTAATTCCATTTAAAAAGTGAAAC
>NW_013952492.1:64904-81826 GCF_001266775.1 Austrofundulus limnaeus
AAATAAACATTTGAAATATATGAGTTTTTATGTAATGTATGAATATAATATACAAGTTTCACTTTTTAAATGGAATTACTGAAATAAATCTACTTTTTCATGATATTCTAATTTTATGACCAGCACCTGTATCTTCATCACCATTTACCAGACCTGACCTTGAGAAAATAATACATACTTCTAACTGACTAGATTGTAATTCTCTTTATGTTGGCATTGGTCAAGTCTCCCTTTCCCATCTCCAGCTTGTCCAGACTGCTGTAGCTTGGCCCTTAACAGGAACTTGATTTGAGCATATTTCACCGGTCTGCTTTATAAATACATTTGACTTGATATCTTCTTTTTTGTCTTTTTCATGAAGACCCTTAGTTAGACATGTTTTAAAGACACTGTTTATCCACCTGTTTGGTGAGAAACTCATGCTGCTTTTGTTCATGACTGAAAATTTTGTTTTCCAACAATGACAAAAACCAGAAAAACAACTTAGTATTTAGCATTATTGAGGCATTTTGGTAAAGTCACCTGCTTCGATCCTGATTGGCTGGCAGCACTAACCACTCTCACCTGTTCTGGATCCTGCTCATCAGCCTGTTTGGTGGATCAGACTTTCGCTGAAGCATCGCTTACTCTTGGGTAAAGCATCTCAGCTGCAAGCTACTCCTGTTAACCAGAGTTTGTTTAGCATTTGTTTGTTTACTTACCTGTCTCCAGGACTATAAATCCCCGAGTGCCCCGCGATCCACCTGTGCAAACCTGCCTGTGAATAATTACCTGAAKAGCCTCTCACCCGACCCAATCTGTGCACTGCCTGTCTGCCTCCACCGACTCTGGAACAAACCCTCACCTGTAAATACTCACCTGAGAACCACTTACCTGTAAATACTCACCTGAGAAACTCTCACCTGTAAATACTCACCTCCACACTGAGCCTCCTGCACCAACCTGTAAGAAAGACAACTATCTTCTCTCTCATTTACACATTGGATTATCTGGACAGTACTCACCTCTGTAAACCTTCTGCTCCAGGTTCTGTCCTGCTTCACCTGTAAATAAAAACATCTTTTGTATTCCCAGTCTCCTGTCTCGATCTGTTACTGGGTTTGCTCACATTGACTATTTCTCTGCATTCTGATAATTATTCTATTTTGTTCATTAGTTTTAATTTACAAATTAAACAGTTTCTTGAAGTAACATATCACCCACCACCTTTCAGATTTCGCCAGAGTTTTGTTCTAGGATCATTTTGTTATGAAATTTCAGAGTTTTAGCCATTTTTTTGGTTTGTTTTGTTAAAGTCCGTTTATGGAGGCCATTTTGAATTGGGTTGTTTCCAATGGTTTACCACTTGTAGGTACTTCCTGTACGTTTCATTTCATTAGTTGCTCAGTGAATCATGAGATTTTATGAACACGCACATATGCACAAACATGACCCTTTGGCGGCGGGCGCCTGCATACTTTATATGTTCTAGGTGACTCTTGTGTGTAACCAGTTCTTTTAACAAATAACTAAGAAAAACCTGGAGAGATGTGTTGCTTTCCTTTTTTTTTCTGACCTCATAACTACGTTTTTTTTAATCTAGTAAAGTAAATAAGCAGAATGCAGAGATCTGATGACTTGGTAATTTTTTTTCAAATGTTTTGTTGCAAAAGCTTCAACTGAAGCTGCTTCTGTTTGTTATGACAGAAACAGCTGGATAATATTTTTTCATTAAAGGCTTTTAGGTACTTCATAAAACATTTATTGATCTTCTCTGACATTTGTAAACAGACTCAGAATCAGTTCCTTACTTTCAGACAGACTGATTGCAAAGTTTGGTCAAACATATCCAGAGGCCTGCAACTTAAATCATTAACAGTCTGAGTAGATGCAAATCCATGCTTCCTGTGGAGTCTGATTACAGGAGTTAAAAATAGTTCTTTAATATATGCAGAGTCTTTGCTCACCATGTTAGTCTTCAGAGCCTCTGTGATTTGGTCTTTTGTCCCAGTTTCAGGTGCTCCTGTCTTCTCTCGGTCCCACCTGTTCTCTGCGGCCCTCAGCATCTCCAGCAGCTTGGTGCTGCGTTTCATCGCTCTGTCTTTGGGGTCTTCTTGTCCAGCAGCCTGAGCGTCCTGAGCTCCGTCTCTGTCCACGCAGGGCTCCGGATACTCCTCAGGTAAAGCCAGGTCCTCCCAGGAGGCACCGATCCGGTTCTTCTTCTCTGCCATCGCTCCTCGCACAGCCTGTGATGAAGTGAGCTGGATTTCTGCTCAGGTGTTTCTGCCCTTCATCGTCCACCCTCATCCTCGTGTGTTCACACCAAACACAGAGCACTCTTTGGTCACTTTGACTGGATGTGCGGCAGATAATTGACCACAGAGAAGTGTGACCTGAAAAGACACAAACATTCCTCACAGAAAAAAACAAAACAACTTTATGTCCTCACAACAACAGCAATACACCCTGCTCATGCCTGAAAAGACCAGTATACATTATATTTAAAATTCTCCAGACTTGTATAGCTGCTTCTTGTCTTTGTGTTGATGCTGAAAACATGATACGAGCAGCAACAGGAGAAAGAGGTTACATCAAAAACAAACAGGTGTGATGATTTGTTTACAATAAACCAGCATCAACAATGGCCCCGAGCTGAACTTAATGTGCTCTTAGAAAGATACAGAAACAAACTGTAGTGATTCAGCAGTGATAATGCTTTTGCTCCTGTGTGTGTTTGTTTTTGTTACTTTTTTAGGGCCATTGTTCCAATACACACCAACTTGTGAGGACCTGCTACTACTTTGAAMCAAAGCCCAGACCTCGTAAGTTCAAATGGCATTGTGGGGTCAGGGTACAGGTCATGGTCAGACTATAGAAATTAAGTGAAAATCAATGTAAAGTCTGTGTAAAGATAGAAAAACACACCCATGTGTGTGAGTGTTTGTTCRTAGTGTTCATAAAATGTTTCTTAACAGATATGAAGGAAGCTCTCAAAGTCATCATCAACTGATGTACTTTTAAAGCCAGACTTATCCAAGATGGCTGCCACAGYCGATCATCCTTACTGAACACAAACAAGACTTTTGGCTAATTTTAAAGATACGCTAAGCTTTAGTTTGGTAGGAGACAAACAGGATCACTGTTCCTTTTCAGCACAAGTTAATTTCAGTTTAAAACTCTAACATGCTTCGAGGGATAATAGAGCTTCAATTGAAAAACAAAGGCTTCAAAAATAAAGGCACGCTATGGTTCAGTTTCCAAAAAGGTGCTTTAACTAAACCCATAAATGAGTTTATTTGGATTAATGGGATATATTTCAAAAACATATTTGTGCCTCRTCATGTCAAGTTGTATCAAAGCAGATGAAAACTAATACTCGGTTGGGATTTACAGTAGGTAATATCAAAACATCTAAAAATGTGTAAAAGTTTGAAAATGTCCAAAAGCTGCACATTCAAATGCCAACATGTAGAGGAATTATTGGGTCAAAGCTGAATTATTTCTTTGCCAATAAATTCAAAATGATTTATCCATCATGTCAAGTTTGGCTTGAATAAGTGTAAAATATAAATATATAGATACATATTTTCCATACTACACAAACACAGACCAAACATTTAACATTGTAGCTGAGGAAGATGAAGAGATTTCTTCCTCTCTCTGCCTCCAGGTGCAGATGTGATCCACTAGAGGGCGAAACAATTCCACATCTGTTCTCTCCTCATGTTAGTTATGACAGTTATTAATTACATGCAGCTGTGTTTCATCCTGCACTGAGTTAAATACCAGTCTAATTTCGTTCAGCACTAAAAAAAGTTACATTTATAAAAGTGTGAACATTTTGGTATCAGTGGACGATAAGTGAGGACCTTTTATTTCTTTTAGTTTCAGCTTCTTGTTTGATTTTTTTTATTATTTTCATTTTGCACAAATTGAGACACGAGCTCGTAGTGAAACATGAAAAACACCAAACAACATGACCAAACATGAGCTTTTTATTTTCATAAAACAGGTATAAAGCAGAGTCAATATAAACAAATACCACAACCTTTTACACATTACAGATTACAAACACAGTTAATAGCTGTGAGCCTGATGTGAGTGAAAATTGAACAAACACTCACATAATACATTATTTTGAATACGATAATTACATATTTTCATTTGGTTCAATTTAAAGACAGATTTGGCTTAAACTCTTCCTGTTAACAGCTCGACATTTGCTTTAGTAATACAACATTAGTGTTACATTGTTCTCATACAGGTTTTTTTGTGTCGTCATTTGCTTTGTTGTCACATTCACAACATTTAAACACTTTTATGTAAAAAGAACCAAGAGAGAATCACATCTTTAAAATAAAACTCCCTAAAAAGAAAAAAAAAAGTAAAACACTTAAATGATTAGTCAAATGTGGTTTTTCACAATAAAGCTCAGAACAAATAAAAAAGAGCTTTAAAGAATATAATACAGTTCTTGGTCTTTACTGAAATCTTTAGAAGCTAATAAAAAGACATACTGTTTATGTGGAAATATGAAAAAGGTTCATGCACTGTTAAAAATAAAATAACTATAAAAAAAAACTGGAGGAGCACCACCACTATGTGGAGCCCTGCAAGTGCCCAAAATAAAAAGAAGCAAGAATCACCCAACTCTGAGTATACTTTGATTAAAATAAACATTTTGTGTAAAATTTCCTTTAAGTGCATGTGACATGCATTTCCTTTACACAAAAAATGAAAAAAGTCCTAATGATCAAGAAATCTGTCATAGTTTCATCCATTTTGTCACATAAAAGACTTTTAAAAAAAATTGACTTTGCTTAAATGAAACAGGAAGTGACRACAAAGGAGAAAACCCAAAAAGGCAAACTCCCAGGTTTATGTTTTATTAAACAATATTATTTGAGCTCTGACTTTCTCTTTGTCAGCGACTCAAAATGAAAATAAAAAAGCGTCAGTTTTTTCACTGCTGTCTGAGTTGTTACTCTTCGTCATCACTTCCTGTTAGTGCGTATGCAAAATGGCTCAACAACTATTCTCAATGGCCCTGTCCCAATACTTTCACTCCCACCCTCGTTCCGCCCTTGTGCACTTCAAATGCGCATTCATGTTGGAAGGGTTTGAGTGCGTAGTGTGTCCCACATTCTCCACATCCGCCCTTGGCCCCGCCCATTTTGGGTACTATTTCCACCCTTATGCGAAGACTGCATTTTTACGGACTTTGGCAAAGTTACCCACAATTCACCGCTATGTGTGACGTTTTGAATTAAAAGGCAGAAATCTGGCCATGTCCACTGAGCACCTTCCAGTTTAGTGGTGGCAGTAATGCACTTAAATTAGTCTGCCGACCACCATTAAAACCACTATAAGAAGAACTTCTAGAAGTTAGTTCTTATACTCTGATGTATAAAGTCTCCTCCGATTCATGCATTTTCTTCTCCTAAAAACGATTGCTTTTTGTAGTTGTACTATCATTTTTAGCAGTACAAATGCCAAAACAATGACCGGTCCCACCATGTTGGATGTCGGAGTTATGACGCAGAGGCACAAATCGATGACGTAATCCGTACAGTCCCGATTCTCAATTGTTTTTCACACTTGTAACCTGCGCACTCTAACACTTATGTGCACTTCGACTGAATCCACACTTCACAGAGGGGTGGAGGGTGCRCACTGAGCATATGGACTGGGCCAATGTCACAACCCTCATTCTTATCCAGACGTGAAGTTGGAAATAAATTACCTAAAAGAAACAATAAGAGTTATAATCATCAAATTTGTGGTGTTGTTTGATGTTTTTTTTAAACAGCCCCAAAAAATAATTGTAGGTTGCGTCACTATAATTACATCTTATAATGAAACTCACTTAGTGTCTCCATACATAAAAAGCTACCATTAATTTATCATTTTTTTGTAAAAAAAAATTATTTGTTTGAATTATTTAACTCACTATCTTATGACTTCAAATTAAAATGGRATTCAGTCAAATTTATTTATTTATTCTTTTCATTTTGCAGCTTTTTCTTTCATGACGCAAAGTTTCAGCTCCATCATTTGTTCCCTCATCGCCCACGGATGTTCTTGTACTGGCACAGAAGCAGGTGCTTGAAGGTATTCTTGAAGGTGGTGTTGCAGAGGGCGTAGCAGGCCGGGTTGACGGTGCTRTTGATGTAGCAGAGCCAGTAGCCGATGGTCCACAGCGAGTTGGGTATGCAGGTGGAGCAGAACGTGGTGATGAGCACCATCACGTTGTACGGCGTCCAGGTGGCAACAAAAGCGATCAGGATGGCCATGATGGTGCGCGTCACTTTTCTCTCTCTGGAAGAGTTTCCTCTTCTTCTCCACTTTGCTACCACTCTCTCGGTCACTGCACGCTTTGTTACCTGAGTAGTGAGAGCAGCAGGAGAAAAAGGCTTCTGGCATTAGTTTATAAACTGCATTGACCTTTTTTTGTTGTAAGGGTGGTACCATGTAGGAAAAGACAAATTCGAACAGTTTATTCCTTTTTGAGTTWCGGTGTCCAACATTCTCTCCTAGAAATCAAATGTTTTTACAGGGATGAACTAAAAGTTTGATCTACATTGAGTTGTTCTGTCTTTTTCTAGTGACTTTTATTTATGGGAAAGTCAAGCGTTTCCATGAGACATTGAGGATTAGTCCAAATAATCAAAATTAAAAATACAACACCTAATCACTACCGCTGTAATAAGCTGTTAGCTGAAAAGYAAAATCATGCCCACTACTGTTTAAAAATTAAGCTAATATATTTGTAGACCACARTGTTGAGTTTTCTACATACCAACTCACCAGCAACAGCGTCCGTGTGACCATACTTTGTCTGTCAGTTGCTGAATTCTGTGGAGAAGAGGGTTGCGTTGCATTTTTCCCGCCACCTGAGCTCTTGCGTGATGGAGCGACGTCTTTAGACGTTGAAGCGTGGACAACCTCTGATGTGTCCACCTGGTCCACCTGTTCGTCTGTGCAGGGCCCGCTTCCATTTTGTTGCTGCAGCATTTCCTTTTCCTTCTCATCTACAACCTGCTCCTGAGCTGGTTTTGTCACAGCATCGTTGTTCTCACACCCTTCCTCCTGGCTGTTAGAAGGSGCTTCTGCCAGACTGGTTCCTGAGGTCTTCCTGCTCTCCTTCCTCATGCGGCTGCGGCTGGCCTTCGAGATGCRCCAGTAAAGGTAGATCATGATGACCACTGGGAGGTAAAAGGCAGCTATGGCTGTCCCAAAAGTCACTGCCGGATTAGAGAAGAACTGAATGTAGCACTCGTTGGGCGCCACGGTTCTCCCGCCCACGATGAACTGCCAGAACAGAATGGCCGGAGCCCAGAGGATGAAGGACAAGACCCAGGCTGCCGCGATCATCAGGCCGGCCATCTTGGTGCTGCGGCGTGCGGGGTAGCTGAGGGGCTTGGTGACACAGAARTAACGGTCAAAGCTGATGATGAGCAGGTTCATGACGGACGCGTTGCTCACAACGTAATCAACAGCCAACCAAAGGTCACACACCACCGCTCCCAAGGGCCAGTAGCCAATCACAATGTAGACGGTGTAGAGGTTCATGGAGCAGACGCCGATAATGAGGTCTGCACAGGCCAGGCTGAACAGGAAGTAGTTGTTGACGGTCTGCAGGTTCCTGTTTACCTTTAGAGGAACAACAAGGATCAGGCTGTCAGATGGTAATCTTTTTTTAAGCAGCATGATGTATGGTCTCTCGTTTCTATTAGATTATCTCTCTGCAAAAGGGGGTGCACATGTCGTAGTCTTATCTCTCAGTCTGGTTATGCTTGTCAAGGTGTGCAGGGATGGATGCACGGATCCCACTCATTAATCAAGAATGATAAACAGAGAAAAGCCAAACCTTTATGGAGAGCATGACCAGGATGTTTCCGACGACAGTGATCAGACTCAGGGATCCAGCCACCAGGATGATGAGCACTATCTCCACGGGCGTGTAGGGGCTGCCGGAGAAGAGGCTGGTGCCGTTGGTGACTCTGGTGACRTTGGTGCTGAAAGATTCATTCTGGGTTTCCATCCTTTATCTCTGACCAGCTTCAAACTGGAGTCATATCTGCACAATCCCTGAGTGTGAAAGAATCATGTGTTTAGAAGGGTTTTGTTTTTCTATGAAGGGATGTTTGTTTTGATTAGAACAATCAAGCCCAGGTGAGCTGAGAAGATAGATGTGAAACAAATAAAGGCAGCAGCAGGTGTGTTTACTGGAGCTTTCCTCACACTCATATCAGGAACAACAAAGCTCTAATTGTATGCTGTTAAATCAGCAGCTTTATAACCTTTTTTAATTTTTAGTTAACCTTTATTTAACACCATCTCTGGGAAGTAAAACAGTTTAGTCCTGTTGGGCCTTGGGTCTTTTTGTGGGTTTTCTCCCACAGTCCAAAAACAAGCATGTTTAGGCCCAGGCCTCCCTTCATTAAAAGATCTGTGATCTCACTGGGATTTGCTGGTTAAATTAAAAAATTTTTTTAGAAAATACACTTAAGCCAGGATGAAACCCTGGAAATATTTTTTTTTTTTTGGTAAAGCTAAACATAGACTCTTATTTCTATTCACCAAAACTCTAGGTGACCTGAAATGGATCAGATCTGTTCTTAACACTTAAATAAAACCAAACTGAAGGGACAGACGCTGGAATCTGTTTAATATTTTATTTAACTCTGAAATCTCAAAATGATTTTTTGAAGGAACGCTAGTATACCTTTGCACAGAGACACCTCCAAAAAGTTTTCAAARGGGTTGGCCAGTTGGGGTCCACAGACCCCAGTGGTGGTACTCCAAAACTAAAGGTCAAATATTTCAGAAGGGTACAAGAATTTMCAAGGCATKAGACATAACATGAGACACAGTGAAGAGAGTCATCATCAAGTGGAGAAAATATGGTAGAACRGTGACATTACCAAGAACTGGACACCCGTTCAAAATGGATGAAAGTAAACTGGTCAGGGAGGCYTCCAAAAGGCYTAAAGCAACATTAAAGGAGCTGTGGGAATGTCTGGCTAGTACTGGCTGTAAAGCACATGTCAACAATCTACCCTTGTTCTACAAGGTTAAAAGAAAGAATCATCTAAAGCATGTGTCAAACTCCAGGCCCRTGGGCCAAATCTGGCCCCAAAGGTAATACTTTAAATGTGAAAATGTTTTATGGTTTCTCTTTATGTCATTGGATTTAGTTCATTCTAATGACAGCTGGACAACTTACAACTCAAGAGAATTAAGTTGGAATTTTTCAGTAATCTAAGCAACAGAGAATCAACTTAATCATTGTGTTCTGTAATTTTTTTAAAGTTAAATGATTGGATTTTTACTGAGGCTTTTTTTTACCTAATTTTCTGGATTATGATAAAATATATTGCTAAGATATAATAAATGAAAAAGTTATTGACAGAGCAAGGCATAAAAAATAAATGCCAATAATGTGTCTTTATCTGTTACAGTACACAAAACTTAATTAGAAAAAGATCATTTGTATTTCTATAAAAACAGTTTGTTGTGTAATATAAATAGACAGAATTTGGACCAAGTTTTGAATTTTGGCCCCCTTGTGCAACAGAGTTTGACCCCCTGATCTATAACATAGTATCAGGAGGGGGAAAGGGGAATAAGGTTTGTTTTCTTTGTCACTGGCACACCTCATTCTGTGAGTTATAACACACAGAGCACAAACAGATTTCCACTGGGGCCACCCACACTCCAAATCCCCGCTCTYATGAAGCTGTCAGGGTGCTGTGGTTAAAAGCATCAGCTACATATGGAGACACGGCATCTTTTAATGGGTTTCATCCATTGAAAGGGTTACATCCACCAAATGACCCGAGACAGTGAAACCAACAACAATCAGTCGTTCTCCTCTTTACTGTGAAGGACCATTACAGCGACTGTTCAGTTWAAAAACATCAGGAATGGAGTCGCAGCATTGCAATGTGATTACGTTTTGTATTCCGATCAGAAAATCAATACGAGCTGAGACGACGCGGGTCGCTGCTTACTGCTAAAGCCCTGTAAGCGACTCCATTAGGCCACATGATAAGATCATACTGTACCTGAGAGACGTTTTCTTCCTGCTCTTACAGCCCAGCTGAAACTTCATTACAGCATGTCTAACTCCATCATTTACTCATCAAAGACCCATTCTGGGACTTTTCTGGCACGGATAAAACAAACTCTGCGTGTTTGTCTACATATTGGTTCAGTCTGGTCAGGTGTAGCCGCGATAAGTCACCCTGATGGCAAAGATAGTGCAGATTTAGGCATTTATGGCGTAGATAAGCTGGTTTAGGTGTTGCAGTACATGTTTATAATCTGCTTACAAACAAATAGATGTGGGTCTGTTTTTGGAACCAGGCTCTGCTGAGCAAGTCATTATGTAAGGGTTAAAACTGTGCCTTTGTTTTAAGGCAACCATAGGATGGAGAAAAGCTCAGGGGAATTTATCAGCGTAATTACCTCCCACACAGACAGAGGGACAGCAGCCTTTAATATAAAAGTTGCAGTGCCGACAAAGTAATAATACTGACTTACAACAAACAATGTGAGGTTAAAATTTAAACACTGCCTAAAAAAACAATGTAAACATGATTCAYAACTATTGGAAAAATCCAAACCCAACAGGATGAGTTGTTTCATGTTAGGAAAGGTGATAACTGAGGGAAACAGGTGTGCTGATTACAGATGAGAGACAGGTGTGTGAAACTGGGAACAGGAACTTTTCTGCACGTTTTACCCATTTCTCTGTTCCAACTCACCTGATTCAGTGATAAAATTACTATTTCATGTTCTGCAGCAGCCTGTTAATCACTCATTCATATTGGAGCAGAGGAACAAGTAACACTTGTAGGATAGCAGCCCTGACCCCTGATCTACAGAGGAGAAACACCAATCAAAACTATTTTAAACATGATTCAATTTTRATTAGACAAACAATAATTAAATCAAACCTAATTAATCAGTTATGACGAACTTTACTTTGGTTTGTGTATGAATAAATGAATAAATGGTACTTTTGTAAAATAAAGGAAAAATTCCAGCTACAGTCAGTTGGGTAATCATGTTTAGTCAGAGTTAAATGGACATTTTCACTTGATGTTTCTTAATGAAATGATKTAGATAAAGTATCTAAGTGGTAGCTATAAGAAGAGCTAATTAAATCCCTTTAATGATCAGAAAATGGACTTTGTTTTCTTATGTTTATCAAGGACACATGAAAGGACATCTTTTATGAAAAGAAGGGCTACAAAAAGCCCAATATTACTTAATTTTAACTTAACTTGAACCTGTCATTAGATTGGAATCAGCACTAATGAAACTCAAATGAACATCATATAATATTTATTTAGTGCCAGTAAAATCAGGATTAAGTTGATTCAAAAATCTGCCAAAATAGAAGAGAGTAGAAAATGTAATAAGTTTAGGTGCATGAATTTAGAGTTTTGAGTTAAGTTTTTTATGAAAGGCACCAAAAACATCCACCATCACAGTCTCGTTTCTKTGTTTTTAAAATGTCTAAATATTCAGTCTTTCTTTTGATCTTTGACAGTAATAACGTGCCATAATGGTTTATTTTTATATTTATGATCAATTCTTCACTTAAGTCGTTCCACACAGCTCATCTTATTTATTATAAGACAAACAATCATATCCTCTACCAAACTTTTGACCCAAGTTTAACTGATGTACACAAATTTTGACAAAGTGCACACACTTTGTCAAACCTTTTAATTGTATTTCCTGTAATTCAGCTGGCACGTTTCAACATGAGTCTAATAAATGTTAAATGAATCTAACCTTTTAATTGTTTTTCAGGGTTTTGTCACAATCTATTTGATATAAAAAACAAACAAACTGAGGCAGACAAGCAAAAAACCCTAACGTGTCCTATCAGCAGGCAACTAAAAACAAATAAGGATGTGACAGAACTGACTAAACAAAAGGAACTAATCCRCGATACAGGCAATGTGATGATCTTACTCTGAACACAGGAAACCAAGAGGCAAGATATACTGAGGAAGTAAAACAACAACAACAGGTGTGCTGACTGCAAACAGAGACCCGCTGGAATCTGTGCTCTGAACTGATAAAAGCCTGATTTTTAAACCCAACAGGAGTGAACTAAAGAGAAAAATATCTTAAATCTGATTATTAAACCAAAAAAATCCCCACTGTGACATTTAAACTGTATCATCATGACATTATCTCATGTTCTGCCTATGTTGGCGTGTAAAAAGACACCAGTTCAGATGTATTAAACCCTTGTTAGTTTACTATTTTACATCACAGACAGTAAATCAACACCTTGTCCAACAGGTTTGCGTGATGTTTCCAGGTGAGAAATAACACAAGGCCAGAATCAGGACGGTAATTTGATGTTCGCCCTCACTTCTTCCCTCCATTCACGCTAATAAGACCCTCATTACTGGACCTCCCTAATTGGTATGCAGGTCTACTGGTGAGAGTCGGGCAGGGTTTCTTTAACGTGGACAGAAACATGGTAATTAGATCCAGCAGATAACGYCTGCAACAGCTGGACCGGTAATAGGCCTCTAGGATAGAGGAGGGCTCGCTCGGCTGGGTAAGCTCGGGCTTTTTAAAAAGTCTGTTTGGACTTCAATGTCGCGGGCAGCTCAGCCGTCACAGGCAGGTGGGACGACGGYGGGCTTGTTTGCAGAGAGAGAGGGGAAAAAAAGCAGTTGGTTGGATGAGAGCGCAGCTCGTAAACAGATTTTATTATTTGTCTTTTCAGGACAAACATGGTGTGAATGTGTTCCAGCTCATCAGCTGTTTGCACAGACGAGCTGTAAGAGTTTAATGTTTCGTTTGTACCAATAAGACTTGTTTTTTGGCTCTTTATATGAACAGGAGGCAGGTTTGCTGTCATTTCAAAGAAGTGTGTTCTGACCATGAATTAGTGAGAAATTTCACATCAGGCTGAGCTTTGGCCTCACACAGAGGTGTAAAAATAAAAAGGGACTTGAACTTCTAGTGCAGTGCTGCAAAAATTTAGAGGAGCTTMTGGTTTTAATTTATTCTCTTAAATCCTCTGAAGCAGGGAAACCACATGGCTTCTTCAAGAACTCAACTTGCATCCAGAAACTTTGCTCTTTCTCTGTTTGTCCTTGGAGCATCTCCTTTTGTGCATCATTCAGCCTGCAGTGGGGTTTTACAAATCCATTTTTTCCGCAATTTGATTGTCTCMTTGTATCATCTAGATCAGTAGTTTCCAAATTGTTTAGCTTCTGGCCCACAAAATAACAGCTGCAGAAACTTGTGACCCCAGATATTATATGCAAACTTTACTAATAACTGTGAAACATGGGAATAATAACAATATATGCAAACCTAACTTGATACTTTAATGCTTTTTTATTTTTTCAGTAATTATGGTGAAAATATTCTATCAAAATTTATTTGCCTTTAAACTGAATGTCTGGAAATCTGGGGACCTTTCCTTGATGTTTCATGACTCACAKAGTGTCCCCAAACCAAACATTGGGAACCACAGATCTAGACACTCAAATATCCCCAAGATATTTTTACAATTGTAGCTTTTTATATCAATATCATGCAAAGATTCTTGGAAAAAAAAATGTGTATATATATTTAAAATTCAAGCAAAAAAAAAAAAAGGCTTGTTTTTCAAAATAAAAGCTCTTACCTGCACAAGTTTGATGCAAATTCRTAGAACTGTTACTTCGACCTCATCTGCAGGAAGTTTCTCAGATGAGCTGCGCTGGTTTTGTCCATGTTTCACTTGTACTGACACACAGATGYAGAGTCAAACCAGACGCTGATGCAGCCCCTCCTCTGGGAAGAACCTGTGTGTGTTTGTGTGTGTTTGTGTGTGTGTGTTAAAGAGGCTGACAGTCAGAGCAGGGAGGAGTTGTAAGGCTGGTGTTCTGAATCCCCTAAGCTAGAACTGAATGTTTCACTGAGCAGGACACGGGGACAGATAGACACATATATACTGTATATATACTTTTTTCTTCTTTCAGGACCCTGGAGAGCACACACACCATGTTCTTATGTGGTCAAAAAGCGCTCCAGGCGGTCAAGAGGAACGACGCTGTGGCGCGAAATAAGACAGTAAAGCTCTGCTGAAAGGAGGACAAAAGGAAAGAGTCGTCCTTTTGTCTCTGTAGCTGCGGGACGTTAACCTTTAAGACTCTGCTGTTTTGACCTTTTAWCCAAACCGCTGACGCAATCTGCCCCAGTTGGTGGATGACCTTACTTTGATGGAGAGACCAYGGTCCGTTTCCACCAAGCAGAGTCGCAAACCAAACCAGGAGCTGCAACTGAAGAAATAATTACAGTAAAAGAGAACAAGCTAATGTTTAAAACACTGATCGGTTCACTGACTGAACATCACATCTTGTTCTGCTTCATTAGCTTCATGTGTCATCATGAACACAAATCAATACATTGACTTATATTTATTTGGTTTTGTGCACACAGACTCAACTTGTTTCTGAAAAGATTTCTGCACCAGTCACATTGTGTTCAGTCTAAAACCTGTGATTAACTGAATCCCTGCAGCAAACAAAAGACCTGGCATTCCTTAAAGACACGTATATCACCCGCCACCTTTTATACCAGAGTATGTTGTGGATCACTGCCCCGCCACGTCACAAATTCATCKATTTATAGTTTTTTCTTAGTCCACTGGCTGTGCTGTATGAGATATTTTGCTAACAGTCAGAATCGACTCCAAATAGTTTAACCAATATAATCTGTTATTTCTCAGTAAATGTGTTGGGGTTTAGTTTCAGCTTCTAACACACCAAGTTTTGTACGACTCATTGAATTCTTGTGTTTAGTTCAATTGGCCGTACGGGTTCATGYRATATTTTGCTAACAGGCCGACACACAGATACAAGCAGGGACATTATACCCCACCTTCACCTTTAGAAGATAAGAAATGCTAAGCTGATTTCTTAAGTAAACCTGAAAAACAGTCGTTGCCCACGAGAAAGGAGCTTCATTTTGAAATTTTACACATAATTATTGACAGAATCCTGTCACGGTGCGCAGGAAGTGGATCACCAGGAGACACGAGGAGAACACAAGGAACGGACCGAACACGGCATGTAAAGTTCATAATGCTCAGCTGGTGGGTTGGCAGAAACAGGATAATATGGACTGTGGCTGATGGGCAGAGTGGTTGCAGCTGTGACTAATGAGACCAGGAACAGGCGTGACTGAGAGAAGCGGCCCAGAGGAAAACAAAAAGGACAAAAACAAAAAGAAAATCTGAAAACACTAGATTGCATAATTTCTTCCTCAAAGTAAAACAGCTGTAGCTTTTATTTCAGTTTGTTAACAATAAAATGTTCTCAGTACTTTTAAGATTTTATTTCTGGTGCAAAGGTCAAATTCAAAGGGTCGCATAACCCGCCCTTATTTTATAGCTCATTTAGCAAATATTTGAAATTGTGAAAGCTGTGTGCAGACGGATCCAAACAGACAGACTGAGGATGTGAACTGAGTAAATCTTTATTTAACTAAACAAAAGGCAGGAAGTTAAAGACAGGAGGTCAGAGCTGATTGAAACAGAACATAAAGTTAGCATCGTAAAGTTCAAATAGCAAAAACTATCGAGACATATTTTATTTCTGCTGAAAAGCCACTTTATAGTCTCTGTTTTCTCTGTAGCTCTTTCAGAAKGATCCATCCACAGACTTTCTTCTCTTCTCTTTATAAAGAAACGGCTCGAGGCTGTAGGAAAAATGGGTCGTCTCTGGCTGAAGCTTCAGCTGCTGCTGAATAAAGATGGGTCAGACGTAACACCAGGAGCAAACGGGACATACGAGAGGTTTTAGTTTCGTTGTTTTTACTCATGTTTGGTTATGTTGGAACAGTACAACTGTGAGGATTACAAGAGGGAGAGGAGTTGAAGTGTCAGGGCGTCTTGTTCATGAGTGATGGCAGGAAATGGTTCAACACATTTATTCCCACCATGTTTCCTGTCGATTGACTCTGCTGCCATCTGGAGGACTGACGTCTCTCCATCACGTTTCCTCAGAAGTGTTCAGACTGCTGTCACCTTCAGAACGCTCACTGCCCTCTTTTTTTCATCTGGAAAAACTAAACTAAAACCAATAACTGGAGGTAATCTAACAAATCAAATCACAATCTGTGATTTCTTTTTTGAATAATCTTAAATCCTGATCCAATGGCAGGATTTGGCAGCTGATGGAGGTGCTCCGCTGCCATGGAGATGACCATCCTGTCTGTGCGTGACGTCAGCTAAAAGACTAATTAATGTGGAAATGACGGGTGTGAATGTGTTTTATTGAAGGATTGTTGCTCCCACCAGGATGTTTGATTTTTTTATTACTCTGTTTTCTGGTTTATGTTTTTTTTTTTCCAGCCTTTCTTGGATTTTGGGGGAATCGTTTGTTTTTTAAATTGTTGAAATAACTTCATTTTGTTATAGATAGACTAGAGACGATCTATTTTACTATGATAGATAATGTAATTATAATTTTGAGGACTAAAGTAGCAGATTCTTATCAGAGGTGTCACTAGGTTTTAAAGACAAGGGGGGCTTAGCCCCCAGGAGACGCACAGCATTTTTGTATATTATATATTTGTATTGTGTGTGTGTATGTTATAAAAAATTCCCTTCTCACCATCCGCGGGTGGTCTCTTTCATCCTCTGAGCTYGGGTCCTCTACCAGAGGCCTGGGAGCTTGAGGGTTCTGCGCAGTATCTTAGCTGTGCCTAGAACTGCACATTTCTGGACTGAGATGTCTGATGTTGTTCCTGGGATCTGTTTCAGCCACTGCTCCAGTTTGGGGTGACTGCCCCGAGGGCCCCAATGACCACAGGCACCACTGTGGTCTTCACTTTCCAGGGGTCTCATTTATAAAGGATTGCGTGGAAACCATACTAAAAGTGAATGTACGGCCAAAAGGCGGAAA
>NW_013952492.1:83682-85232 GCF_001266775.1 Austrofundulus limnaeus
AAATAAATATAAAATTTAATTTCTGTTGGAGCATGTCCCTGCAGCTTCCTATTTTAAGAAAAAAAAAAAGAAAAATGATTGAAAACAAACAGTTACAAAAAAAAAACAATGACAAATGACAGCAAAAATAATCAAGCAGCTAGTACTTTTATTTAATTCTTGAACTGAATTGTCGTAAATAAAACAGGTCTGTGAAAGCCCAAACATCAGAACCTCCTCAAATCAGGGAACCTGTCTGGTTTAGGCAGGATTTTGTTCAGGTATCCCTSCACCATCACAGCTTCTGCTTCATAATTAAAGCTCTTTGCGAGCTTCGAGAGAAAGCCATCACGAGTTCTGTGCTAATTCCCTAAAGCCATGAAGTCTAATTAACTTATTCTCTGTGTGTGTGAGAGTGAAACTGGTTTTTAACTGCTGCTTCGGTCGCAGTGTTTCTCACAGATGCTTGTGTTTCCAATTTAATTTTAGGTCTTTTCAAAGAGGTACCCTGGTTTGTTTTCTTTTGTTTTACCTCACATATGGCTAGACAAAAATAAAAATATATATTCATCTGTTCACCCTGTTAGAGTGGGGGGTGTCAGAGTGAAGGTGACCCCATTATGCTGCAAAGCGATAAAAACAACTTAGTGTGCATTTCTTCCCAAACAACAAAAAGTGGAGTCGGTAAAGGAGGCCTGCGCAGTAAATCCATGTAAGCTCTATTAAAATTACCCTCTCTGAGTGCACAGCCTGCCTCGTGTTATTGTATTTTTCCCTTCTGTTGTTTGGCAATGTGCTTTAGGATGTTCATTACTTTCTGCCTGTAATGATCATAGAAAGTAATCTCCTCTTCCTCTCATTTTCCTCACCCAGCCGGTGTGCACAAACACATTCAATGCAGGCATGTTTTGTTTTGCATCTTCAACGTCACGCTCAAGTTATGAGTTGTGACCGATTCTCAGCTACTACCACATGGTAGCTCAATATCTGTAAAATTAACTGGGTTACAGCATTTTTTGTGTTGCTTATTGTTGCAATCCAATGGTTACTGATATTTTGCCTAACAGCCAGTGGTGGGCACAGCAAACCAAAAAGTTAGCAGCATTAACTCTGCAAACTAAAGATAGCTTCACTAATGCTAAACAAGTAAAAATAAATAAGTAAATAAATAAAGAAAATAGTGAAAGATAACACCAATCAAGTAAAAATGAGGACCTTCAAGAAAATAGTGAAAGATAACACCAATCAAGTAAAAATGAGGACCTTCACTCAATTTTTAGCACAATGGTCACATGACCAAACAAAGTCTAATAGTAGCTCTGAGCAGGTTTAGCTGTTTTTAAACTTTAAGTAAATTCTGGAAAACAGCATCAAATTCTACCGGGAGGAATAGAAAACATTGTGTTACAATACTTATAACAGTGACTCAAGATATAGCTGAGTATTTGTTGTCACTTTTCCCAAGCTAAAATGCTAGCTAACATGGATTTCAGCGATGGGACTAACGGCATTTGACCGGAAGAAGTGTAATCGTGGACATCTACTACAAACATTTTGTCTGAGGTAATAAT
>NW_013952492.1:86296-90913 GCF_001266775.1 Austrofundulus limnaeus
ATATTTCCCAACGGGACAGTTTACTGAATGATGTCCACTAACCTGAAACAGATGGAGAGGAGCTCTTTAGTACTTGCAGTCGGTGTCCTGATCTGCAGCAATGCGTCGCAGCAGCTCATCAGACTGGGAAAAATAGTCCTGAAAGCGAGCTGTGAGCCTCTACTCTGAATTATCTGGTGAATTAATTATGAATTAATTATCTGATGAACGTGACATGCTCTTGCTCTCTGTAAATAAAGCAAAGCCACTTCCTCGTCCGACATTAAACAGAGCCCGACAGAGGAGGGAGGGGCGGGGAGGCGCTTCCCGTACGAGCGCTTCAAGAGCTGACCTRCGTCTGACCTCAAAGTGCACAAGCTTCAAACTTCAGCGTTGGCTGCGATTTTGAAACTGAAATCGGGTTCGGTGTGAACGCAGCATAAGTCTGAGCTTTGGGAAACCTTTGTCTGATTTGTGAAGCATCAATAATGTTTGTTTTTCATCATTTTATAGGCAACTGGACCACACTAGACCTGTTCCAGCCCAAGAGTCCAGGTGTTGTGGTTTTTGAGCTGGACCAGATCTAATGTGGTCCAGTTGCATAAAAATGATTAAAACAAACTTTGTTGAAGTTTCACAAATCAGACAAAGCTTTCCCAAACCCCAAATATGTTTTTAAATATTCTTTTGTTAGTGTAGAATAATCTGGTCCAGATTTGAAGAGTGTCTTTGAACCGAGGACTGGTGGGACTGAAACAAACATGTTTTTTTGTTAACTTGTTATTAGCTGCTAGCGGACTTAATGTTTGCAAAACCTTTAATGGAAGATAATTGGTCCGCTAATGGAAAAGCTCATTCACGGACAGGACAACTCTCTTGGCAGTTAGCTTCTGCTAATTTGTAGCTGTTTTGCATTAGCTTCCATTAAGTTATTTTACATTGTTAGTGGTTTAGCGTTAGCAAAGCTAACTTTTCAGTTAGCTGTGCCCACCACTGCAGATGAATTAGTTTGAATGTTGTGGTATTAAATAAAAATCTTTAAACCCGTATTATTCTGCAGTTCTGTTGTCCATCGGAAGAGTAATAAATAAACCAGGGATTCATTTCCCCTCTGGGTGTGTAAGCTCCTAATCCAGCCAGTTTCTGGATTATACGTTACTCTTTTTTTTTGTTGCATTGCTGTAGTTACTCTTTAGGATTAWTCCAGTTGGCATCATCATCGGCTTAGAATTAGTGTCAAAAACATCTGCTGTTGTCCAAACACACAGGATGACCTACATGCCACCAGACTTGGACAGTAAAGTGACAGTGGAAATAAATCCTCTGACTTTATGGATTATTCATCTGGTTCAGATGCTCTGSGGGCTGCGGACAGTCGTGTTGTCCTGGGAGGACACTAGCACTACATAAACACAACCTGAAAACCTTCACCCACAAACAAACTGGAAAAGAGCAGGAGCAGGGACTGTCATCCTCAGCAAGTTGGGATATTTCCCTAAATATTGAATGAAACTTTACTTCAGGCGGGCACACTGGCATGAAAAAGTAATGGTGACAAAAGGAG
The DNA here is from genome assembly GCF_001266775.1 of Austrofundulus limnaeus. NCBI lineage: Eukaryota > Metazoa > Chordata > Actinopteri > Cyprinodontiformes > Rivulidae > Austrofundulus > Austrofundulus limnaeus. The sequence goes on from NW_013952492.1 coordinate 87,840, forward strand.
CCATCATTCCCAGCTGGATGGATGTCATCACAGTAATTATGTAACTGTGACCACATGAAACTGGGAGAATTTTAAACCCGGAAGTACAAGAAACTGTAGAAGCTCAGAGATGTAACAAGTTTGGGATGTTGAAGCATGATGATAAATTTAAAACAATGACACAATAAAAAAGGTAAATAAAACAAGACTATATAAAAAGGAAACTGTAAACAAATCCTCACTGACTCCCATTTTTACACACTGTAAATAATACAAAACACTCAATTATTTACTTTATGACAATTCATGGGGCAGCCTTACTATTGATTTCCAATAACTCCAATTAGAAACCTTCAACTACTAACCTTTTCATGCTCAACAAGGAATTAGCTGTTTGTTTGTTATTTTTTTTTTTTTTCATTTCAGAAATCTGCAGCCATCGAATGGCTCAATGCCAAAAAGTAACCAGTTGTAGTCCACTTAATGATTGGGCTTCTTTCTGAAAGCTTCTTTAAAACTTTCATGAGATACTTCATTTTTGGTGGAGGGTGATAACAAAACCAAAATTTAAGCACCTTATTAAAAAAAAAACACCACAAGAATAATAAATAAAGAACTGAAACAGTAAAATCACTTTGAGTGTCCATGTAGTGTCACCAAAATATATTTTAATCATTACGTTTTTCGATAGCAAAATGTCACTGACACGTTTTAATTATTTAGCTCACTCTCTGAGTGTAAAATTCTGGTTAAAAATTACACCAACATATTATTTACCTCACTATTCTTAGCAATTTTTAACCAAATTTTAAATTTAAATGTTAAATAATATGTGTATATGACAAATCCTAAATGTAAAAGTTAAATCGTAAATGTTGTGGTTAAATGTTGAAGTGTATAAGTTTTTCAGTTTGGAACACAGCCTTTGCTGTTGGTGTTCGACTGCTAACACTGCTAACACTGCTAACACTGCTAACACTTCCCTGCAAGCAGTGGCACCTGCAGAATTTATTTTCAGTGGGGGGTTGGGGGCACCAAAACTAATATCCATAACAGAATTGTTATGATGTGTTGTAAAATTGATAATTTCAAAAATACGGCAATATAAAGCTATGGATTTGCCAACAGATGTTTAATTTGTAATTTTTACGGATAATATTACTTATTTTGTGTCGTTCAGAGACCAAAAACAAGAATCCAAACTATCTGCACTTCCTCAGCAGTCATTTTCTAACTTGTCTTGCATCTTCACACATGGAGGACCATAAATTGTCCTTACATTCTTACATATTTCAGTGGCATCAGAAGTATTTGCATTGTTTGGGGGACCCACTGGCGGGGGGTCTGGGGGTCCTCCCCCAGAAATTTTTGAAATAAGTAAATGCCATTTCCTGCGTTCTGGAGTTTAACAAGTTGTTAAACAGACTTTTGAGAAACAACAATACATAGGAAAACACTTGTGACTATTCTATAAATCAGTGGTTCCCAAACTTTTTATCTTCTGACCCACAAAATATCCACGGCAAAAACTTGTGACCCCAAATATTACTGGTCTGAGTACACAAACTTTGTTAATATCCCTAAAAACACAGGCTTTTTGACAATCTAAACAGCGTGTACACAAATATAAATATTTATTCTTACTTATTTTGTGTTTTTGTAGTAGTTAGGGGGGAAATATTATATCAGTAATTATTTTATTGCCCTTTAAATTGATTTCTGGAGATTATCCAAAGTGCTTCATGACCCATAATTGGGTCCCAAGTCCAAATTTGGGAACCAAAGTGCAGTGGTTCCCAAAATTTTCAGCTTTTGACCCACAAAATAACAGTAGCAGAGACCTGTGCCCACAACTATTTTTGTATGATAAACATTTGTATCAGGTCAACTAAACAATAGTTAATATTAATAGTAATATTTTCTATACCACATTTATCCATTTTAAATACACTAACCTCACTCCTTTGTAACAACTAAGGCAAAAATGTAATTAATTCCAAAAATCTTTTCAGGACCCCACCTTGATTTTTCAGGACCCCACTTTGGGTCCCATTCCCAACTTTGGGAAACACTGCTATAAATCAAGTGGAATGAAATTGGAATGAAACAGCACTGAGTGAAGTAATATTTTATGGTAAATGTGGAGGTTCAAATTAATTAAATTTTAAATGTGATGGGGAAACATCCCTTAAAAAATGACTGCTGTGATGTTTGTCATTTTATTTTAAAATGTCAATATATATACTTTAAAGACTTTTACAAGGAACAAGCTTTTTAAATTTTAAAGCCAATCACCTTTTCTATGTATGATAAAAGTTTTATTTGCTTGTTGATGTTTACTTTTGTGAAGAATGGTAAATGGTAATGTAAATGGTAAATGGACTGTACTTATATAGCTCCTTTCTACCCAACTAGGACACTCAAAGTGCTTCACACTACAACCTGTGCCCTCATTTACCCATTTACACTCTACCAGATCTCCTACAAAGCTAACATGTACAATCAACTATGGAGACCTATCAGTGCCAATCACATTCATACACTGATGGGACACACATCAGAGGCATTGGGGTTAAGTATCTTGCCCAAGGACACAACAACCGAGACAGCTGGACGGGGGATCGAGCCGGTGACCTTCTGGTTCCAGGATGACTCCCCTAACCACTCTGTCACAGCCGCCCCAAGAAAACTTGTAATTATAAAAACACAAAACTGGAAATAAAGACTAAAACAAGCAAAATGACAAATTACATCTACTGTAGTGTTATCCCAAAATATTAAGTTATTTGATTTTTATGTCATATAATAAATACGATTTTGGTCTGTGAGAGAAAACTGGAGTACCTGGAGAAAACCCACTCCTGCACAGGGAGAACATGTAAACACAGAAGTTGATCTATCAATCTTATTCCATAGAGGCAATATGTTGCTCTACCAACTGTGCCACTATACTGCCTAATTGTATATTAATTATATAATTATTTAAATTATTTAATTGATATTTGATTAAACATTTACCAATGAATAATAGCTCCTGAGAACCTCCATCTTTATTTAAGAACATTGGTTTTAGACTGGTTGTCCTTATTCAGAGG
>NW_013952492.1:91666-99566 GCF_001266775.1 Austrofundulus limnaeus
TAATAATGAGGTGTCATTTGAAATTAAGCTGTAGAAATCTGTGGTATTTTCATAATAAGGAGCTTATTTCTAATATGATTGAAATTAGCCCCCCACTGTGTGAAGTTGTCCAACGAGGAGGCGCAAACTGTTGCCGGTCCTCTGAGCTCCCTGAGCCCGTGGAAGCGCCCCTGGCAGCAGTGTAGTAAAACAGGAGCGCCCCTCCTCTCCATCGCCTTACGCCGAACCAGAACCATTCATCTCTCCCCTCCTTCAGGCTTCACATCCGGGTCATCCAGCAGGATCTGTCTCTTGCGTCTGTGTCTTGACAGCGAAAACGTTTCTTCCCGCCGCGCTGTACCGCAGCTCTCTGCCCGACCGCGCGGCTCGCAGAGCGGACACTGCGCCTGGCGTGGGCCGGTGATGATGGAGCCAGGAGCGCCGTGAAGCTCGGCAGGGATGAAGACGGTAGGAGGAGGCTTCTTTATGGGCTAGCCCGCGGTGAATAACTCACCTCCCTCCCCTCCTCCCAAAAAAATAAAAAAATTTAAAAAAAAACGATGTCGAAGAGCCTCAAGAAGAAGAACCACTGGACCAACAAAGTCCACGAAGCGGTGATAACCCGGGGGAAGGACGGGGAGCTGGGCTTCGAGCTGAAGGGGGGCGCTGAGAACGGCCAGTTCCCCTACTTCGGCGAGGTGAAGCAGGGGAAGGGGCTGATCCAGAGCGGAAAGCTGGCCCAGGATGAGCTGCTGCTGGAGGTCAACGACATGCCGGTGGCCGGGCTCACCACCCGGGACGTGCTGGCCGTCATTAAACACTGCAAAGACCCGGTCCGCTTCAAATGTGTCAAACAAGGTGAGCTGTTTGCATTCTTTTACATGTGCTGCTTTGATTCAGAGGTTTCAGTTGAAAGGGGGGTGGGGGGGCATATGCTCCGACCTGTTTGTTGGTGATAATGGGTCCATTTCAACAGAAATGATTTTTTTTTTAATGTCAACACATTGTTTACCAGTGTCTCAGCCTGGAAGGGGTGCGTCCTGACAGGCTGAAGATACCACATCCTGCTGTCTTCTGCCTCCTCTCAACACAGGCCTTGGATGGTGCTCAGATGTTCTCCTCCTCGCTGCCATCCACTCCCACCAAAACCCAGTGCCTGCCAGTCTGTTTGCACATGTTCCCACCTCGGTTCCCTCTGCGGCCACTTTCTCCTCCAGCTGGTGTTTGGCTCTTATGGCGTGTATTTATGAGTCTGTGATGTTTCTGAGCACAAAGCGTGGGGGTTCGTGCCAACAAATCTGGAATGAGTGACCTGCTTCTGTCAGCCGGCATAAAAGCAGAACGTAAAAAGTACGAGTGGAGGAGATATTTATCATTCATCACGCCATCCCCGGCTCAGTTTAAAGTCACGACGAGTGACTGAAGGTAAAGCCTCTTGTTTCTGGGATGGGAGTGCAGCGAACAGATCAAGCTGGTTTTGTTGATTTTGTTGTTGGACTCTGCAGAGAGTTTGCTCACAGATCCTTGCCTGACTCGGTCTCTCCACATCGGCTGCATCAATGTGATTGATTACTGAGCCCGAGCTGCTGACAGAGTAGGGTGTTGTGACGTGAAGAGTGGGGTTAGACACTAATGTAAACATAACGGACAGGTCTATTCTGTCCCAGCTTCTCTTATCCATTTAAACATGAGCGTCTCTTGGTGTTGAACCACCCACACCACTAGCTCTCTCATTTTCCGAGAGCATCCTTGAATACTCTGCTGTTTTTTTTTTTTTTGCACAGCTTGTCCTCTTCGTTCATTTTATCTTTTTCCTCTTCTCACTGTCATATCTGACTTGCATCCATTGGTGTGTATTTATGGTGGACAGCTGCTGACACACTCATGGCYCGCTGAGGAATCATCCAGAAGCGGTTCGAGATGAACAGCTCTGAGGCCACATGCAGGACCCCCCTAAAAAAAAAACCCAGATGAAAGTCCTGAGTCTGAGTATACAGTCCTGTCTCAACACGCACATTTAAAGAGTCTATTTCCAGTTGAAACCCAGCATCTGACCCTGAGGGAGCAGAGCAGGCTGAYGGACCAACAGAGCAAAGCAGCAAGCCTGACCTGTGAATCACACAGTTTATCTGCACTCATCAGAGGTTTCTTTTTAGGGAGTTTAGTGTAGTCTGCCTGGAGAGCTTTGTTATATTGTCTTAGGAGTGCATTTTACAGGTTTGTAATATAGTTTGCTTTAGATTAAAGCTACAACAGACATATTATGACCGCTTCAATGCATTATTTTTCTGCTCAAATCCTCTGTGTCGTGTCTTGTCACGCAGCTTTGAAATAAAACGTGAAAGTTCAGCACCAAATCACGAGGCACAATCAGAARCCGTGTCCTGTCACTTTTAGCAGGGGTTTGTCAAACCACAAAACTTAGAAAAACAATGGGATTTTGGTGATACACATGAGAACTCTCTTTGGAGCTCTACAGCTCAGACAGTAGARCCATCGTTAAAGGTTTAAAATGCTCCCAGAAAGATTAACTTTTCATATCTGAACTGGCATTTTGATATATTTGACAGTTTTATACAGTTTTATGCTTTTTACAGGTTTTTCCACTGGATATTCAGCCGACAGTTGATGATGTCGAACACTAACTATTGAATTGTCTGAATTAGTTGAGATATTTGGAAACTTTTAAAACTCGTGTACAAATTATGCATCAAAAAGTACGGTAGCCACTTTTTGTCTTCTTTCACTCCGTGTGTTTCTTGCTGCTGGAAGTTGTGATTTATTTTTCTTAAATCCCACCAGAATACAGAAAGTGCTCAGCTAGACTTTCGTAGACTTGTGTTATATTTGAGCTCACAATATTCTATTGAAACAGGAAGTGGATCAGGTCTTCTTTTGTCGTATCTCCTACATAAAACAGTATAGAAAGATAAAAAATACATGACCATCGGAGCTGTCTGCTCATGGATTAAGAATTCTTAAACATAACTTGTAGTTTTCACACAGCGATTGTCAGTTTGAGACCCACTTTTTAGTCTGTTTCTGTCTGCTTTTCACGAACTTGGCAGTCAGGGAGTGAGAGGCACAGGTATGTGGTTACCATGGCAGCAGCTTTGATTTGATTTGATTTTGATTTATTTGTTTAAGATTATTAAAAATCAAGCCTGACTCAGCATAATTGCTGTTTTACAGCAGGTTCCTGTTCTGCAGCACATAAAACACTCAGAATTACAGCATCACAATCACTTCATTATACACCATAGACACAAAGACAAACAAGCATAACAAATTTCAGGAAGGCAGCATTTGCAAAATAGGACGTCTAAATACAAGCACAACAGAAAGTGTCCAGCAGATGGCAGACAAGATTCTTCTTAAAGGGCTGCAGTTTTGAAATGGACTTTATGTTTTGAGGAATGTCATTCCATGCTTTAGTATAAACATAGAAGAAAGACCTCTGGYCGTAACAGTTTTTAAAAGTTGGTAATATCAGTTGTCCTTTTGTAACAGATCTAGATGAATGACCACTTCCAGAATTTGATTTGGGCAACAATGCACAGAGAGTTCCATAATTGGCACCTTGGAAGATCTGAAAATATAAATTAATACCACTATACAAAACATAATTCTGAAAAGTCAAGGCATCAAATGAAAGAACTGTACAGTGATGAGTCCAACCAGGAAGTTTTTTATGAATTTTACTTTAACGTCTCTTTTGATTTTCTGTGCACTACTTGTACGACCCAGGCATCAAAATATGGGCAGTTTTTTCGCAGCTTACATCAGTGTTCCTCAGTCATGGTCCCGGAGGGCCACTGTCCTGCATGTTTTTATGTTTCTCTGCTTTGGCTCACCGGATTTGAATGAATGCATGATTAACAGGCTCCTGCAGAACTTGAAGAGCTGCCTGAGAGCGGGAAAGGAGCTAAAACATACAGGCTAGCGGCCCTGCAGGACTGGGATTGAGCTTAGATCATCACAGAGTTGATGTTATTTTGGGAAGCKGCTGCTGTGGCATCCTTCAGAATTTCTTCAGCTTTTCCGGTTTAGTCACTGCTGTTGCATCATGGAACAAAATGATTTAAACAACTAATAAAAAAAAGACAACGTCTCAAACAAAAAGTTCAGTGTTACAGAAACTTCACCGAATTACCCTACCAGCGTACTGACCTCATCGGCTGCAAACCTTTCATTTGAAGACCTCGATTCACAGAGAGAGCTGAGTCCTGGTTGATTTTCACCATCTTCATAAACTACATTATTTCTATAACAATGCAGYCAGCTCTGTTTCTGCTTGTTCTTCCACCAAGTGATCCCTGTTCTTACTAAACTTCTTCTTTCAACTCTTCGGCCTCTGGTTCCCACTCCACTCTCAGTTTTGAGCATTTAACAAAGCAGCCACATGTTCTGGCAGATTCTATTTGTAAGAATTCTGCCTTTAAAGACACTTTTAATTTAGTGATGGAGCGACTATGTTGTGTTCCTTTTATAGCTGTAGTCCTCCTCTCAGAGCCAGGTATAAGCACAGCAGAAGAAGAGTTAACAGGAAGTACACTCTTTACGCATAAAGCTAATTTAAATTCCAGCTTGTTTGTGTGTGCGTAGGATTAAACTGATAGTGTTACTTTTCATTAGGCATTCAAAGCAGTATTATTATCCCGTTGCACCGTAATGAACAGCTGACCCTGAGGTGGAACCTGTTCACTATTTTTATTTTGAAACAAATGGGTTTATTTATGGAGCCGCTGCGTCCTTCAGTCTCGTTTTACAGGTCGTGGGATGACAAATCTTTTTCTTCACAACGTCAGATGCGCGTGTGTGTTGTGAGGTCTGTAATGTGAGCATCATGTGCTGCATAAACACCTTTTWAAATCAGTTAGTCCATCAGTCATCCACACACATGGTTTGTTTGTTCTGCACTGGATTATTTAAATATGATGGCGGAGTTGCAAAAGAGAAAAAAAAAGCGTGCATCTTGAGAGGGTTGCTATTTATCCCCATCCTGTTTGTGTGTTTGCTTCAAAGGTTTTAGCTCTCTGTCTTGTAAATGGATGCACTTCAAATAGATCAAAACTAATGACTGTTAACGTCACCAGATAATCAAAACATGTCTTCATTTTAATACGAGCAACGTTTTGGGTCAATTTACATTCTTTAGGGCTTTTATTTTATGCTGAAAGGGTTTCAAAACATCACACTCTGAGAAAGTAAATCACAGAAAATAGTTTTTAAATTATAGTTCCTGTGATTGTTTATCTTATAGCTATATACATTTTTTCTAGAATAAGTCTGATCATGAGTCATGGCCTTGTTTCTGGTTATTTGTTAGAAAGCAGATCTGTCAGCGGCGTTCATCTCTTCATCAGCCGCTGAGTGCAAACGGCTGCTCGGTTCAGTGAAGCAGATTTCTAGAAGCACCATGAAGATCATAACTGCAGAGAGGTGTTGGAACAGTACAGAGAGAGGTGTGAATAAAGTGTGTGTGTGTGTGAGAGAGAGAGAGAGACAAAGTGAAGAGGAGAGGTGGAGTTAGGAGTATTATAAAGACGTGAGCAAAAGATTTCTTGGTGAAATTTCATCTCGTGTTCTGATTAGTTCTGGTAGATTTCTCCTGAAATCGAAATAAATTGATTTCCAAAGTGTGACTGCATACGGGACAAAGTGACATCTTAAATTAATCATATCGTGAGGTGGCACCGTGGAACAGTGGTCGGTGACGTCGCCTCACAACATCAAAGTTTTAAGTTTAAGTCTCAGATTTGCAATTTTTTTCCCCGTGGCTTCAGCCATCAAGTCTTTTGTCTGTTTGTTAACAAAATATCTCATGAACCGTTTGACAGATTTCCAGGAAACTCTTAAGAATGAATCACTGGATGTGCGTCTACAACTGGTTAACATTTGGAGTCAGCCCAATTAAAAAAGGCCACAGCTAATCAACTTTAGCGAAGGCAAAAATGGCTTTCACTCAATCAGTTTTGTGGATACTGAGCCAAATTTTGGCGTGGTWGTAGCTGAGARGGATCTTCATCAAATWCTCTGARCACTAATGGATTGTGTGAAATCTTTATCTGAAGTTTTGGCCTGAAAGGCGGCGCGCGATATGTTTCATTAACTGTGATTTTCCTGTAAAAACAAGCAAATCTTAATTTATATCTCTATCCACGTCTCATCATCTTTTTATTCRCCTTCAGTATTTGTGAATCATTTCCCATAAATAGTTGTGGAGCAGGTACAAAGTTATAAATACTGTTGCCGGTTATTTTTGGAGTGTTTATTTTCAGATTATAAGCGTCACAAAGCTTCCTCCACAGTAAAAAGGTTATATTTATCTTGTGCATTTATGYAACGGTAAAAAGAAAATCTGATTCAAAATGCAGCAAACATGACTCTGCTTCTTTTTCTTTTTTTCTKTTTTGGCTGAACTGAGATTTTCTCCCATTTAATTCTCACGGTTTTCTGCCTCTCAGGAAAGAGCAGAGGTGGAAGTATGTTTCATCCACTCGGGTTAATAAGAACAACACGTGATTCTTTCTTAGGTAAACAACATGATTTTGAAATGTTAACAAGCCCTTCTGAATCTGAAGTGGAGCAGAGTCATCCTTCATTACGCAGATTTCGCCCCCACATTGTTCACGGGCCATGCCAGGAAGACTGCCTGAAAGCTGCTGAACCGCTGAAAGAACRTTTGAGGCTCACTTCCTTCTTACATTTGATCAAATATCACTATGGATGATTCGTCACTTTATTCTTGATGATTCTCGACGACAGGTTCTAAGTTTGAGGAAGAAATGAACCTAAACTGTTCTACTTTTCCCTCCACCACTTGATGCCTAAATAACATTTAATGAACTCCATCAGCCATTTTCACACTAAATTATAGTCCTAATTAGTGTTGGTTAAAGRCGAATGTGGCCTTTTATCAGTCATTTTTTAAATGTATTAACATTAATATGTGTTTGAAATTATGCAGTGATCGCAAACTAGTTTAAATGTTAGGTTGTGACACATTTTATCAGGTGCTTTTAGTTTTATTTACTTAACTGTTGAGTAGTTTTCACAGCTGGCAAGARTAAGAATGTAAAAACCAAAAACTTTTGCAAAGGTTTCACAAAATATTAATAATTGGGTTTTGTTTTTTTTCCCGAAGTTAGTCTTATTTTTGTCTGTGTGCTTATAGAGCTGCTTTTAATATGGAAGTGATATGTGTGAAAACAAAGAATTATTTTTGCCAAGGAGAAACTTGTGTTTTTCTGTTCAAATAAATTTGTCTTGGGACTGGATGAATCTGGCAGAATTTAAGTAGCTTTGCTCAAATTTTAATTATTATCTTAAAAGCTTAGGAAAGGAAACTAAGATGTAACAGAAACATTGGTAAACTTGATAACTATTTGTYAGAAACTCAAAGTTAGTGAAAAAGCTAATCTKCTAAATKAAAAATWAGTTCTGCTATTGGCTATTAGCTGATTAGTGGAACCATGCCTACCAGTGGCTATTAGGTGCAAGGTTGCTGATTTTGCATAACCACTGTGAGATAGAGTACAGATACCCACTAATTGTTTTTGCACCTGTATTTCAAGCTGAGATAAACTCAATCCACTAGTGTGTGGCATCTCTCGAAGACCTCTCAGTGTACACAGAAGGAGCTAGTCATACTAACATATAGCCAAGCTGCTATTAAAGCTCTTCAAGGGCGACACTTTACATCATTACTGGTCTGGAAGTGTGTTGAAGCATCAACCAACTGAGGAGAGTTAACAGTGTTACTGTTAAATAGGTACCAGGACGTACTGGCATTAATGGTAATGAGAGATCTGACTACCTCGCAAAAGCTGGCAGTCAGGCCTTCAGAGGACCAGGGGTCAGATTTATAAAAGTGGCGTACGCACAATTTGAGCCCAGAAACTTGCGTACGCCACTTTTA
>NW_013952492.1:101530-103692 GCF_001266775.1 Austrofundulus limnaeus
CCTTTTGGCCGTACGTTCACTTTTAGTATGGTTTCCACGCAATCCTTTATAAATGAGACCCCAGAGCCTGTTGTAGGAACTCCCCTACAGGCCTGGATTAGACATCAACACTCAATCAGCTGGAGGGAGCTGATGGACTGTAGACAGGTACAGAAATTGATTAACAGCCCAAATTTTAGGTTTGGGAAAGCTCTCATCTCCCTGACAAGTAAAATTTTAAGTACACTGGTTGGAGTCCTAACTGGGCAAAATTTGCTCAACTGCCACAAAATGGTGATGGGACCCCATGACAATGGTCTGTGCGATGCCTGGCCACTGCCTGGCTCTGAGAAGTCAAAGGAAAAGACTTCTTGGGGACCCCTTTATGGATCCTGAGAAGCTCAGAACACTGAGTGTTTCTAACTTTGTGTCCTTCATCTGAGGAATGCAAAGGTTTGATTAAAGCTCAACGTGTTTTTGAGGAGAGCACTCATGTGGGTTCTTTATCCATCCCYATTCACCTCACCTCACCACATCATAATACGCTAAATAAATTTTTTTTTCCACTATTAGCAGTTAGCCGACTTTAACTTGGATAAATCTAAATTAGCATAAGCTAACATTAACAGCTAATCACTAACCACTGAGACAACACTTAGTCTGCGTCACACGTCTCCTTTGCTGACACAAACCTGTTGATTTTAGCTTGTTAGAAAGCTGTTAATGGACTTAAAGTTTGCAAAACTTAATTTAGCAGAAGCTAATTGGTCCGCTAGCCGTTTTCAAAGTTAGTAAAAAAGCTAATTTGCTAAATAAAAATTAGTTCCGATATCAGCTGATTAGTGTAACCATGCCCACCTCTGGCTAAAATAWTTATTGCCTGACGTCATGAAAACCTGTATGCCTGTTAGCGAAATATTTCAGTAAACCTTCTGGAAAGTATTCAGTCATTGGACAGTTCCATGTGTTGTGAGAGCTAGCACATCTGTGGAGATAAAACGTCATTTCCAAGGTTTGTCTAAAACATCTGTACTCAGATCCTCTAACAGATTGTACAGGATCTTTGTTTTGTCTTTTAAAGTCATAATTGCTCCTCTTAGACTGGATTATCACTGTTTGGAGGTTTTGTTTGGGGAGTGGTCACCAAGTGCCAGTGTCAAAACTTCTGCCAAGTTAAATCAGCTTATCTAAGAAATAAAAGAAAAAATAAAATCTCCAGCCATGTTTCAAAATCAAATTGCTGCATAATTATCATTTGCTGGCTGTAAGATTTYCGAAGGAACTCATTCAAGTGAAGTTAACTCCTGCCGTCTGAGTCCTGCCAGTCTCCTTCATGTGGCTGCAGGATGGATGGACAGATGGAGCGGAGGGAGAGGAGCCGACCTTCTTCTCTCCCSTTGTTGCTTTGTTGATGAGAGGCTTGAAGAATCGGCGCATAACATCCTGTCTGCTCCGTTGGTATTAATAACTCACAGAGAGATGGGTTTCTGTTGGAGGCGGAGGAGGATTTTATTGAGGCTAGAAGCTGCTGGAGCTCGGCTCGGAGGATCAAACTCCAGCTCAGTCGGCCAACGCGCCGCAGATCCAACCGGTCCAGTTAAAGTGAATTAGGTCAATGCAATTCTCCACACTGTGGACACATGCAGTTCAATCTGCTGCTGCACGCAAAATGTAGATAGACGTCTCTGTGGGTAAGATGGGAATGAAGGGAGGCTTAAACAAAAATGTCCTCCAGTTGTAGCAGAGTTTCGCTTCTTGATTCATCCAAGTTCTTTTATAAACTGTACAGATTACCCAGTTCACACCGCTTAGTGGTGAATCAGTGCAGCTACCCAGTGTGCAGCTATGCAGTGTGGTCAGATTGGGGGGAAAAAGAGGCTTTGTTTCTTGTGTGGCTGGAAAAATGACATTTTAATATTTATTTATGATACTATATGTGAGTGTGGATTAGCCTGAATGGATTAGAAAACTGTGGGTGTGCAGAATAAATTCAAGCTCATCTTCATAACAGGAATGATAAAAATTGTCTTAAATCTTAACGATGTTGAGGTTCTCTTTAGGAGACGAGGATGGTTAAGATTACAGGGTTCCTACGGATCCTTAAAAAGTCTTAAGGCCTTGAATTCATCAATCCAAAAATAAGGCTTTAATTAGCCTTAAAAGGTCTTAAATCAGTCTTCAGA
>NW_013952492.1:105098-107186 GCF_001266775.1 Austrofundulus limnaeus
GACCTATACATGTCATCATTTACCCAGAATGCTTTGTGTGTAAATAAAAAGGCTCCGTCCATGTTAAAATATATTTAAAAAATGTACATAACTAAAACAGACTACAGTATTTTTGCAGTCTTTATTTTACAGTTAAAATAGATGTTTATGAAATAAAGTCTAATGTTACAACTAATCGTGGATCCCTTTAAACTGGAGGAACCCTGGATTAGGGCTGAGGTCATCAGAAAGAAGAAACACTTCATTAAAATAAATTTTAAATTCAGGGTTCATTCAGTGGTGGAATTTAAGCAAGTGATGGTTTTCAGTGTCTTGAGGGGTCAGAGGTCACTGCTGCTTTATGCTCTGTAGGCAGACTCTAATATGCAGTAATAATTATATATTTACAAATTATTAAACCAACCTAACATGTAGACTTCTTTTTTGTTTTCCTTATAGTCCCAGTTTTATTTAGGTATTTACTTTTCTTATTAGTTTTTTAGTCTTACTTAAATGTATTTTCTGTGACATTTTGTCACATGATGCAACAATATTGACTTTTCCCCCCACTTTTCTTGCATCTGAGCTCGTGTTTTTAACAGGTTGTGCTGAAACAACCTGTAGGAGCAGAGAGAACACGTCATACCCGTGTCAAAGTCCTGCTATTAGTTGTTGATATAGAAACTTTTGGAAATGTTATTATTTTTATTTTCTGCCTGTGTGCAACCTGCTGCACAGACAAACACAGTTTTTATAAACACATTTTGTCCCCTGGCATCTTTTGTTGTTGTTTTTGAAAAGCGCAGGACTAAAAGCTATCATTAGTCAGCTTTTAGCTTTTATGTTTCTGCAGAGCTGAGAACAGTAGGACGTCTTTAAAAATCGTAAAATTTCAGTCTAGTTTGCTTTTATATTTATTATATATTTGTTGTTAATGAGTGCACAAGTAGCTTCTTGGCTGATAAAGAAGGAGCTTTTTTATTTAAATGTTGCTCTCTCAGATGGATTATTAGATGTGATAAATGCAGAGTTAATAAGAAAATGACACGGATTGAAAACATTTRAGCCAACGTACTCTGTTGGTTTGTCCAGGTACTTCAGGTTCCTCCTACAGATCAGAAACATGCATGTTAGGTTAATAACTCTAACCAGTCCCTGGGTGTGCATGAGTGTGAATGTCTCAAACTGTCCCCGTGATGGACACCTGTCCAGGGTGTCCCCCACCTCTCCTGATGGAGACATGCACCAGAAGGGGAGAAGCGGGTAAAGAAAGTGGWTGGATTAATCTGCTGAAGTAAACAGTCTCTATTCACAAAAAAACCTGTGTTTTCAGACAATCTGGAGATTAAATATTTTAAACATTATCTTGCTGTAACTCAKTGTTTCTCATTTATTTTCTGTCATGCCCCACCTAAAAAACTAACATTTTTTCACACACCCCTAGTTGAAATACATGTGACCCATCGCATCGAAACAAGGATTAAGTCCAAAAGTGGAATGTGGAGAAACAGGCAGATATAGCGTTTTGATTTAAACGTGTGTAAAAAATTGCATTTTGTCAAAATATAATTAATTAATGCCTTATCAATGTATCATTTGAATGAACTGGCTGAAATATAATCCTAAAAAAAAATTTTGAAGCATTTTTTGAGCAGTAGCAACAAAAAACCTGATTTTGAGGAAAAACACCTTAAAATTTAGATTTATTTCCTGTGAGCTGGCAATGGTTTTATTTCTTTCCAACTGGGAAATCTTAATATACAAATACTATTTGAGGTTTCCTCTTTATATTGACATCAAAGAATACTCAATAAATTTACATAAAATTAGGATTCAGACCAAACAATAATGTGTTGTAACAACAAGACAAATTAAGTCATATCTCTGGATAAGCTTATATCAGGATGATCCAGGTATCAAAATGTAGCTTTTAAAGCAGGAATCTGAAAATTTAATTAGGTCATTTTGACCAAATTTGACTTAATCCTCATTTCGATTTGATAGGTCACCCATTGAGAGCCTAAAAATATTAATGAACCTGTACAAACCACTGTATGACTTTCTGATACCTGCATTCTGCATATCATCACCTGGTAATCATAGGTGAGA
>NW_013952492.1:108126-110845 GCF_001266775.1 Austrofundulus limnaeus
CACACACACACACACCTGTGGTGTTGGTTAAAAGTGTCTTTTTTCTTTGTTTTCATTACTTCACACGTGATTTGCTTTCAACGTAGTAATAAAAATCAATAAAATGAGTGCTAGCATGATTTGACAGAAACCGTATTGCTTGCCGGCTTGTTTGCCAAACTTGTAAACATCTTGTGTGATCCGTTAGCTCTCAGAGWATGTGTTGTGGATGACCCTCAGCTACTACCRCATMTAATTTTAGCTGAACATCTGCAGAACAGACTGTTATAGCCATGTTTGTGTAGCTGGAGCAAGGTAATCAGTTAACCCGACATCTGATTCATGAGATGTTTTTAGTATTACGTGATCGCCTGCCTTGTATGACGGACTGCAGTAAGAAATTGAACAGGGATCTCTCTCTTTACTGAAAGCTCAGCATTCCTCCTAATTTCAACAAATCATATCTTATTCAGCCAGGCACCAGCAGCTGTGGACGGCTTTCATTCATAGTAGATTAGCCGGTAGCGCTAATCTGATGGATTTCACTGTGAGCCTGGGATCTGAATTAGAGGGATTATAAAAGCTGGTGTCAGGAGCTAAACCAGGAGCTTCATTGAAACTGTGGGTGGGTGGCCAAAAACAATAACAACAACAACAACGCTGCAGGAATCTCTGACTTTCTAAAGCTCCTGAGGTAAAATAAATATCTTCCACTGGAACCAATTCACACACGATTTCATCCACAGTGAATTCATAAAACATGACAGAGTCAGAGCCTTTTTACTGAATCACACTTCAGCTGTTTCCCTTGTTTGAGTCACTTTGCAAACATGTCCTCTTTTTTTGGATTTCACTGTAATTCATTCACAAAAATCTGTGACTTAATCATTGCTCCTGTTTTTAAAAAAGAAAAAAAAAAAACAAATTGAAATTCCAGCCCTGAGTTGATCACTGCAGCTGTAGCAGGCATCTTCCTGTCACCCTGCAGGAAATCTCAGCTCGTGTTGAAGCGCTTCATTTGCATTCAGTTCTCCTCCGTCTCTGTAGTTGACGCTTCCTGCCGGCAGAGGTCATCGTCAGCTGTCTGATCTGCTGGTGCTTCATCTGCCCTGACACTGTCCTCCACTCTAACAGGGGGAAGTTAATAATCAAACCAGCCACTGTTTATGTCAGCAATGTAGCGATCATTTTCCATGAAAATTACGAGTAGCTATGACAACTGCTGATCATGTCACAAGCAGGCTGCGGCTGTAATTATAACCAGACGGCCTCGTCTGAGTGCAGCTTGTCTGGAATAATGTTTCCTGCTGTGGGAGCTGAACTGATGCAACTCTGCTGCTTGAGATGGAGCTATAAATTCCTGACTGTAATGACCAAGCTGTCGATGTCCTCCCGTTTCTTTAGTCACGCCATCAGTAATACCTGGAATTACTTGTAATAACTTCTAGATAAACATATTTTCTTTACTTTTTAATGTTTTTTTTTTTTTTTTGCAATGGTGCGCAAGTTCATCATAAGGTTAACANTTTTTTTTGTTTAGTCATTATTCACTGCGTTGTTTGTTGTCTGGTCAGGTTTACTCATTTTCTCAGAAAAATTATCCTGAGGCTGTTTTACAAAATGTTGTTGTTGTTGTTGTTGGCCCAGCTCGTACGTCAGACTCTACCTTTTACATTTTAATGATTTAAATCCACAGTCTGACCCAGGATCTGTTGATTGTTGATAAATTCAACTAGTCTGGACACTTCTATGGGAATAAAAAACAACTTGTTAGAGATTCCTACAGTGTTGTTGTTATTGTTTTTGCCATCCACCCGCAGTAATTTAAATTTTTTTTGTATTTTTTTATTTTTCTAGCTGGATTACTGAGATGCATCAGGACACTTCTATGGGAATTTTTTTCCACCTTGGAAATGTGTATCAGTAATGGATAAAAACAAAACAAAAACAGCAGCTCATTAAAGGGATAGTCCTATCTTCTTTGAAGTGATGTTTTGTCTAATAGTTATAAATAATTAGTACCTTATCAGTTGGGACATCATAGAGCACAGAACATGAACGAAGAGGCAAAAGTCCAGATTAAGTTAGATTTTTTTCTACCTGGGTTATTGAGATGCATCAGGACATTAGGCTAATTTTTACCTTTCGACTAAACACAGAACGTCATGTTCCTCATCTCATTGTTATGGCTGAGCACCGCTAACAAATAACTGAACTCTACGTGGTATTTCCTGCATAGAAACAGTGTTTCAACACGTCCTCTCATATACACTGAAAAGTACTACGTGTAGGACTGACTAAATGAGAATACAGAAATATTGTTAAAGTAAAAGTAAGAATTTTTCTCATTGTTGAGTTGTGATAAGTAGCTGCCATCTTGAATTCTGAACTCTCCCACTTTCCAACTGGGAATTCCCACTGGTTCCAGTTTAAATTTATGACTTGTACGAAGGAAATTTCCACTGAAATGGAGATTTTAGACAGCATATTGTACCACCTGCTGGTAGGATGCCATCATTTTGCAGGTAAAGTAATCAACATGCATTATGGGAGATGTAGTTTGTCATGGCAGCCTTTAAAGRGGCAATATCATGTAAAATCAACTTTTTTGAATTTTATATCATGWTATATGTTRTACTCWCATAAAAAATATGCCCAAAGCCTTGCTTTGACTCATTCATGCATGTTTGAGAAATCCTGCAGCGTTTTTAGGCAGCCATGCTGAGGAGCAAAACGACAG
>NW_013952492.1:110867-118418 GCF_001266775.1 Austrofundulus limnaeus
CACACCCCGCCCATGACTCCTGCAGGCTCTCAGCGGTAACAAAGCAAATGAGTGAAAGTGAAAGTGAAACAAACTGTCTGCTGCTCTTAACACTGCTTCTCACTCGGTGAATCTCTTTTCAGATTCAAATTACCTTTGAGGAAATGTATTTTCAGACGCCACGTAAACTGCATCATAGCGCATGCGCAACCCCCCACCCCACCCTGCACTGAAATGGGCGGGACAGAAGTGGAAGGTGGTTCTTAAAGAGACAGAGGCTGATTTCAAGGCATTTAGAACAGGAAGTGATGAGAAGATAAGTTTATTTTCTATTTAAACACAAAAACAGCATTTTTATAACAACTAAAGGTGACATAGATACTTTATTATGGTATAGTATTTAAATATATGCCTAAGAAACACATAATATTGCCCCTTTAAAGCAGCATATTTAAGATATTAATACATTCTTGAAGCTCTCATGCCTGTGGGCCTTGAGTTTGACACTTGTGCACCAAAGTAAAAAAAAAARAAAAAGAAAAAAAAGAAGGCCAAGAATAATACTTTTTGGAGCAGTTTCAGACCAAAATGTTAGAGAACCTTTGCACTGAACATCTCTTCTGCCATGTAAAAGATCCAAAAACCATTTTGTGCCAYGCCTGCAGCTGTTTTACTTCTCTCCATTCATAGATTCAGTTTGAATATCACCATTGGAAAACCCTTAATCACCACAAACAAGTTTTATGAGACTAATACACTGCAGCAGCTCAGAGATGCACTGGAGAGGAGAATCATTATGATGCTCAGAAGGTGGCCTTCTTAATCCATAATAAACGTATAGATTGGAAACTCGCCCATGCTGGTTTTAACCCCTCRAACAATTGACTTCTTCACCYCCCYGAACTACCAAATAGCTCGTTGCTGCTCTAATCCTTTGTATCCAAGGCTTTCTCTGCCTCTCTTACTGTTACCAACCGTTTTTGCCTCTCCGCCCTCTTTTCCTTCAGTATCTGTGTTTTTCTTTTCATTTAGATGCATGCCACTCCTGATAGAGTCTGAAGAGCAAAGCTCGAGCTGAAGAGYGCAATCAGCAGTGACAAACAAGGCACATTACAGGAGCAGCAACAACAACCCAACACAAACACGCACCGCCTTGTGTCCGTCTGTGTTTATCTCATCAGCATAGATGTTTGATTCAAAGTGAAACAAGGAATTCGTTATCCCGCCGCGGGGAGGAGGAGGAGGAGGAGGAAGGGAAACGGTACGAGGAGCGTTCAGGTGGGCAGCTCCTCTAAACTTTCATCTCTAATCTCACGGTCTCATCTGTAGTGCGGGCGTGTCTCTCTGTAGAGGGTGTAAATGTGTGTCTGGTCTTGATTATGGCACAGTAGAGAAAGACAGGGAGGAACATCATCATTAAGACCGCTTTCAGGATCAATATTAAGACCTTTMGGAGAAAGGCTCTGTCATTTACTGTTAATAACAGCTCCTGCTACCTGCTGTAATAATAGGGCCTATTGGAAAAGGATACTTCATCCACAGCTACATGGACAATACACCAAAAGATGTATTATGGAGAYGTTTTAGCTATTCGCTCATTTTATTTAATAACAGGTAAAAAGTTTTTGGCGTAAAATGGACCCATAGAGAAAAATACTGTACATGCTGGCTTACAGGTGCTGCTGTGGAAAAAAGGCTGTATTTTGGTTAAAGTCTGGTTGTAATTGTTATTTTCAGAAAAAAGAAGCTGTGAAATATGAAACAAGTTTTTTTTTCCTCCAACTGTGGCGCTTGCTTTTTGAAATTATTGTGCAAGAAGCCAAAGCAGCTTTCAGTGGGACTAAAACGGAGACACACGGAGCAGCCAATCAACAGTTTGGTTCATTCAGAGGAGAAAAGAACAAAGCTGGTCTTTGCAGGGAAATAAAACAGTCCTGAGGTTCACATGAGACAGCACCGGGGCAATAACACAATCCTTTCTAGACTGAAGGAAAACCTTTTCACAATGTCCTGCCACATGGACAAAAAACACTCTCTAAAAGGAAGACAAACTCTCTTTATCTTTTATTTTCTTCTGAAACCACCACAAAGAGGGAAAGAAAAAAATTCACGGAACAAATTCAGACAGTTAAACACAAAGTGAACCAATAAGCCTGAAAGGCCAGATTAGACTTTAGAAGACGCTCTGCAGAGACATCTCCTCTGCTTGGATTTCTCCTCTTTCATTTGTTGTGTTCAGGTCAGTTTTGTGGACTGAGTCTAATTACTAAAACATCATAAAGTATGAACGGCTCCATACGTTCTTTAGATTTTAAGCAAACAAAAGGAAACAACAGATTTAGTTTTATTTGATTTGCTGCTTATTCTTCTCTGCAAATATGCAGTTACTGATCTCTGCATTTTTAGTAAGTGTTCTGGAGTTCCACTGCTTTGCCAACGACATTCAAATCTTTCTGCACACATAAAATAACTAAAGATATTTTTGCCGTCTTTGTCATCTCAAGAAATCCACAATGAAGTGTTTGACTGTAGACAGTCAGATTTTTTGTAGATAGTCCTGATCATTTTTAAGGTTTTTTTTTAAAGGTGTAGGTTTGATTTTGCTGTAAGATTTTTCAAAGTTCAGTTAAATTCAGTAGAAAACAACAGCAGTCATTTTTTCATTGTCTGATTATTGATTATATGAACACAGTGCTGATCTCACGCCTCTGACRCCCTGTTTGTTACTGTATTGAATTAGATTTTATCGTTGTTTTTTTGAGGATCACAATGATCTGAGCCAGTTTATCTACAGAATCTTTTGCCTTCATCATCAAGCTTCATCTACAACGTTGCATTTTAACAATCAGAAGCTCAAAAGTACAGGTGAACTCACCTTTTTAGTAGCGGAATAATTTACTGATTCATGTAAGATCTGCTCAGAACCTTTATGGATCTAATAAAAATCAGCTTCTTTATTTTGAGTAAAACCTAACTAAATTTACTTTGWGCCATTGCTTGTCACTTGACTAGTTTTTAGTTGATGTTTGTATTGTCTTATTGGCTTTGGTTTTATTAACTGGTTTTATTTTGCAGCTCTATGTGACAGCTGTTGTTTGTATATAAAGTATTTTACAAATAAGTTGAAATTGATTCTGTAGATCAGAGCAGAAAAGAAAAAGCCACTAATAAAAAATCTTTATCACTTGCCACAGTGAAAGGCGAGTGATTGTGTCTGAGCTTGTTTGATTTGTCTGTTAGCTGAATATTTCACATACAGTATTTCAATATTGAGRTTGTCGTGGCAGTAGCTGAGAGTCATCCTCATCACTTACTTTGAGTGATTAAAGATCATAGACGTGAGGTCACACAATATTGCATCCAAGGTTCTAGTTTTATTGAACATCTGAACCTATGGCAGAGGCTGAATCTGTCAGAAAAGTACAGATAATGATCAAACTTTCACACCTGGTTTATATTTAACTCTGTTTTTGTAGCTATGCTCTTATTTTGACAGTCATTTTTTTTTCATAACTTATTGTGAAACTAGGTGAGAGTTATTGATTTCCAACTCTTTCAGGGTATTGTTCTCCTCAACCACTCACAAACGGCCTTATTTCACCTTCTCTGCTCGTCCGCCCCCGAACACCAGCTCAGACCTCAACCTTAAGTCCCCCTCACCTCCACCCCTCTGTTAGCTGGGATTATGGGATTGTTCTGAGTTTTAAATGCGTAAAACGCGCYTCCTGTTCTGCACCACATGAGCGTGCAGTTCGGAGATGGGAGGCACGAATTCCTGAAGCGATACTGCRGGGGTTTGTTTGAATTCCACAATTTAGTGGTTAAATTCTGTCGGGAGAGAAAACGCAGTGAATCAGTGTGCCGGCGCGAGCGCTGGCCTCCCCGCCTCAGCCTCACGGTAGAGTGGATATGTCAGACCTAATTATGCTTTCCTAAATCAAACAAAATGGCTCCTGTTGGTGTCTGCATCTATATTCTCCCTCCCTCGAACCTCTGGTTTAGTATTCATACACACCTGCCCAGTCAAAGAGCCAAGAGCTCAGAAATATGTGCTGCACATAAGAAACTCTAAATCTGACATCATTTAAAAACCTGAGTCTTTTAGAAACTCTTTCTGTCATCAACAGAGAACAGTTTGCACATAACCAGGTTGGCAACTTATGTACTCATATTGTTTTTAAATAGTTTGGGTCAATTTCATGGTAACATTAAAGGCCTAGTAATCCTTGAAGGAATGCATATCACGTGCCACCTCTCATACCAGACCTGAGTTTGAGACAAAAATCTTCTTATGTGGAGAAACAATGGTGTTGTTTTCATAAAACCTCCTAAAAGACATGGAGCAATGCAGGTAGTAAAGATCAGACCCACATACCAGACAGGTGTGGGCCAGATCTGGTATCAAGCTGGCACTGCTGTCTGGCAATGTTGGTGCTGTTTTAAAGAGGGCATGCCACAGCTGATCCAGTTGTGGTTTGGTTTATGTGGCTCAAATCTTTTCATTCCACACCTGGCCCAGGTTGTGGTTTGGTTTATGTGGCTCAAATCTTTTCATTCCACACCTGGCCCAGGTTGTGGTTTGGTTTATGTGGCTCAAATCTGTCAATGCCACACTTGGCCTGGTTGTGGTTTGGTTTATGTGGCTCAAATCTGTCAATGCCACACCTGGCCTGGGTTGTGGTTTTGTTTATGTGGCCCAAATCTGTCAATGCCACACCTAGCCCGGTTGTGGTTTGGTTTTTGTGGCCCAAATCTGTCAGTGCCACACCTAGCCCGGTTGTGGTTTGGTTTGTGTGGCTCAAATCTGTCAATGCCACACCTGGCCTGGGTTGTGGTTTGGTTTATGTGGCCCAAATCTGTCAATGCCACACCTGGCCTGGTTGTGGTTTGGTTTATGTGGCCCAAATCTGTCAATGCCACTCCTGGCCTGGGTTGTGGTTTGGTTTATGTGGCCCAAATCTGTCAATGCCACAACTGGCCTGGTTGGAATTTAGTTTATGTGGGGCTGATTCCTGTACAGACCACTTCTGGCAAACCACATCTGGGCCACCAAAGTGCCGTCGTCCTTTGTAATATCTGGGTTGAGTGTTRGTCCATTATGAAGGCCAGAACTGGCCCAGACAAATTTTGCCAAGTGTGTGGGGAGAATGTGTTGTGAATGACTCTCAGCCACTACCACAATACTGTCTGTGGCGGCCATCTTGAATAGGATTGACTCCAATGGTTGATCAGTTGAAGCTGTATTTATTTGATGAATGATTAGTTAAAGTCTATCCAGTGGTTCATGAAATATTTTGCTAACAGACAAACATGGYCGACTTCAACAGTTAAAACCARCTMCGGGATTGTCCACTGTTTGCTTTTCGGTGGTGGGAGGGATTCCYTAGGGGCAGCTGTGGCAGAGTGGTTAGRGGAGTCGTCCTGTAACTGGAGGATTGACGGTTTGATGCACATAGTGMTCAATTCATAATTAATTCACCAGATAATTCACTCCAGGAGCTGCACGCTAATGAGGCTCACTTTWAGTGATATTTTTGTCCTGAGTGGGYTCAGAAGCCACTGACCCGCATTGGTGTCTACGTCTCCTGCCAGGACACCAACCACAGGCACTCGATATCAGCTAAAGAACTCCTGTCCATCTGTCTCAGGTTTCAGGARACCGTCCCATTGGAAAATGCATTGCTAYGYCACCTARYGGAGTCTCTCTGATGGGTTGACGCCCCACGTCTGATGCTCGTAACGTGCGTGACACACGTAAAACGCTTCAAAATGTGTCGCACTAGACCTGCCGCAACACTTCCCAATGCCCCTTGACGTGTGTCCACCATAGACTTAGCATGTAAACCTGCTCAAAACGCWTTCGGTGTGAAYACAGCATRAGTGTAAAGCACTTTGGRGTCATCATGGGGCTTGATAAAGCACTATATAAGTTCAATCCATTTGCCATTATACGTATATCCTCTCTGGCCTGGGAACACCTTCGGATCCCCAGGAGGAGCTGGACAATGCCGCTGTGGAGACGGGAGGTCTGGGTTTTTCTCCTCGACCCGACTACAGATGATAGAAGATGGAGATRAAGTTTTTGTGGTGCTTGATTGAGATCAGGCTGGATGCTGTTTTTAAGGATGACAGCTAATCAAAATGAATGAAGGGTGCTGAACTTTCCCACTGAAGGCTCGGAGGTCAGGATTTATAATTCAGTTCGACTCCCCCTGATGAGGAAATGTTACAGCTACTGGATGGAATAGTAATGGGCTTGTTTTGTAGTGTAGCTTGTGTACTTGTCTTCACAGACTACACATATGACATTAGGAAGATGCTTTATAAAACCATTTAGCCTAATATTTGATGKTTTAAACARTTTTTAGGAAGACTTTTCCAACTAGTTTGATGTAACTAAAACCTGGTTATGGATAAATCCCAGCCCTGCAGCACCAACTCTGCCCTCGTTCATCCTGACTCTGCTGCAGTAATTCACCTCCTGCTAAGTCTCAGAATGAGCTCTCTTCCTCAGCAGCCGATCTGATTCGTCCGAKGAACGTCTGTCTCTGCAGGACTTCCTTCATCATGTTGTCAGACACATTCAGGCTCTTTTAATTTAGACACAGACTATTACCTCTCACATTACATGGTTGCACTTTACCAGCTGCAGCGAATTCACTCAGTCTTGAACAAGTTCCAACTAAGTTTGTCCACATTAATAATTTAAGGCATAAAACATTTGGAAAACAGGCTGTTAAAGTGCTGCTGCTGTGTTCATTTTAAGATCTGGTTTTTAATTAGCTGATGTTGTTACAACAACTGAAAACCTCAGTTTTCAGTTGTAGAGGCTGAAAAAACTCAAGGCCAAGCGTTCCTTGAAGAAATTCAGGTTTCACGCCTGAGCTTGAGAAATTCTGGAATTTGAGTCATTTTGGTCAAACCTGGAAATTAATGTTTTGCACAATTTCACACGTTTCCAAATCTGAGCTCAATATGTGTAAAATAAACTGAGGTGTAGGCATTTTTTGCCATGCCAACCGTTTTATTTCAGTGACTGTTGCTCATGCAGGAGTCAGTTGAGTAGTTTAGATTTGTTCAGTGGCTCATGAGATATTTTGCTAACAGAAACAAAGGAGTAGACACAAATCTCTACTGTAAAAAATAACCGTCACCTTTAGTTGTTATTAAAATGCTGTTTTTATGTTTAAATCAAAAATAAACTTGACTTCTAATTCATTTCCATTTCTAAACACCTTGAAATTGGCCTCTGTCTGGAACTGGCGTGGGGTGTGTGTGCTCTGTAGGGTTGGGCAATAAATCGATTTAATCAATTAATTCAAATTAACCATTTATAAAGATTTAATTTTGGGAAAATCAAGATTTTTTTTCCCACTGGTGCACTCTTTGGGGCTTCTGTAGTTCAGAGGTCACCCCACCTGTCCCTCAAGACACTTGGTACACACTGTCGCTTATCTGGGGTCGGGTCTCGGGGGCAGCAGCCTAAGCCAGACTTCCCTCTCCCCAGCCACTTGGGCCAGCTCATCCGGCGGAAACCCAAGGCGTTCCCAGGCCAGCCGAGAAACATAGTCC
>NW_013952492.1:118630-120361 GCF_001266775.1 Austrofundulus limnaeus
TCCCAGATGACTGAGCTTCTCTCCCTATCTCTAAGGGAGAGCCCAGACACCCTGTGAAGGAAACTCATTTCAGCCGTTTTATCTGCAATCTCATTCTTTCGGTCACTACTCAAAGCTCGTGACCATAGATGAGGATAGGAACGTAGACCGAATAGTAAACCGAGAGCTTCACCCTCTGGCTCAGCTCTCGCTTCACCACGATGTTTGAAGGCTCTTGCTACGAAAAGTAGGAGTACAACAAATTTGTTCAACACCTGAAACAGAGGCACTCTGTTAAATTGGAAACAAAATCGATAAAAATTGAAAATCCAATTTGGGATGAAAAAAATTGGAGACTTTTTTTTGGGCCATATCGCCTAGTCCTAGGACTCTGTGATGAGGAAGCTCAGCTTGGAGACACAGCCCAGAGGAGGAGATGCTCCCAAAAGGCGGTTCTAGTCCCAACCAGTTGTTTTTGCTCCCCTGCCTGGCTGCCTCAGGACAGCACAGGATTTCTCAGACATGGATAAATGAGTCAAAGCTAGCCTGGCCCTTGCCTTCCTATGCAGCTCCGCTCATTTCTAGTTTCCCTTCACTGCTCCGTCTGGGACTTCTCCCATAGTGAAGGATTTCGCTGGCAGATTTTTAGCCGGGCCAGTCAGAGAACAGAATGTCGATTTTCTGCGCAGTGTCTGCTTGTAGTTTATTTTACCTGGGCCAATCAGCAAACAGAAGGAAGAGTTTTGAACGACGTCGATGTTCTGCGCAGTGTCTGCTAGTTATTTTAGCATACGGCAATGGAGGAAGAGAATGAAGCCAGTCCGTATTGATAAGGCTTCTAAATTAAATTAAATTTGTCTGACAAACCAGCAGCTCTCATTTACAGTTGTCTCGTTTGACTCGGTATATTTCTCCTCTCAGTAGGGTTGTTTACAGCACACATGATTTACAATTACCGTATTTTTCGGACTATAAGCCGCAAACTTTTTCCTGAACTTCGAACCATGCGGCTTATAGTCCGGTGCGGCTTATATGTGGATTTTTTTCTTCAGCCCCCAGGGGGCTTTATGCTCCATTTGCTTCAACCACTCGCTTCAAAAAAAGAAAGGAAAAAAAATAAGAAAAAAGCAATCGCTTCCAGAGCAGACTGTTGTACCAGGAGGCAGCGATTTAAAGATAGTCAATGGCCAAAAACTCATAAAAGGGGATAAAACAGATGTTTTTCACGGTGGAATCTGACTGATAAAAACTTTGGAGCTTAATCCAGGACCAGTTTGTGGATAAACGTCGAATGAAGAGCCGCTGACTTTTTTACCCGCATTGCACTTTCCGGGGAAGGAATCCCATGCAGTGACGTATGCTGGAGCGGGAGGGCTTTCCCAGCAGCTGGGCTCTGGGTTTCTCGGGGGACTATCAAAGGTCAGTGCGAAAACAAACGCCGAACAATCACGTGACGGCGCGTCGATCGGTCGACAGCTGAGCGACCATACTGCCAGCTTAGTCAGAGGTGTAGCGCCATTTTGTTTTAGCTAGTAGCAGACACGACATGATGGATCTTCGACAGACACGATATTGGACAGTATGCGGGCCCACATCACGGATTCGGTGAAAGCAGCCATCAAGAAAACAAACTCAATTCCTGCTGTTATTCCTGGAGGTACAATAAAGTTTTTGCAACCCCTGGACATCAGTGTGAATCATGTATTTAAAATAAATCATTCACAAAAACTGGCCGAATGCGAAGAGCGTCAT
>NW_013952492.1:121533-149775 GCF_001266775.1 Austrofundulus limnaeus
CAAAATATCTTCAAACTAACGAAATATAAAGTTATTAGGGAGGAAAATCAGTCTGGATAACAGCAGACTGACTGCCCGTAAAATATACGACAGGTCTGGACCACTCGTGAATTTTATTCATATCTGAAAAAAATCTTAGAAAACGAAAACATTGGTGAATGCCACAAATTCTCCTAAATCACTTGTACGCACAATTTAAGAACAAATCTGTGCGTACGAACRGTTCTTGCATGAGGCCCAATGAGAGCATTTACACTGCAGCGGCTGGGAAGTGGCGTCACACGGCAGTCTGCTAAAATTAAATCAGATCTTATTTTTGCCAGATGGCTGAGCAAGTGCGACGTCATTCTACAAAGATCACACCGCACCAACAGGAAAAGGAATGAGTACATCAGTATTTTAAAAATAACTCGCCAAAGGCAGACTACATTTTGCTGGAATCCTAGCTAAATTATTAATAATAAATAAATGGGTATATTTAAACATACATTCTGTCAAAAATTTTCATTCTGCATGGGAAGCAGATTGCAACATATAGCATGTGCATTCACACAAAATGTATGGATTTTATTTTGAAATATGGATTAAAAATGTTGTTACCAGTCTGTAATTCACAGGATAATTCATTTATTCTGACTTCCACATTTATCACTGGCTTTATTGCACAATCACGCATTTCAAAATGCTTCTCAGAGCACCTCTGAGCTTCGCACTGCAGACCAGAGCAGAACCGCTTGCAGTGTAAATCCAGGGTAACAGTGGCTGTTAGCAGAATGCTGTTTGAACTCCTCATWGTCAACATGCACAAGCAAACCAACCTCATCCTCGGCTCAAATTACCAWTTTGGATGTAACTGTGACTGAAGTGTTGGTGTGCGCATGAGTGTCGTTGAAATTTAGAAATCACAGCACCAGCTAGCGGAATGGCATGAAAACTAGAGCAGTTCAACGAGTTCATCATTACCACGTAAATCTGTCTCACAATAAACATTGAAAAAAGACTAACATTAGCCAGCTTTAGTTCAGTATCTATGAAAATGACAATGAATTAATTTTTGTGTTGCTMATGTTGATTAACTCTGGCAGCCATCTTGAATGAGGTCATCTCCAAAAGCTGATCAGTTGTTGATGTGCATCCAGGTATTTAAGAGTTTTATTCATATCTGTCTTTTGGCTCATGAGATGCTTTCCTAACAGACAGACACACAAATAAAGACAGGCATGGGCAAAAACATCATTGTCCTTTTTGCCTCCTGTAGTAGGTGATAAAAATACACAAAGCAAAGAGTAAAATAAACAGACTGGGGGCATGGAAAGAGGACAAATGTGGACACGAGTAAAGTGGCTCTGCTAGTAGATGGGRAAAGGGAGGATGGCAGGAGGCAAAAAGAGGAGGCGATAAGCAGGAAGGTCAGGAAAGAGTAGGATGAATGGTGTAAAACAAGCGGCGATGTGAGAAAAGTAAGAGAGTGGATGTGTATTGAATGGGGGYAGGAAGAGATATGAGGGAGTCTCGAAAGAAATTCCCAGGAGAACCATCTCCTCTCCTCCACAATACTCTGAGCCATCAGTAAAAAKGCTCTATAAATAGCTTCAACAGTGAGCAGCACATTTCTTCACTCAGATAGCCTATAAATACATGCAGCTTCTGTCACTTCACATCCACTGCTCTGGACGCAAGCTGCCCTGCAGCTCCACAGCCTCTGACAGGGAATCCTCCGGTGAAAACTACAGAGGAGGAGCCGATAAAGATGGTAATGAGGAACATGGCCAGGAAGCGTCGGATGGGGATGACGCACGTAGCGGATAATGATTGCAGTAATGAAGATGGCTCTCGTTATGATGCGAGGAAATGWTGTGGGGAAGGCGACGGACACCTTTTAACCCCAATGTGTGCACAAGGTTTTAATGCATAGTCCAGCTCATCCAAACCAAACCTTTTGTGCAACATATGTGAGAAAGAGCACTTCAGATTTTTCAGAAAGTGGCTTGATTTTTTTCACTTACGTGCTGCATACAGGTGCTTAAAAACCCTTGAAAGCACTTGATTTTTATTGTAGTGTTTTCAAAGTGCTTCTGTTGTGGATGAAATGCTTAAAACTGTAACTGATTTTAAGTGAAATATTTGCATCTAGATCTGCAGACCTGAATGCCATTTTGGGAGTGAGTCTTTGCTCCAAACTGAGGAGCATTTGTGCATCAGAGCTTCATCTACAGTAATGAGGGTGTTGCTCCGGTCTGTCCTCTTGAATGGACGCTGAACCCAAAGCTCTCAATTTGTTCACCTGTGTTCCAACTCTCACCTAAACAAATGAGATCTCGCTTCCAAGTGACTAAAATCAGCTTCATACAGAGCAGCTGGGTTTAGAGTCATTGAAGTAGAGCTGCTTCTCCATCTAACCAAAAATGAGTCATCTGAGGTGGATCGGACGTCTGATCCGGACTCTTCCTGGGTTCCTCCCTCTGGAGGTTTTCCAGGCACGTACAACTGGGATAAGACTATGGATTATGAATCCTCTCTGGCCTGGAAATACCTCGGGATCCCCCAAGGGGAGCTAGAGAGTGTCGCTGTGGGGGAGGCAGGATGTCTGGGTTTCCCTCCTGGACCTGTTCCATGGATAAGTGGACGAAAATGGATGGATGGAGCTTTTATAGAACCTAAATACGGTTAAAAGGTGCTATACTGTAAGTGCATCCTTTAATTATTTAGCTTCTGTCCTCTCTAAGGACGGAGACTTTGGGCACTGAGAGTTCTTTTTGGGATTAAATTGGACCAAAGAGAAACAAAATATATAAATTTGTTTGAGGAAGAAAACACCAAAGGCGTGCTTTAGTGTGTATAGATCATATAATCTTAGAACCAACATTATTTGCTCTCGCAGAAGATTATTTTGTTTGTTTTAATAGCGTAACACACATTTTCATAGATCAAGGAAGTGAAGTAGTCATCTTGAGCTGGAAAACGCTCTTTGCAAATGTTTAAAAAGTGCTTAAAAGAAAGGTGTAAAAACTCTGCAATGTGTCTCTAAATTTAAAACACCTCAGTTTTTTCAATGTTATGGAGAACAAAGTCTGAACGATTTGTTTCTATGACAACAGTAGTGTTTTCAGTTTATTCTGTACTTTGTAAAAACGTGATATTCGTGACTTACCACACAGTTCTTCACTAGAATCTGTTGTGTGAGTGAATTCTTTAACAGGTAAAGATTTGGGGTTAGTGTGGTAAGAAGATAAACTCTAAAAATGTCCATATTAGAGCACATTCAWCCTGTTCTTTTAGTAAAAGTCTTTTTAAGATTAATCGCAAAAATGTCTTGAGATTAATCATGATTAAAAAATTTTATTTATGCTCGTCACTAAAAAAAGGCACAAAGATGAGTTCTTTCTTGTGCCACTTGGAGCTTCATACAGTAGTTTGGTCTGGCTCTCTTTCACTCAGTAAAACTCACACTTTTCAGACCTTTGGGCTAATTGACCTTTTCTGATAAAACTAACTTTGACTTGAATTAGTTTTGCCACTGATGTAAAATCAGACGGACACTTACTATAAATATACGCTGGGACAGAATCTGCTCCTTCAAGCAAACATTCAGTCGTTTCATCTGTAATTATTTCCTCCGAGACAGAAGCTGTCGCTGAGATGCACCAGATTCTGGAGTCTGTTTGATTTCTTTTTTTTTTATGTTTTAAACTTCACTAGTGGAAGAAAAAAAACTACTCTTGTGTCTAAATATTTGTTAGAAAACTTGTGTTGTTGGAAGAAGGGGGCAGTAGTGTTGCCTGGGATGAACGCCACAACTAACTGATCTTTGAAAACATGAAAATTGGCTGCAACTCAGTTTTACTTACATTGAGCTAAAATTTGGCCTGGTAGTATCTGAGAGTCATACACAGCACCTATCCTATGAAGGCTAAAATCAAAACAACCTACACTTTCTTTGTCATTTTTCAAGACTTGCTGTGTTAGAACTTAGCCATTAAAAACTAGGGATTCACAATATATCKGCATTAATATCRGTATCAGTCGATATTGGTCATTTTTTTAGAATATCSTATCGGTCCGATATGTAAAAGTGGGCCGATATTAACATCAAATATTTATTTCCCACTTTTTAGCTTTGTGTGTCTGTTTTGGGAGTGGAGATGGTTGGTTGAGCAGCATCYGTTTGATCATGATAGTGATGTTGATGCTACGTAGTCAGGAATAACTGAAGCAGAGAGACATGTCAGAGGTCCCTATTAAAAACACATTTATTTTCTTAGAAGGTGACTCTCCTTCCCTAYAGGCCTACAGCCCCTCTGATTGTATCAAATCAAATATACAGCATAAATCAAACTGTTCARTATTTTCCAAAGATTTTATTTCAGCTTGTTTCACTTTCTTAAACA
The DNA here is from genome assembly GCF_001266775.1 of Austrofundulus limnaeus. Classification (NCBI taxonomy): domain Eukaryota; kingdom Metazoa; phylum Chordata; class Actinopteri; order Cyprinodontiformes; family Rivulidae; genus Austrofundulus; species Austrofundulus limnaeus. The sequence goes on from NW_013952492.1 coordinate 125,922, forward strand.
TGCAACGACAAAATTTTCACTTGAAATATAAACTGTAAGACATTCAGTGGAGTATYGATACAAATATCCCAGTATGGATACTGGTTTTGGTGTAGGTTCCGAGTATCAGAGCATTTTGTATGAGTACTTGTAAAAGTGCTTGTATCAGACCCAATATCAGTATCAGTATTTGCACTGGTACACACCACTATCTACTAAAGCAGCGCTCTTTAAAGGTTACTGCCAGTTGTAAAATTATCTTTGCGTGAATCAAATAGGAAAGCAGACAAAATTAGCAAAAGTACAATAAAATAAGAAAACTGGGATGACACTGAGGTGTTTTTAATAAAAATAACTGATCCTAACTACAGTTTGTTTTGATCTCTCGAGGTTCAAAYGCTTATTTTTTTAATAATTGTGTCTCAGTTGTTCAGAAACAAAACCTGAACATTGTGGCTTGTTCTGAGTGTAAAGTTACGTGTTTGTTGARGGGCCCTCTCTGTGAAATAGTACAGAATAACGATGATGAGGAGGAGTGATGACAGTTATCTGAGGATGTTTTGTTACGATGATAATAGCTCTGATCAGTGACTTGATAAAGATGAGATTCATTTCTTACTGTGGGAGAATGACTCTCTGTACTAGGTGTCTTTTTTTTTTTCCTCCTGTTGCATTGATTATTCCGTTTGTGTAGTGAGATTTAATAAACCGAGCTAATAAATGAATCATTTGAGTGTTGCATGTCGTCCTTTCTCTGTGTGTGTGTGTGTGTGTGTGTGTGTGTGTGTGTGTGTGTGTGTGTGTGTGTGTGTGTGTGATGCAGCGTCCTCCAGGGACTCTTCTTAAAGGGGTGATTTGCCTGCTGGCTTGCTCTTGTTAAAGGGCTGCCTGACATGCTTTGATGTGGTTCTGTGCTCCCTGCAGTTTGATTGGCAACACGGATTAATGTTGTTCCACAGATGAAAGAAAACAGCCAGGGAATGACGTGAATTTTTTACGAAATGAAAAGCAGCAAATATCGAACGTGATTAATGAATCGGTCACGTCAGATCTCTTATCTTAAAGCGCCGTACAGGTGTCGACTCATTTCTGCTGCTCGATCTACTCGGCTGCTAATCATAACCCAAGATCTCTATGAGACGTTTATTTTATTTTATTTTTCTCTTGTGATCTGATCTGCAGTGAGCCCCTCTTTCTGTGATGGTCAGTAACAGCCCTTCTGAAAGCTTGATTGTTTGCACTGGTTGATCTTTTCTTCTCCRCACAGAATACCAAATCACACACCAGCTCCCTCTCTCTCTGTGTGTGTGTGTGTATACGCACCATCATGACCCCCTCTGTTGTCCCGTGTCTGTCAGCTCTGCAGACTAATAAAGCTGCTTTTCAGCCTATTGCTGCTGATTCCCGTCACCGCAGGAGACACCTCAGTGCTGAGGTAATTTCTCAGTGTCACACAGATTCCAGCTCTGCCAGATGCAGATGCATGGAGCCATAAGGTTTATCTTTTACTGGAACTTGATGTCTTCATGGAGGAGATGCCGCGCCTGCTGGAGCTGTCTGAACCCAGGCCAGCGTGGAGCGTTTCTCCTGGAGCGTCAAAGAGTTTGGGTTGGCCGTTTGAATTAAACAATGAGGGGAAGTTTGAATATTTTTTTAGAAAGTCAGTTTTATTGGCGTTCTGTCTTTGTTTGCAGCTGCTGACAGTTTCATCAATACTGGACTACCAGGAGAAACCTTTCACACATCGTACAGGAAGGACGTGTTTCAGAGCGAACGCTGTWGWTTTCAGGTTAGATTTTAAATCAAGAAGCTCAATAATGACCTCACTTTTTAAAGTGAGGAACAAAGTCAAGGAAAATGAGGTCCAGCATTCCTTTCAGGAATGCATGTTGCCCGTCAAGTTTTAGACGAGAGTTTTAGGCAAAACTTTATAAATTAAATTTTCTGCCTGTCTTCTGTTATCTTATAATAAACTTTAACTCYTTATTGTTGTAAATGACCTTCAGCTACCACACCAAATCGTTTTCTCATTCTGTACAATTCACTGACTTATAGCCAGTTTWATGTTTGCCAAGTTCAATCAGYGGTGGCAGCCATCTTGATTTGTGTTRATGCCCAAAAATKTGTTAGTTAKAAAGAGTTTAAGTAAAATTCATCCAATTTATAAGATACTGTGCTAACAAACAGTGTTGACTTCTGTAGTTAATGCCAGTGTTTTGAACAAAGAAGTTGCCCCATGTGTTGGACAGTGGTGAGCAGCGCTAATCTAAATATTAGTTGCACTAACCMYAAAGCACTAACTCTAATATTCAGGTCCCCTAATTCTAAAGCACTAAGCCACTGAAAAATTTAGCAAAAGCTAATTCTAAAGCACTAAAATAATCCAGATGACGCATGAAACATTTTTCAGAGTCAACATGAGACAATATTTACTGTATACACAAGGTTGTCACTTAGTGCACTTGGTGGGCCAAATGGGAGTCACCCGCAGGCCACRGTTGRCCCGYGGGCCTTSAGTTTGACACGTGACCTTGTAGATAAGTGACACACATCTGAACAAAATGTATGACAGCTTTCACCCTCAACTGTGAACAATAATGTTGATCAACAACATTTAAAGACCTCAGTTAGTRCCTCTAAATTTAGCCCATAAATTTAGCAAGTGCTAATACACTAATGAATAAAAAAAAGCCCTAAAGCACTAATCAAGAAATTTGTTCCCATATTAGTGCTTTAGGAGAACTGTCCTACTACCACTCTAAACTTTATCTAAAATGTGCAAAATGGGCAAAGTTGTAGCCTTTTTTGTGTTTCCTAAATTCAGTGGTACATGAGATATTTTTACAACAGTGCAGACAAACGAACAAATATAAATAATTGTTTTAGCTCTGTTTGGGGTGGGGGATAATTTTCATGTTTTCACTAATCAGAACATCTTAACTCAGTTGACACAAATATTCAGGTAAAATTATAATAATTGTAGCTGAATGTCATCATCATCTCTTTTATTTTGTGAAGAAATTAGGAGATTTGATAACTGATTGTGTCTCCTTGGTTTGTCTGTGTGAAATTGTGTGTTTTCTTGCCTCGTTTAAAAAAAGTCTAGTTCATCTATAAATATCTAAAAAAAACAGGAGTAAAGAGTTGTGTGGTGTTTCATCAATCAGACAGCRAAGGCAGCAGGGATAGGAGGTGACGAGGATGTGCTCTACTGTTTCTTGGCCTGGMCCAGTCACTTCTAGGAGTTTCCGCCGGTTGCCTAGCAACTGCCCTTCGCCTTCGCCGAGAAGCACATAATCCAACAACACAGTGAGTCTTCTGCRTATAGATTAAACAAACAGGACAGGTACGTGACTTTTACAGACACACGCAGCGCTTTGCGCCATTAAAACAAGACTTTAGAAGACAGATGAACAAACCTGCCCAAATGTCAAGCTGTTAATTTCAGCACGTGGATTTAATTTAACAATAAAGAAGTGATTAATAGCTGCAAACGAAGTGATTAATGGTGTATTTTATTGGTCATTAAATAGCCAGTTGGCGGCGGGCAACACGCACCTTTAATAGGTAACAGTGTTAGTGCTTGTCTGTTAGCAAAATAYCTCAAGAACCACTAGACAGTTTTTAATTAAACAAGTGCAATTTGTGGGATAYTTTCTTAAATCTGTAGCATTTCCTGTGCGAGTCAACCCTGTTAGTCTGTTAGCAAAGTCAACCACTGAGCATTTTTATTGAAACTTTCAGGAAGTAATTCATGGACGCACATCTTCGACTGATTAATTGGCCCTGTCCCAGTACTTTCACTCCCACCCTTGTGCACTTCAAATGTGTGTTCATGTTGAAGGGTTTGAGTGYKWAGTGTGTCCCACATTCTCCATATCCRCCCTTGGCCCCGCCCATTTTGGTTACTATTTTCACCCTTACGCGAAGTTYGCATTTTTTATGGACTTTGRCAAAGTGTATTACCCACAATCYATCGCTGTGTGTGATGTTTTGAATTAAAAGGCAGAAATCTGGCAATGTCCACTGAGCACCTTCCAGTTTAGTGGTGGCAGTAATGCACTTAAATTAGTCTGCCGACCACCAATAAAACCAAAAGAAGATGAACTTACAGAAGTTAGTTCTCATACTCTGATGTATAAAGTCTCCTTCATGCATTATGTTGATAATGTAATCCGTACTGTCCCAATTCTCAAATTTTTGCACACTTGTAACCATGCACTCAATTCAATTCATTTCAGTTTATTTATATAGAGACAAGTCGCAACAAATGTTGTCTCAGGACACTGTACACACACACAAAAGAAAAAAAAACAATAAATCTAAAGAAGCCAGCAGACTGTGGTCTCCCACCCTGAGCAGCACACCGGCAGCAGCAGAGAGGAAAAACTCCCTATTAACAGGAAGAAACCTCCAGCAGAACCAGGCTCAGGACAGGTGGCCGTCTACCTCGATCGGCTGGGTTTGSGGACAGGAAAGAGACACAGATAAACACAGGACTGGTCCAKATGTATTCTCCTCTGGAAGAGAGACAAAGAAAACACATTATTGATGGAATAAAAACAAACATGTAGAGGAGAGAGACTAAAGATAACAGCAGAGTGAGGAAATGTGGTCAGTTTGTCYTCCAGCAGTCTAAGCCTATAGCAGCATAACTAATTAACTATAATAACTAAGGAATAAYTCAGGAAACCTAAGTTTAACTATAGGATTTATCAAAAAGGAAAGTCTTCAGTCTAATCTTAAAAGTAGACAGAGTGTCAGCCTCACGGACAGAAACTGGAAGTTGGTTCCACAAGAGAGGAGCTTGATAACTGAAAGCTCTGCCTCCCATTCTACTTTTAGAAACTCCAGGAACCACAAGTAAACCTGCAGTCTGAGAGCAAAGTGCTCTGTTAGGAAAGTATGGAACAATAAGATGTTTAATATATGATGGAGCTTGGTTGTTGAGAGCTTTATATGTTAAGAGCAATATTTTAAATTCGATCACTTATGTGCACTTTGACTGAATCCACACTTCACAGAGGGGTGTACGGTGCGCACTGAGCATTGGGACTGGGCTATTCTTTCAGTCAGTCCATTTCAAGATGGCTGCCACCGCTAATCAAATCCAGACACAAAATAACTATAACTCAGTTGATTTGGCAGATATTGTGCTAAAATTTGATTTGGAAGTAGCTGGAAGTCACCTCAGTTTTAGTAATCAGTGAGGAGTATCTCCCTTAACTCTTAAAAGCTAAAAAAAAAAAAGAGCAAGGGGCTTTCATACAGCACCGCTAATAATCTGGACTGAACCTCTAAACTTGAGTCTCCTCTATGTCCTGAGAGGGATTTCCAGGAGAGGTGACATTTAAGTCCCAGAGTCCTCCCAGCCTGCAGCTCCTGTCTGCTCCGGCACCGCTTGAATCACGGCGAGGTAACCAGGTGTGAGCTCTCTGTGGCCAAGCTGCCACTGTAATTGATTGTTTTGCGAGGCAGCGGCTGGAGTTATGCGGCATCAAACCSGCGGCGTGTGCCAAAACCGAGCGTCGTGTTTCGACATAAATGCTGCTTTCGTGCAGCGAAATGTAGATGTAGCTGCTCGTTACCATGGCAAGTCTGTGTTGCCAGGCTGCTGACAACGCCGTCGTGGAAACAGGCGCCTCCCGTCAGCGACGTCGCCGTGTCGTGGCGCCGCATCCGCTGCCTGGACTTTGTAGTGTAAATAAGGATGCTGGATCTTACCTCGCCTGTAGACCTGCTGTCACACTTTACATCTGCCAGCCGGGATGGAGGAGGAGAGTGACTGAGATAACGCCAAAGTGCAAGTCAGAGCTTGAAGGGGAGGGAAAGGTAATGAGAGGAAGGGAGAGTGGATTAAAAAAGACAGAAAGAGAGGAGGGGGGTAATAGGGATGGAGAACACGGGAACAAATGGATGCAAGAGAGATGAGGCAAATTGGAAACAAGAGGAGGCCAATTTAAAGCAGCAAGATGATTAGACAGAAAGACAGTTCGTCCTCACATTCCTGCTGCTGTGCTGCTCGGCTTTCAGGGCTGGAGAAGATTATTGTAAACAAGAAGAAGGTTTTAAAGACTGTGTACTTTTACTGTTTGTTTTTACTGTGGCTGTAAAACGGATTCTCTCTTTAAATGTTAAAACCCCCTTTAGTCACATCAGAACAACACTCTGTTGTTTTTGAAGCCGCACAGTTCAGTTGAATTGTAGAAATTTACATTAAACGTTTAAACCAAGATCTTGTATAAAAGCAGCATTTTAAAAAGACTAAATTGTTCAGAAGTAAAGATGAGAAGAGGTTCATCTGTCTGCAAAAATCTGCATCTGTTAGTGCAGTGATACCCAACCTTTAGACGTGTGTACCCCCTGAGCCGTTATGTCACTAGTACCCCTCAGTYAAACGTAATGATGATTCTCCAAAACTATAATGTCCAACAATTGATTATTAAAAGAAAATCATTTATTTAACTCCCTAGAACATTTAATTCTCAGACATTTTATTATTTTCAACTCAAGTTAAGCAAAGATAAAAACTTTGCCTTGAAAGAGAATAAGTAATCAAATAAATAAACCAGGTAACGGCAGGTGAAGGAAGCAGCAGCGTCTAAAATACATCAGAAACTCGTCCAAATGAGCAAATTCCATGAGATTTTGTGTTTTATACTGGATTCCATTTTGTGTCAATTCCATGATTCCGTCTGCATTTTTACACATTGCAGAAATCAGGGAAATTTTTCCACGTACCCCCTGTAATATGCTGGCGTACCCCTGGTTGGGAACCACTGTGTTAGTGTATAATTTCTGAATAACTTTCCTACAGTTCATAGTATCGTTATATAAATTCAAAAGATAAAACTTAAAATTAGTATTAGATCTTCATACTGCTTTAAAAACAGGTCTGACTCTGTGGGCATCATGAGCTCAGCAACACGTCTGTAAAAACAGCTCACTGTGACATCGACTATGCCAATTAAAGCTCTATCATACAAAGAGGAAGCCATCACTGAACACCATCCTTATATTCCTCTGACTYCTCTGAACCAAAAATCATTTTAAATGGACTGATCTAAACTGGAAATTATTTTTGAAATCCACCATGTCCTCTGAGCTAAAGGGAAGGAACCATCTGATCTGTTATCAATGTTCAAACGTCTGCTTCTCTGATGTTATGGGGGTGCATTAGTGCCTCTGGGACAAGCAGCTTGCACATCTGGAAAGGCATCAGTGTAAGAGAAGTAAAAACAAGCGACATGCTCCCATTAGACATCTTTTTTTATTGACGGTCCTTTATATTTCAACAAGATGAAGCTAACCCACATACTGTATGGTTCTGGCTCATTGGTTGACCGACGTTGCATCCAGCAATGTTAAAGAGGTGAAACCAGAAGCAGTTATTGTCTTTTTCTTTTCTTTTTTCCGTGATTTTTGGTTTTGACGCTCATTACGCTGAGGAGACAGGTGTGCCATTTCATCTGTACCTTCATGGATAAATTCCTCCTCTGAGCTCGCCTGTGGGGATTACTGTGTCACACCTGTTCACCTCTTGGATAGTATTTTTAGTTCCTGTTGGATCTTTTGGTGTTACGATAGACCAGGTAATAAATCCACTCGGCTCTCAGGACATCATGATGTGTGTGGGGGATAGGACACTAAGCTGGGACATTTAGTTTTATTCATCCGGGTTTATTACAGGGTCTAATTAATATCCAATTGTCCCACCTAGTCCTCCTGTGGATTTATCACAAAAGCTAATTTTTTTTGTTACTTTGACAGTCAAAACTAAAGAGGATGTAATTACGTCTGTGCTCTGTGAGTATAGATTAAAGTAATAAGTAATAAAGTAAAGGACCCTCCCACCCTGCCACTTCTTTATACTCACGCTCAGACTTTATTGGACTGCCTTTGCCCCCTCCTTTTATTATGATAATCAGTCCATCGATAGTCTATTTTTAGCTCCGAAGCTCCACCGCTCTGCTTCTCCATCTCACTGACTTCCTGTGTAATTATACAAAAATGTGCATGAATCCATGTGTGCGTTCACTTTCAGGCTGCAAGTTAACCAATCACATTTTTCCCTCCCACAATCATTTACTGTCTTTTCTGCGTTGCTGCTTCCTCTTTTGTTTTCCTCTGGTTGCTCTCTTCTGTGGGTTCATAATTCAGCAAAGCTCTTTGTCCTCGTATCGTCCGACACCCAGCTGAGTAATTTTAGCACATCAGCTATTTCAGCTTTAAATCCAAATGGACTTTCCTTGTTGTGTTTCTGAGTAATCTCTCTCTCTCCTTCCCTSTCCCTCTCTCTTGCGCACATCCACCCTCCCCACGCAAAATATTTTATATTAGTTGGTTGTCATGATGTGAGGTTGAGAAAGTCTTCATCCTCTAAAGTGGCAGCTCTGAGGCTTTTCATTGCTATTATATATTTAAGGCATTTAAGCCATAAATCTCTGCGGTGCTCAGACTCCTGCTTGCTGTGTCACCTCTGAGAGGTTTGGCTGCTCCGGCTGATTGCGATGCGAAAACCATTTTTGGCTYGCAGCCGCCTCTGTCCTTTATTAAGCAAGAGCACGACATCCAGTCAGTAGTTAACAGCTTTTACCTCCAGAAGGCCATCACCGTCTCCTGTCTGTACAGTCTGCTGCCATTTTTCTTTGGATTTGAGCACCTTTGTGCAGCACATTAAAGGGAGAGTTTAGGTGTTTTTGAAGTGCTGTTCCTGTAAAACTCTCAGTAATAATTAAAGGCCTAGCATCACTAAAAGGTGTGCATGCCAGAGTTTTAGACTAAGATGTTGAGAAATGATGCAGTCAAACCCTCTTATCTTGGCTTATCTGTAAAACTCACTGAATTATATTTGTGTTTTAAAACATTAGTAGGCTGTGGCAGCCATCTTGAATTTGGTACAAACTCTAAATAGTTGTTTATTTACATCCAATAATTGCTGTCTGAGAATTTCATTAAAATGTGCACAGTGCTTTAAAATATATTTTGTAACAAACACAGAAGGATACGTCCAAACATGGGCAAAAATAACATTTCTCACCTTTCAACTCTCCTCAGCGGGACGATGAATATTAATCCTGAGAATTATTAGTTTGGAAGCTCAGGCAAAAAATTCAAGCCGAGCCAGTTGTTTCCAAAGCAGATTGGTCTATTTCAGACATTTTGACTTGAAAGAATAAAATCACAGGTGTACCACAAGTGCTGGGTTCAGTTTAGAGGAAGTTCTGCTCGTTAGTATTTTTTATACAGAACAGCCAACATGCTCAGCTGTAGTTTTATGCAGCCCTTTACTAACAGGAAATAGGCCCACCGCTGCCATCTCAAAATAACTTCAGTCTCAAAAATGTACGTTTTTTTCCTGACCAGACCACATTTCATCACTTCATCACATCATCGAGTCACAAACCCAACTTACCTTTTCACACGTCAGCAGATTCAGCTCTGTCACTACCTCACTGTGCTGCGCAAAGATGCTTTTTCAAACTAGCTATTAGCTAGTCAGTTTGACAGTTCTAAACATATTTGTCATTTTCTAAATGCCGTTTTTGAAAACCACCAAACTGTTGAGACAGATAAGTTTTTTGTTTTTTACACTTGTTCCATTTTAAAGAATTTTTTTCTCATTTTTTTCATATTTTTCAGCTGCTAATGGACTTTAGATGTACATAAGATTTTTGAGTTGTTTAAAGTAGTTTTAATTTGAGAGAGGTTTGCTAAGCTTAGCCTGTTTGACATCCCAACTAAGAATGCTTTGACAAGTTTCTACTGCAGGTAAGATACTGCCTATTGATTACAACACCACATAACACCTCCCCCCACCCCCCAAAAAAGGTATCTTTCAATTAGTACCCTCTTTTTGTGATTTTTGTTCTGCATATATAGTTTCCTGACTTTATCAACAAGTTTTCAACTCTCTCTGCATCATTTATAGACAGAATTTTAAAACTTTTAGCCTCTGCTTGTACATTTTCGGTGATAAAACAAAGTTTAAAGACAGCGACATTTGGCASCTGGGGTCGAGGGAGTATGGATTTCTTCGGGAGTAATGTCCCGCTCAGTGAAAAGGTTTACTTCACAGATGTTTAGTTTGCGGTGTAGCGATGAGGAAGAGCAGGTAGTGGGACAGAAAAAACAATGTGCTGAACCACTTAAAGCTGAGCCGCGAAACGACAAAAGGAAAGGGAGAAATGAGGAACAGTTGGCCTATCTACCTATCCGAGGGTCGGATCAATATTCCCCCCTGCTCCATCGCTGTGTCCAGCAGAGGAAGCTGCAGGGGAAGGCCATCAGCAGGTCATCAGTATTCCAGCAGGCTCTGCCTACTCTGGTGTGGGCAGGAGAATAATTTCATTCTGATCTTACAGATCAATAGTCGTACCCTCTGGAAGGCGACCAGCCCCGCCTGGCTGCCCGAGCTRCTGCAGTGTTCAGAGTTACACATTCAGAGGATGGCACTCTTCAACATTTCCCCCCTCTTTAATTCGACCCGCAGCACATCTCACAATGTGGAGGCTTGTTTCTTTCAGCTGAAACTGTGGGGAAACGAATGACCTCATAAAAGTATGGATCCGTGTGGATGATGTAGTGTCAAACATTTGTACCGACTGAGACAGAACATATTTATTACAGCTGGTATGATGCAAACTACAGCATGAAGTATGACCACAGAGTTAAATCAATACGAATCTATTATTCACTATAATCATTTTGCTTTAGGTTTTATTACTTCATTTACAGTCTGGACACAAATGTAGAAACAAAAGATGGCAACTGACCTGAAAAACACAAAAACGACTAAAACTCAGTGAATTCTACAGATTTTGACCCTGTGGTAACCACACACTGGTGCCTGCCAGTCCCTGACCTCTGTCAAGTTATTGATCGACAGACGGAGACGCAGACTTAAAAATGGGGCTCAAACCAACAGTGGTTGTGGAAAAACTACAAATCAGAGATCTTACAAATTCTTGACCTGTGAGCAGCAGGACACTTTAATTATGACGCATGTTAATTTTTTTATGTGTCTACAGTGTTTTATGGAGATACTTCTATATTTTGGTTAAAATATAACTAAAGTATATGAAAACCTGGTTGTGCAGTTTGCATTTTGGGGGGATTAAAGAGAAAACCCCAAGCCCAATAACCACGAGAGACACACTGGATGAAAGAAGACAAAAATGCCTTTGTTTTGATGTATAAATTGTATATTATATACCGAAAAGAGTAGTGGGTGTATAAGATTTGAATGTTTAACACCACTCAAAATTAATGTGACATAATCAACTGTCCAACATTCCCTTTAAAAAAATCTGTAAAAAAAATAGAACTTCAACTGTGATTGTTTAATAACAATGAAAAGTATCAAAGTGCCMGTTCAGACACACAACATGTAGCTTTCTGTGAGCAGTTTGCTGTGACGTCTGTCTGAGCTGTAGAGTGCTGAATTGTGGTGGGTTTTTTGTGTTGCCAAAATCCCATTCATTTTCATCAATCATTCATTTTGTTTTGGGGTATTTTATAATTATTTTGTCTACGACATGCTACTACAGTCATTACACAGTATTCCCAGTCAAGCTGCAAGTTGTAGTGTATAACCTGAAGAGATGCTACAAACGATTTTGATGGGACAGAAGATAGAAAAGATTAGGGCTGCATGATACTGGGAAAAATGACATTGCAATTTTTAAACTTTGTGATATTTATTGAATTTTCAAGATATGAGTTAAATAACACTTACAGGTAGTTCTGCTGCTATCTTGTTGACAATGAACCTGCTCTGATCTTACCTCTTTTATGTGCATGTGGCAAGTATGTTTTCTGTCTGTATTTGAGAGTTATTCTTCTTTTTTATTGCTTGTTTTTATTGTGCTGGGACCTGTTTCCTTCTATACAAATATGAACTGCGTTTTACCCCCAAAAGTGTTGCTTCTGTCATAGTTTCTGTTTCCATCACGCTTTATTATTACTGTATTTTACATCTTTTCCTCTAGTTCYCTTTGAATTTGTTCGTCTTCCTTGTTTTCATCGAGATCCTCGTCATCTTCCTCCACAGCTTGATAATTCACTGTTCACTTCTCATAAAAAAAGTTGCCATTATTATCCCAAAATTTTCACAATAAAATGAAAGTTATAGCTTTCTTGACATGAAGACGACCCCTTCTTTTTCCAGTGGAAGCGACCTGTCAAAATAAAAACAGTAACATTAGCTCAATCTCTTATGATTTAAGTCCCTAGAGAACGCCTCGTACATAATGATGTTGCTCAAACATATATTGTGAAGCTTGATCTGTTCTTAAAGTTGAAGGTGAACAAATGCACTCATTCAGTGAGCAGTTATGGACAGGAGACTCTCCACCGGCGCTCGACGATACGGGGCGTCCTTTTCTTTCTCATTAACCGTTGATAAGCTGCCATCTTTTCTCCCCGTAGTGACTTGAATACAKTTGAGATTGTTCAGTAGACGCACTACAGGAGTAAAGTGGTGACAGACGATCAATAGAGATCTAATGATTAAGACATCAGGCTCTGTGGAGAGTTGGTGTGTGTGTGTGTGAGAGAGAGAGAGAGCCATATGTGGGTCCACAGCAGATTCGTCACCTGCTGTTCTAATCTCCCTTGGCTCACGCTTCTGCTGTCATACAGTAAGCACTGTTTTCTTTAACACCTCTCATTCATACCTGTACATGTTTCAGTTTCCCTGGTGCTCTTTCCTGCCACAAACCTTTCAGTCTCTGCTGCCCACCGTACAGTCGGATCAATCCACCTTCAGATGTGGGCCCGAGGCTGGGGAAAAGAGCAGCCTCTCTCCTCGGGCCAGGCCAGTGACTGTTTTCTGGCGTGATCGATGGAGAGCAGGGATCAACAGCAGCAGACTTTACTGAGCCTGAGCTGAAAGTCCACTTGGCAGAGACACAAACACATCACCTCATTAAACTCAAAACTCCCCTCGCTGCCATTACGCAGCCGAGCCGAGCCGCGGCTGCTCGCTGATGAAGATCTCCAGACCACTGATGTAGGAAGGCTCTAATTGCTGCATGGTAATGTGGCGCCTCTGCATCCCCGCTGCTTCCGCAGTGAKCCAATGGGCGCAGTATTGTGCTCGGTGTAAGAAGGCTTTGACTTATGCCTGCTAAAACTGCCATATTGATTCAGTCATTACTGAAGCGGCATCCGATCGGCTCGTCGGCACAGAGCGATGGTGTTTTGCTGTTTGCTGCTCCCTTACATTCGTCTCTCACTGTCACTCTCGGAGAATTGTGTGAATGGATTTGGCGACCACAAGCGATGACTCCTCAGTCAGCCTCTTCACTTCCATTTCCCCTCACCCTCCCACGTCCTCTCACACACTCCGTAACCTCAGATTGCCGTCTTTTCCTGTCCGGCCTCTTCTCCTCCGCCTTCCTGTCTTTTCTTCTCAAGTGTTCTGTTTGGCTGTAATGACCCCTCTGTTTTTCTCTCTCGGCAGGTACCACCAGGCAGCCGAAGGAGGGGGAGGTGCCTGGGGTGGACTACAATTTCGTGAGCGTGGAGCGTTTTATGGAACTGGAGCAAAGTGGAGCCCTGTTAGAGAGCGGAACCTATGAAGGTGAGACGTGGGAGCCTCTGCAAGACGAGCGCAGGTGCTTGGGGAGCAGTAAACTGGGAGCTCGGAGCTATTTTGAAGCATATTCTGTGAATATCTTTACTTGATTAATCAGACGTGTCGGGTGATAAACAAACGTGAAGCCTCGGCTCTAACACAAAGCCGGCATTAAAGCTTCCTCTCATGGCTGTTGAGTGCAGAATATTTCCGTGTGTGTCGGCTGAACTAATGCCAGCTTCACGTCACGTCAYGTCTGCGCATCCCTGCTTTGCTACACTGTCAGGGTTACATCTACAGATGGAGGATTTGCTGGTTCATTTCCCCAGAAGAAATGTTAAAAGCGGCTGAGCTCGCTCACAGTTTGTGTGTGAATGTGTGCATGTGAAGGGGGCTACAGGCATGTGTGTGTGTGTGTTCATGTGTGTGCTTCTTTCTTTCTTGCACACATTACATTTGTGTGTCTACAGAGTATGTTTCCCCTGAACACAGAGCTTAGTTATGCCCGTTGGGAGAAGCTGCCTCTTTCTAAGTGGTTGCACTGGAGGTGCTGCAACTCGTTTTCTGACTCGCATTAAATTAAGAACGAGAAGACAAGAGAAGGGAAGATTTGAGGTAAGAACGGAAAGGTGTTAGGTTTGGATGACATGCTAAAGTAAAATTGAGCTGATGACTTCTGATKTTTTTGTGTTTGCACAAAAATTTTAGAAACGTTTAGAAAATTTGAGGTAAATTTTGCTGTTTTTCTTTCTGCCCATGTCTGCTCACGACTGCAAGCTAACCTTGCACAGACTGATTTTATCATCACTTCTCCTGACCAGTGTCCATTCCTTGGGGAATAGGATGGATTATTTACAGCACACTTACACACAAAGCACAGAGTGAGAGACTGACTTCATTTCTGTGTTGCCGCCGGTTAAATCCAGCTGGAAGAGCCAACATCGTCCTGCACTGACGAGCTGTTAGAGAGCTGAGTTCACTGGATCTGAGCTCCACAATGAGATAATTATGATGAAGAAAATAGTGACAAAATGTTGGAAACTCATCTTCTTCAATGTTTGTTTCAACCTGAGCGTTACCACCACCCACAGGCCGGTGCAGCAGAACCAATATCATCATCCCACCGTTCACGACTGTCACAGCCGGCGTAGGGTGCATTTGTCGGCCGTGTATGCCACTGCCCCCTACTGCTGTCCCAATTCATAGGCACCTACTCATGCAGCCGACAAAACCCWAAAAACGTAGGCTGCTTCTGAGTATCCTACATGGCTGACAATATACCAGGATTGATTGTGCCGTCARCAAACTAAACAGAAAAATGAAGATGGCTGACCTTTTTTTTTTTTTACTGTGGAGTTTGGAAATTTWTCACAGACCGAAGAATTTGTTTTTAAATGTAAGCTTACCAACTTAGTTGATGAAATTTGTGCTGYGTTGAGATGTTGAATCAAATGCAATGACAAGCACTGATGCTGGAGCTAAACCCAAATTATTATTATTATTTTTTTGTTACATGTAACGTTTTAATAATACAGAATTTTGTGAAGTTATACCGTGAAAAGACAACTGAAGGCACGTGATGTAAAATGTATCACTGTGGTAATGATGCAGCTCATGGTCACACAAACAWACAGCATCTGTAGACTTGACCTTCTCATTTCACAGCCGCTGAGGTTTAATCTCTAAGATGTAGGTTTAATATGTTTTTTTATATTTGAAATGACAAAAAGTGTCACTTGATCATTAGATTGTAAGGTTATTATATCTCTGATCAAAAAATTCTCATCTTTTTTAAGATAACAGTATTGCTAGTGTTGTTTGTGTTACGTATGTCAGTGAGTCACAGCTGATGGTGGATATAAGTGTAGAAAAACTGAGAAGCCTCCAGGCACGTCAGGCAGTCAGGTTGTTGCTCTGAAACTGGCGTGATGCTTAAAGGTCTCAATCATCTCTTGATGTGCTTTACTTTCCCTGAAGCATCTCGTCTGGTTAGCTTGAAGCTCTCGCTGGTCGGGAGTCCCGCTGCTCCTGCAGCGTCATACTTGAGTCTCTGTTTGMTTCTACGCACATCTGCATTTTTTGACAGGACGTGTTGAATTTATTTTGAGAGCAGCAGGATAAATGTGCTAACTGAGGAAACTAAAAGTGATTTTACAAGTTGTATCTCTGGAAACACTCACGAWATCAGGAGGATCAATATGTAGCTTAAAAAGGCCAGGAGTCTGATATGTTTAGTTTAGCTTGACCAAATACGACTTAATCCGTGGTTTGAGGTGATGGGTGACGTTTACGGGAACAAAAAACACAAAGCAGAGACGTTTGTGTGATGCTGGACTGAGTCCACGCTAGAGGAAACCTGGTAACTCCTCTGGGARTTACCGGCCTCTTGTACCCTCTATCCAGGACCAATCCTCGTGTGAACCTCAGTGTTCAGGACCGAGTCTTTTATCTCAAACTCTCAAGTAAAACATTTGACCTCTTTAAGACCTGAACTCCTTTTTAWAAGGATTACAAATGGGATTACAGAACAAAACACTTTGTCTCACAACTTCCTTGTCAACAAACATGAGAGCAGATTTTGTGCAGGCTTAGATTAAAAAAATAAATAAAAGCCTATAGTATGAAGCAATAAATTGCACATGAATTAAAATAAATATAAATACTGGGACAGAAAGTAGTCCAATAAAAACGATTAGACTGTTTTGTTCTCTGAGGAATCGAGACATTTATGTTGCAGAAACCTGAATGTTCAACACTTCTTGGTCTTTTAATGACCTTTCAATTGAAAAAATGCATTTGGATGAAAAGTAAAAGGTGATTCAAACCAAGAGAAGCATTATTTTTATTATGTTCAGCTGTTAAAGCTCATAGATTAGTGTTTAATGAACTCTAGCATGCAGAGAAATCACTTTTCTCACAGTTGTTGGACATTTCTATTGTCCACTTTTTTAATTTGAGTAAGTAAAGTTACCTTTGTTGGGCTTTTTATTAAAAAAAGTCAACAGGTGCTTAACAAAAGCAGTTACATAAACCCACACACAAACTGTAAGCAGCTTTTTAACAGTTTGATGCAACATCAGACACATTGTTGCAACTTTAGACAAAAAAATTGAGAAAGTAGCAAAAGGCTTTTTTAATATTTTAGTGATATATATATATATATATATATATATATATATATATATATAAAAATCTCTAACACATTAAAGGTGATCTCTGCTGTTTAGGATCTTAATTATATCTGATGGAACCCACCTCACGCTCTGTGTGTCTGTGGTCCCTTCTCCCAACGGTGCAATAATCCCTCTCTGAGCATGCTGCGCCGGTTCTGTCCAAAGCAACAGTTAAAGAAAAGTGAGATTAATTAAGAGGAGCAGACAGCTGGTCAGGGCTTCCAGAGTCAGCAAACTAGTGAGTCAGAAAATTTACCTCTGCAGCAAAMGTTGGGTTTAACTCAGAGCTGCTTTGGAAAATAACTCGTATAATTGTACGCATTCAATAAATTCCAAYTCTGTGTCTGTTCTGTTACCAGAATATCTAATGTTTTTCTCTAAAATCCTTTAATTAAATACATCTTTAATTAAAAATACAAAGCAAAAGACCAAAATTAGGTAAAACTCTCGATGAAGGTTTGAAACCTGGAAATTTGCGTTGTCATTTTGTGCACATCTCAGTTTGTATCTGTTTCTAATATATTGCAGAAGAATTTGAGGGCTCGAGTGAATCATGATTGAAAGATAAAGAATCTGATTTTCAGCTCCTGCATATAAAAGCTTTTTCTTTTCTGATTCACAAACAAAACAAGGAAACAGAAGCGAACTGATGATTCTGATTTCCACGTGGGGCGGATGGATTTTGTTCTCCTTCAGCTTTATGTAAGGGAATATTTCCTTTTGTCKTTTTTGTTTGATTGCTTAGTGACTCAGATGTGTGTGTTTGATGAAACATGCCTGGATTCAGGTTGATGTTTTCAACTAATCCTAGTTTCTTCCTGAAACACGAGCCAGCAGGTTTGGCGGTATTGATTGGACTTCCTGTATTAAAAATGATTGGTTACCAGACAGCAGTTCAGCCTAGTTATCTGCTCTCTGCTCTGTCTAGACAGCTCATTCTTCACAATTTGAAAGGCAATAATCTCGTCAAAGCCACGAGCCATTCAGGCCTGCGAGGCCTCTAACGCCTGTGTGTCCGCTCTCTGCCCTCAGATAACTTCTACGGCACGCCAAAACCTCCAGCGGAGCCGTCCCCGGCAGCCCCTCCTCTGAATGTGAGTGAGGCCCTGCTGCCCGGAGCCCGGCCCAGCGCCCAGGGCAAGAGAAAGAGGAACCAGTCGGTCAGCAACATGGAGCAGCGCGCCAGCATGGAGCCCCCCGAGGAGGAGGAGGAGGAGAGCCCCGTCGTCAACGGCAATGGGGTGGCTATCACGCCAGGTACCGTCAGAGCTAAAGAGGGCAGAGTCAATTTACGGCTCCCGGGGCCTCGTTTTTCATCGTCTCGCCGCCGAGAGTGGGCTCATTTCCACCAGAGAGGTTTTCCATCATCATCTTGTGTCGGCGAGAGGCAAGCCAGGCTGGAAGTTCTGGATCTGTTGTGGCTTTGATTGAATCAAACCAGAGGAACGAGCCTTTATTTTTCCTTGTTCGGTCAAATAGAAGAAATCAAGTTTCTTCTTTTCTAAAGTCCTTTTCTGTGTGCAGCTCTAGAAAACAAACTGCACCCTGAGCGTTTTTTCTTTTTTACAAATGTTAACAGAGCCTGCTTACATGGGTGTGAACTACAAAGGTTAACCTTATGTAACAACTGAACAAGGGCACCTTAATGTGTCCATTTTTAGTCYCTGGCTGGAGTGTCATGAAGACTTTTGCTCTCATCTTCCTGTTCTCTCATTTCTCCATCTCTCTTGTTGTCTTTCTGCCACTGGCTTTTGTCCTTGTTACTAATAATACACCAACACTCCTCTCTCCCTCCCCTCCTCCCTCTTGCCATCCTCACCCTTCTGACCTCCTGTTTTTTTATTTCGTCATTATATCTTTGTGTCTTTGCTGGCCTCTTGTCTGTCTCCTCCTTTTCCGTGTGTCTGTTGTTGAAGCACGTCGTGTTTTTATTAGTTTCCTGTCAGAAGTTTCCAAATGTTACCAATTAGTTTTAATCTTAAAACACTGCAGACAAGCTTTTAATTAAAATTTAGAGTAAACATCTACAACTGACTAATTTTCACAGTCAACCAAATTCAAGATGGCCGCCACACCCAATTGACCTTCTGCAACACAAAATTGACTCATTCAGTAAATTTTGCAAATATTGAGCTGATATTTACTGGGATAGTAGCTGAGACTCATCCCAACACATAAGCTTAATGGTAACTGATTGAACTAGATGTTTATTTAAAACTTTATTAAATGTTTTTGGCAAAATGTCTCATTAGCCTGAAGTGATGATTGTACGTCCATCTGTAACTGATTAACCCAATTCAAGATGGCCTGGCTTTAGCCAACGCAGTAATGGCTCCAACTCTTCAGCTGAAATCTGATGTGGTAGTAGCTGAGGGTCATTTGTAAACATACTTGGACTGCTTGAAAATTCTGTGATATTGTATTGAGCATAATGCTGTTTTTCACATTTAACTAAGCTGACTAACACCGTTTTCTCCAACATAATGAACTCAGTTTAAAACTCTGACATTAAATGTTGTGGATGATACTCATCCCGTTAAAAATAGTTTTAATTTGAAACGATTTTCGACCTCGGTCACTCTTCCTCTGCCTCAGACGCCACCAGATTTTTTTCTTCTTCATCTTTCTGACTCAGTCTCTGACCCCTGTAGTTTCTGTCTTCTCCTGCTTCTCAGTTTCTGACATCTCCATGTTGTTTTCTGCTCGTGCTGATTGTTCTTAGACTCCATCCTACCCCCCCTCTCCCTCCGTCTCCTGGGGGTTCATAGCTCTGCAGCGGCTCGACTCTGACTCATCATGCATGCCGTGTGTGATGTGCGTTCAGGTCTGCATGTGAGAGTAACTCTGCCTGCATTTGTTTGTGTGCTTTTCCTGGTCCGCAGAGTTGAGTGAACACGAGGACAAGAGCACAGACGCCTCTGGGGAGGTTGCGGTTGAAGGGTCCATCCAGGCCGCAGCATCGTCTGAGCCCGCTACAGAAGGGGAGGAGGCCCCCAAATCTCCCTCCAAATCGCCCTCCAAGGCCCCAGATGTAGACGAGGAGGAGCTGGGTCCTCTGCCGGACAACTGGGAGATGGCGTACACCGAGAAGGGAGAAGTTTATTTTATAGAGTACGGGATAAATCTGTTTTGTCTCCCAAAGAAAGTGTCTTTGTTCACACGTACAGAATGTAGTTTGAGACATAAAACATCTTCTGAAGCTGTTGTTTTGTAACTTTATGGATTCTCATAAACAGCAAATCTTAAAAACCCCTGAGCATGTAAATTATCCAACAACATAAACTTAACTATCAAAATAAAATCAGTGAGTGGAAGATACTCCTTAAAAAGGTGAAAGAATTGTTAAAAACAGGATATAAGTGTCAAAATTGTACTCAAAGCATTGAAATCTGTTAATTGTTGCCTCCATCCAGATCTTAACTCCTTTTTAAAGGACAGTTCAGTTCATTAATTTACTTTTTAAATCTGGTTTGTGTTCAGTGTTTCTGAGTAAAATCTGCTTTACCTGCATCAGTCAGAGCGATCTCAGTTTGGAGAATCARGAAGTTCTCATGGAGGAGTCCAGCTAAAAGCTATTCATACTCAGAATTTAATCAAAGCCCTAAAACGAAAACAGTTCAACCAAGTGCTCGATTATAAACTTTAAACTGTATCACTTTTCCATCAAACTGTGACTGATGCTGCGTTCCAGTAGTCCTGGGAAGTGGTAATTTCCCTGTTCCCATAGGTAAATTTAAACTGGAATGCCCCCTCCAGTGRTAATATTCCACTCGTAAAGTGGAAGAAATGCGACTGCCCCAGTTTCAATTTCAAGATGGTGGCTACTCTGTAACTTTTACTGTTAATTATCTTTCTTAATTTTTTGTGCATGTTTAATCACTCGCACAAGTAGTGTGTTTTCTGYGCAATACTGTCCGTATTAAAATCAGTGTTTATTTGAATAACCTCTGTAGTGGAGCTCTTTTCTTGTCGTTTATATTGTAGCTAGGTTAGAGGCAGCAATACAATCACCTGTTGGCTAACTGGAATACAGTTTCATATGGTTTGTTGGGAAATGACGACACTACCATTTACCAGTTCTGGGAATACGATGTAAATKAAACRCAGCATTATATTAAAATMTGTGGTGAACTGGAGAAAAGACGTTTTTCTGTGAGAATGCAGGGTGAATGTTGATGACCRCTACAACCTGCTGAAGAAGCTAAAACTGAGTTGTTAAAACTAAAAGAAGCAGAAATCATATCAAAGCATATCAAAAGGCTTTTTAGAAGCTAAAAGTGTCTAAAGCTAAACATAGAAAAAGCTAGCATGAAGCTAAAATTAAGAGTACAGTAGTTACACAATGCCGTAAAGAATATGCTATTAATATAGTGAAGACAAGTTATAAAAGCACTGTTAAGGAAACAGTTAAAAACCTTTTAACCTAAACTGTTTTAAAAGTTAAAAATGTAAGTAGAAACTGCTGTTAACTCGACTCCATCTGAATTTCTTCTGACTCCTGCTACAGCTGAGATACTGACTACTCATAGGTGCTCCACACAACCCCACTTAAAAAAAACTTGAACTTCCTCCTTAAACTTGTTCTGCTGAAACAAGAGAGCCATTGAATTATAAATAAAYTAGTCATTTAGTTTATACATTCATATATAATAATCATCTTTACAGTATGTGTTCGTCCAAAAAAGGCTTTTTTAAATTCTGTCTTCATTGTAGACTTCTTCAGTGTTAGACAAATTATTCATAAGCTGTATAAAACCTTATAGACAGGGCCTTTAGCAGCAGACTCTATATGTGAGACTATAGAGAAATAAGTAATTAAAACAAATTAAGCATTTATGAACTGCTGCAGTTTTTACCATGGAGCAAGTAGCTGTTATACATTCRGTTTGTTCTAATTTAAAATAAAATATCTAGTGTGAGTTAATAATGTTTAAAATCAAAGCCCACTTTAAAATCATGGTTTATGTATGATTGTGTGTAAACTTTATTATAGCTGTAGCTGTTTTTGAACATTTGATTTTACAGCTAATCGGACAGGATATTCTCACACAAACACAMAATTGTAAACCTTTATTTGTGTTGKTGTGTCCTGCAGAAGCCACTCTCCTCTCACCCTTACTAATTAGCAACTGGAGACCAATTAGAGGATTAACAAGCATTCAGTTTACCTCAGAAATCCACCGCACTCATGCAGAAACACACGTGTTGCTGTTTATTTATTTATTTTTTTTGCACTTTCTATCAGTCTCTCTCTCTCTGACCTCTATTTGCACTTTTCCTCCTCCTCCCTCCATCCACACCTCTGCTTCTCCTCCAGTCACAACACCAAAACTACATCGTGGCTCGATCCGCGGCTCGCAAAGAAGGCCAAACCGCCGGAGGAGTGCAGGGAAGACGGTGAGTCTGAACGGCCCTGTTTGTTTTTTCTTTTTCCTAAAAGCTTCGATTTGTGTTGATCCGAGTCAAAGCCATCTCTGGGCATTTGTAGGAGTGTGTGTTGTCTCTTTAGTTCCTGCTGTTTCTGCACCTGTTGTCTGTACCGAGCGCACCGCTCGAGCCTTTCCCTTCCTCCAGGAAAAGATCACACAGAAAAATAACCAGCTGTTTGATAATCTCACACTTCTCCAAAGACTTTAATTCATTCACACGGAGAGGAGGGGGTTTGAAAAATCAAGACGGAACAAACAGGCAGTTCTTTTGTTTTTGTTATCAAGAATCGCATCACAAAAATAAAAAAAATGAACCCTTTCTTTAGTTCCCATTTCTGTTGAGACCATAATAATGACCTATATTCACCACAGTTTCATAAATGAGGTCAAAACAAGAGTCAATTCAAATGTTTTCAGTCARAATATTTAACCATATAAGATAAAAAAAAGTGATGTGAACAACTGTTTAACAAGTAATCTCTCTCAAACATTGTTTGATTTATTTATTCAAAGGATTTATTTATTCACAGGATTTATTTACTCAAAGGATTCCCATTTGTCCCCAGCATGGCACAGACTAATCTTCCTGGGGTCAGTGCCAGCAAAACAGTGAAAAAATAAAAACAATCATTTCAACATCAAATCTCAAATAAAAAAGCAGAAAACACGACTGCAAATTATGACTACATAATACAAAATAAAAAAAACAGTCACTCCATTGTAATCATAATTCATCATTCAGTTCACCAACACTGATGCTTTAAAAAAAAACTAAAAACAGGAAATATGTGACCCMACATCAGGATAAAGTCAGACTTGGTCAAACTAAACTAAGCTTTTTTTTTTYGATTTCTGACTTTTTAAGCTACATTTTGATCTGATCATTTTCAGCTCCACGATCGAAGCATRAATGAATCCCACCACCAATCATCTGCTCCATTAGACCAGACCAAAGGAGACAAATAAAGAGGCCTTATAAATCAGTAATCAAAATGGAACATTTTAACTTTCAGCAGCTTTGACACATTTCAGTTCACAAGAATTTCTAGTACGAAACAATGATCATGTACCGTAAAATGTTCTTTGGAATCAATAACGTTGTATTATTTTTCATTCACACCTCTGTTATCGACTTTAAACCCATCCAGTAACATGATGTAAGTTCATATGTCTATTTAAATTGTGAAAAGTTTCCTTTCTTTATGTGTCTCTGTTTCTAATCCTGCTGTACTTGTATTTTCTTATCATCTTTTTATTTAAGTCATGTCTAAAAGATGCCGGACCTCGCCTCCTTTAGGTTTTACATATCCCACTATGGTTTTAAATATAGAGTAAAAATAGCTTTTATTTTCATAAACGTTGTTGTTTTGTGATGTTTGTTTCATAGTTTGGTTCAGTGGAAAAAGCTGCTGAGTTTCTTTTAACTTTAAGGTAAAACTTGCAGCGGTCCTGTGCAGATATGAGGAAGAGTGTTGTTCCGGTGTGACCAGGTCCATCCCAGTAAAGGTGTCACCGCCTGCGATCGGCCAATTAGTTTGTGATGGGATTCAGCAAAGATCTGAATCAATATCTGCTTTCCTTCTCCTGGTTTTCCATCTCTTCAATCCTCTCCTCTCATCCTCCTTCATCTCAACTTTCAGTCTCCAGTTTATTCCCCCCCCCCCTCTCTCTCTCTCTGAAAACGCTGTTTTTCT
>NW_013952492.1:150317-154817 GCF_001266775.1 Austrofundulus limnaeus
CACACACACACACACACACACACACACACACACACACACACGTCAACCTCTCGTCAGTCATTAAAAGCAGCCAACATGTTTCAGACTTTTCCTGCTAGATGTCAGAGTTGTCTGCAGTGAAGAAATAATTTTTATTTTAATGCAAACCTCAAGGTCTCATCTCTCCTGTATGCAGATGATGTGGTTCTGTTGGCGTCTTTGGGTCATGACCTTCAGCGTAYACTGAGTCCAGAACCATGTTTCTCATCTGGAAATGCCTTTCTGGAACGGAGGGGTGGTGATGCTCACCTTAGSTGGAAGAGTTCAAGTATCTGGGAGTCTTGTTCACCAGTGTTGTTAGGATGGAGCCAGAGTTGGCGGCACGATGGCTSAGTGGTTAGCAYCGACGCCTCACAGCAAGAAGGTCCTGGRKTCAATCCCCAGTTTGGACCTGGGGTCTTTACTGTGCGGAGTTTCGTGGGTTTTCTCCGGGTACTCCGGTTTCYCCCACCCSCAAAAACAYGTACAATAGGTTGCCTTCGGGCCCAGGCTGCCCTTGAAAAAGAGATCTGAGGTCTCAACGGGACTTGCCTGGTTAAGTAAATAAAAATAAAATAARAGATGAATTGATGTGTCTGAATCTGGTCCTCAGTAAYGAGGGCATTGCTTCTGTTGTAGTGTTGAATAAAGAGTTGAGTCAAAAGGAAAAGCTCTCKATTTACTGGTTTGTCTACGTTCCAACTCTCATCTCTGGTTTTGAGSTGTGGATCATGACTGAAAGATCAAGGTTCTGGATACAAGCAGCCAAAATGAGCTTCCTTCATAGGATGGCCAGACTCAGCCTTGAAGATGGAGTGAAGAGCTTCCACATCCRAGGGGATCTTGTGCATCGCATAAGTCAGTTGAGGGGATCCTGGCATCTGATTTGGATGCCTCCCTGTGGAGGTTTTACTGGGAACACCATGGGATCCCCAAGGAGCTGGAGAGTGTTGCTGTGGAGAGGGAGGTCCGGGTTTCTCCTGGACCTGCTGACTCTGCAACCCAACCACAGATGAGCGGTAGAAGATAGAAGCTGACGATGAAGACAGAATAATTATTTATAAGTGTGCTTTTTGTTATTTCTTTTAAAACCAAGTTACCTGTCTTCTGTCTCAGTGTTCTTTGTGTCTGTCTTTGGGGATGCAGCTGTTAAAAGACCTTAAATCTTTGAGTAGGAGCTGCAGGCAGAGGATTTTGAATCAAAAGCTGTTAGGACGTTTGTAGGGTCCTGGAGGACACATGACATCCTCCCATCGAAGCTTTGAATTCACATCTTCCAGAAAAGAGTTTGAAATGACAGGAAACAGTTACCACCCTTTGTTCATGGTGCCTGTGTATGTTTGTTTGTCTGTTAGTAAAATATTTCACTGGACATATTGTCTGTTAGCAACATATCTCTCGCTGGATGGATTTCAATAAAACCCTCAGGAAGCAATCATCTGAWAATCAATCTTCGCACAGAGAAAAATGGCTGCTCTGTCAGATGTTTCTGTTCATTGTGTGTCAGTTTAAAGGCATTTTGCCATTTTTTGCACACATTAACGGGCTTGTAGTTTTTCTAAATGATGAAATATAGATGGAAGGCAGGATGTGGGATTATGCAAGAAGCACAGATGAAATAATAAAGTGAGCGGGGAAGTCAGGAAGTGGTGGCTGATGTTTAAATGCCCCTCTGCCTGAAGGATCTCTCCGTCCTACAGCCTCTGGCAGGCAGCAAATATCCAGATGACTTTCATCAGTTGCTGGTTTCCTTCTTGTTATTCCCTTTTTGTTTCCTCCATCTCATGCATGTCTAGTCTTTTTGCTTCACTTTTCTTCCGTGTTTTATACCCTCATTCTCTATTCCCTTTGCCCTTGTTGAGTCTCTCAGGCTCCTTTTGCTCCCGTGCTGCACTTTGAGTGAATTTGAGAAGATGTTTGTTTATGTTTAAGTATTATTACCAAAGTGCTCTTAGTAAAAACCTTGAAAAAAACGCTGTGATATGTAAGCCGAGGCTGACTCAGAGTTTAAAAGCTTGTCACCACAGATCTGGTTTGCTTGAAGCTTTTTTGTTGTTGTTGTTGTTGTTGTTGTTGAAATGTTTCATTGCTTAGCATAATCCTGTGTCTCTTTTCTCACACAGGAGGAGGGAAAGTTGATCAAGTGTATTTTAAAAGTCTTTTTCATTCTGCATTCAGGATTTATAGGTTGACTTCTTTAATTTAAAAAACACATTGGAGACATCTGAGCAGTGCATCGTGTCACCTCCTCTCTTTAGACCTCATCCTAACAGTTCATTTTGTCCTGATTGTCTGTCAGCACTCAGTCTGTGTTGTAGACGACTCTCAGCTACTACCACACCAAACTGTAGCTCAWTATCTGCAAGACTGAGGTAGATCTATTTTTGATTTCCACACAATCATCAATCTATCCATCCATCCATCCGTCCGTCCGTTCATCCATCCATCATGCATCCATCCATCCATCCATCCATCCATCCATTCATTATCCAACCATCCATCTATCCATTTATCCATCCATCAATCCATCCATCATGCATCCATCCATCCATCCATCCATTATCCAACCATCCATCTATCCATTTATCCATCC
Organism: Austrofundulus limnaeus; assembly: GCF_001266775.1. NCBI lineage: Eukaryota > Metazoa > Chordata > Actinopteri > Cyprinodontiformes > Rivulidae > Austrofundulus > Austrofundulus limnaeus. The sequence goes on from NW_013952492.1 coordinate 152,929, forward strand.
ATCAGTCCATCCATCATCCATCCATCCATTCATCCATCCATCCATCATCCATCCATCATCCATCCATCCATTCATCCATCCATCCATTATCTATCCATTCAACTATCATCCATCCATCATCCGTCCATCATCCGTCCGTTCATCCATCCATCATGCATCCATATATCCATTATCCATCCATTCAACTATCATCCATCCATCCATACATCATCATACATCCATCATGCATTCATCCATCCATTCATTATCCAACCATCCATCTATCCATTATCCATCCATTCATCCATTCATCCATCCATCCATCCATCCATCATCCATCCATCCATCCATAATCCATCCATTCATCCATCCATCCATTATCCATCCATCCATTATCCATCCATCCGTCCATCCATCATCCATTCATYCATTTGTCTCTGTTTATTCACTCATCCATCCTTCTATTCATTATCCATCCACCTGTTCATCCATCTTTCCAACTATCCATCCACCTATCCATTCATCCATTCATTCATTCATCTTTCCAGCTATCCATCCATCCATAAATCCATCCTTTCACTTATCCATCCATCCATCCAGACATCCATCCTTTCACTTATCCATCCATCCATTCATTCTCTCATCTATTTATCCATTCACCCATTCATTCATCCATCCATCCATCCATCCATCCATCCATCCTCCCTCTTAGTTACTGAAAAACACAAACAAGCTTCATAGAGCCTAAAATAAGATTAAAATCTGGATTTATTCTGGAATGTGATACGTCAACGTCTGTCACATGTTCTGATGTGCTAACACTGTTCAGTCTTTAATACACACTCTGTAAATATTCTCTCATGAATGCTTAAAACACTGTGCGTGTGCGTGTGCGTGTGCGTGTGTGTCAGTGGCAGGAAACTGAGACAAGACACAGCCCTCAGCTCAGGCAAAAAAAAAAAGACTTTCACTGGTGGTTTCCATGGAAACTGTCTCCCTTTCACATTAAGGGGGAGGGCAAAGAGGCGACTAGCACATGAGTTAGGCCAACATTTAAGGTGGCTCGTGGACCGGGTGGGAGAAATTTAAGGTGGTTTTGGAGGAAGTCTGTTTTTTTCCACAGCCAGGATAAGAAGGGTGACGGGAGGTAAAAGACTGCACAGAGCAAACGGTGATGCTGCCCAGAGATAATTGAGGTGTGCACGCCTTTCACCTCGGGCTGCATCGTCAGCACGCTCAGCTGCCAAGAGACACAYGTGGATTATTGATATCAAGATTACAGATCTGTCCATAATTACATTAAAGCATGAGGGATATTACTATAATATCTCCGTCAAGCAGAGCAAATGATTGTAAGAATAACAGGGCTGAGGATTTGTGTGTCAGTGACGGCTTTTAGCATCACACACTGCGTTTAATCCCACTCAGGATTCTTTTCTGTCACGTTTTAATATTTTACCAAGAGTATTTCAATGGTGTGTCCCGGTTTTAACTGATATTCACAGATAATTGTCTTAAATATAATCAGAGAAATTAGAATAAGAAAGCTATGGCAATGGCAGCGCTGTAGGAGGGGGACAACTGAAAACGGAGGCCTCCACCTCTGTTTAATGATGGACGGTCTTTCTTCACAAAAATGGCTTCTTTTACTCCTCTCTCAAACCAACGTTCCTCTCTATCAAGAATGAGAACATCCTCATCTCTGAAAGATGGCCAGAACTCTGCAGTTTTCACTCATTTACAGGCCAGCGGTCACTCTTTCAGAAATGAGGATGTTCTCATTCTTGATAGAGAGGAACGTTGGTTTGAGAGAGGAGTAAAAGAAGCCATTTTTGTGAAGAAAGACCGTCCATCATTAAACAGAGGTGGAGGCCTCCGTTTTCAGTTGTCCCCCTCCTACAGCGCTGCCA
>NW_013952492.1:154827-162649 GCF_001266775.1 Austrofundulus limnaeus
GTGTGTGTGTGTGTGTGTGTGTGTGTGTGTGTGTGTGTGTGTTTGTGTAATTGCGTTTCCTCAATTAGCCGAGGGTCAAACTGAGTCCTTGATGACTCACTGTTTCTGCATTTTTTTCTCCTTTTCAGTCATTCTGACACATCAGATTTGTCCATCCAGATTCAGACGGCAGAACGAGGAGAAAGGTTCACAAACACTTGTAGAGGAACGCTAATTTTAAACAACACCTGTTTGATTTTATTTTTTAAAAGTGGGAAGGCAGTAAGCTATGTGATGAAACAAATATCTAACGATTTTAAATTCTAAAACAGATTTAATTGGTTTGTTTTGTGTTTTAAAATGACTGCCAGCATCTGTAGGTATTTAGGAGCGAATCAAGCAGAGTTCAGGAACTTTATCTGACCCACTTCCTTTGAAGTCGGAGGAGAAATGAGTTTAAAGAAAGGAACGAACGAAGTGAAGAGAAGAGGAAGGAGAAGTGGGTGAAGAGGAGATAATTAACAGAGCAGACACGAAAACTATTCAAGGCGAAAATAAGTGGATGTGTAAAAGAAAAGAAAATAAACAGGAAGTAGTATGATGGAGGTATGCCGCCTTGAAGGATTTGTGTTCACAATGAAGGGAGGACAAAGGAAGGGAGGAAGAAAGGAAAGGCAGAGTGTTCTTTCCCTCCTCTTTCTCTGAATGGACTCTTTGTTGTGATTCGTGTCTCGGTGATTCGTGTTGCCGCTGATCGAAGTGTTYGTCCGTTAAAAAGTGTCTTTGGGTTTGTCCACCAGCCCCCCGGGATTCATGTAGTCTCTCCTGAGTGGTTCTATTCAGGCTCTTCTTCTTGCTCCCAGCTCAAACTGACTCCACTTCTTTTGGTCTTTCTCTCAGAGCTGCCCTACGGCTGGGAGAAGATAGACGACCCCATCTACGGCAGCTACTACGTAGAGTAAGTTTCCTCGTTAGTCTGGTGCTCTGAAACGAAGCACCCCGTCCCCTCCCCAGTCTAAGGTGTGTTTAATGACCCTGAAAGTTAAACGGTTGTCATTTTAACCAAGAAAGACAGAAAAATAAGAAATAAGCACAAGATCCTTTGCAAGACGGTCCAAAACTGTTCTCTGATTGTATAAATAAATCTTCTAGTTTTCAGTCTTTTTTAGTGATTTGTTTATTTATAAAGAAAAAGGCCCTCAACAATGTCAGGAGGCTGCAGTTCAAGGAGGAGTAAGATTTCTGTTACTGTGAAGCGAATCCAGTTTAAAATAAATATTGTGGTCCATGTTTTACAAACCTTTGCACTGCTGTCACATTTGGATAAAAGGATTTTATTTTTTTATGTACAAATCTTGTCTAACGAGGCTGTTTTTTTCCTCAGCCACATCAATCGAAGGACTCAGTTTGAGAATCCGGTTCTGGAAGCCAAGAGGCGCCTGGAGCAGCAGAGACAGATGCAGAGCCAGGGMCTCTCTGCTCTACCTTTACCCACGATATACAGAGGTACGGTTCTGTAGCTCTTTACTCACTGGGTTGGGGAAAAATGAAAGTGTGAAAAGCAAAGCCCACTGTTTTGGGTCATTTGGGCAAAAARAAGAGTGTTTGTGTGGGCAGTTTTATGAGCATCGGCTGGGTTAGATGTCACATTTTACTTTATAGGGTTGGATGGAAGTCACTGGAAGTGCAGACTATAAAGAACATGCTCACCCCAAGGCTTCCAGTGCGATAATCCAGGGCATGATGACATATGAGCCCCGGCGCATTACGCACCGCTTTGAGTGACACATCCTGCGAGTCGGTCCATCAGGAGAATATAAAAAACTGATTTTCAGCTCCCACTCGGAGCAGGAAGCGTGTGACGAAACAAAACGTTCAAGGTTTTGTGTTGAAATATAACCACCTGTTCTAAATGCAGAAAAGCCCTTGTTTACGAGGGATCCGACCCAGCTGAAGGGCACCTTCCTGTCGACAGCCCTGCAGAAGAGCAACATGGGATTCGGCTTCACCATTATTGGAGGCGACGAGCCCGACGAGTTCCTGCAAGTGAAGAGCGTTATCCCAGACGGGCCCGCCGCTCAGGACGGAAAAATGGACACGGGTAATTATCTGTACTGGTCACACACTGACACCCGGTTTGGAAATAAACTGCAGCTCAAACAAACTGGCTGCTTTAAGCGGAGAASTGTGTTTGTGGAAATGTTTCAGTGCAGCGTCGTTATTCTGACACTTCATCTCTTGCTTTAGAAGACCAAATGGAAAGAGATTATCGTGACATGGTTTCAGTTTCACTGAACAACAGGGTTTTACCGGCCTGTTGAGCTTTAAGAGTATTAACGTGAGATAGATTTTGGGGCTGCGTTGACGGAACATTTCTGCACTGATCCAAAAACGGTTCTTTGTTTTAGTTGGCTTCTGATTTCTTTTCAGTCATTAAGTGATGCTGTGAATAAAACCGTTTTTTTATAATATAAATTCAGTATTTCTCATCAAATATTAAATTGTCAGCTGCAAATCATTTCAGGAAACTGGGACATTTTGTTCGACGAGGTGATATTAAAGTGATGGTTCAGATCTGTGGATAGCATTAGAAGTCAGTAATATACTTCTTGTCACAGATGGCTGTTTGAACCTCTCTTTGTGTCTTAGTTTAAAAAAAATTTTTTTTCACCAAATTGACGAGCTAACAGCTACTTTGAACACAACCAAAGTAGATTGCAGGGGTTTGAAAACAGTTCCAATCATTTTGGAGTTGACAGCAGTGGTCCAGTTTCATCCCGGCCCCTTTCAGTCCAACACTCGGTTCATCAGCCGTTAGTGATCCGTGATGGAAAAATAAGGAATTTTTTCCAACATTGAGTTATTATTTTCAAACTGCCCATCTCCAAATCTTCAAAACAGTTCATAGTTTCAGGGTTTCCTCCTGGAAATGGCTCGGTGGTGGAGTGATATGTTGAAAGWGCTAGGTCCAAGCCACTTATCTGGTTGCCACAATCTYCACTCYCCATCTGGAAGTAATGGGGAGGGTGCGTGCTTCTTTTGAGACGCTTAGCCTGACAGGGCCGAGAGTAAAGCGTGGCGGCCCACCAGGCTGATAGTACACCGGGGGAAATACAGAGTTTGTAGAAATTTAGTGATTCGTCTCCTGGCTAGCAACAAGCTAGTTTTAAAAAGAATTCTCAAGCTTCACATTGATGCTAAACGTTAAAGGAAGGATTTCCAGCACCACGGCAGGAAAAWGGATATTAGAAGGATTAGAATTACAAATATATWTTTTTCTAGATATAACGTAAGAAAATTTTAAACAAAGGTAGAATTTATTTATTTACTGAGACTTTGAGACACAAACAGGCGGTGGGTCAGGTTAATGTATCTGACTGATTTTTGAAGGATTGAAGCTGTTTCAAAGCTGCAATCCTTAGATTAGTTCTGCAGCATCGCCCTGTTTGAATGTAAGATTTCAACAGCCGAGCTTCTCTTCAGCCTCTACCAAATATAATAAATGTAGATTTGCACAAACCTAGAAGTTCGGCCGTAGATCTTCAAACCAGAACCTTTTTCCCTCTGGTCTCCTGGCTTTTTATCTGCTAAGGTTTTTTCTTAAATATTTCACAAACACTTCTTATGTGCATCTGATAAAAGTTTTAGCTCTTACGTTAAATTGCATCTCTGCTGTCAACAAAATTACTCCAAAAACTTAAAATCGGGTTGAAAAAGTCAGAGTTAGAAGTAGAGGTTTCTGTATTCCCAGAATTWTTCATGGTGCCCTATATTTGTGCCTTTTCTTCCAGACGAGAGCTTCTTTTAGGTTTTCTTCCAAATTTTGAGATCTGTATTTGGCGAGGACAAACTTTAAATAACCTCAGCCAGGTTTAGTGGAACTTAACATTTCTTAGAATCTGGCTTCTTTTTTTTTTTTTTTATTATTTTACTGGCAAAAATACCTACTTTATGAGATCTTTTCTTGCTGTCAAAGTGGTGCTGCAGGTGCAGAATTCAATGGATTCTCAGAAACAACTTGTGTAAAATTGCACCTGTTTTTATAAAATTATCCACTTGTGCTTTGAATCTCAAAACCACATCAGGTTTAAAGTCTACAGGAGCAGCTGCATCTTCTCAGTGTTTGTTCTCTGGCGTCCATCTTTTCAGCTGCTGGTTCTTCTGGATGAAGTTACCTACAGTGTTCAATCTGAGCCTTTTACAGAGAAGATGTTCAGTTTTGGTCTGATCTGGAACCTAAACGTCTCGTTCAGACCTTTTCTCTCTGTTTTTGTGTTTGACAGTTTCTCTTTCATCTGCTTTCTTATCCCTGTTTTTTTTATCTCCATCACTTTTCTTGTCTCTCCAGCTTTATTATGCTTCCTTATCTAAGCATGCTATCTGACACCTCTTCTCTGTTCTCAGCCTCTGTATGTTTTTGTCCGTTATCTCTTTCTCCCTCCCTCTGTTTTATTATTTTTTTTTCTCATTCTTGGTCCGCCAAGCCTTTTACTTTCTGCTCTGTTCTGATTTCTTTCCCTCCAATTTGCTCGTCTGCACTCTGTGACATTGCCGCTCACACGCAGACACTCCCCGGCTGAGATTAGCCGGGCCTATTTGAGCTGTGCGGCGGGCGGCGCTCTCAGGGATTGTGTACGATTGTGGATTTGACATGTATGGTGGACGTCACACACACACACACTCACGGGAGCGTGTGCGTGTTGGCACTTGCTCCAGAGAGTGCCTCCAGAAGTGTGAAATGAAGTATTTGAGGCAGCTGCATTTGTCATGGTGCTGAAACTTCGAACCTTCCACACGTTTAAACTACAGCAGAGGATCCAGTTAGAGAAGAACCCTTACTGTGTTTATTTATTTTTTAATGCAGTGAAGATAACRTTTACTGAAGCTGATTAATGCGATCACTCGATCAAACACACCATCATTAAAACTCAATGAAACCCGTGTTCCTTGAAGGAATGCAAAGCGTCTGCAGCCTTTTGTGCCAAATTCTTAAAGATTTTGATTGATCTGTTTGCCCTCAGAGTTTGTTATAAATGACACTCAACTACTACCACACTAAGATTCAGCTCAACACCTTTTATATGTCATTTTTCACTTAGCTAAATGTGGTTGACTGTGGCGGCCATCTTGAGTTGAAGTGATTCTGAAAGTTAATCTGTTTTAGAGGTACATCCTGCGATACACTTCTGACAGTTTAATTMAAATATTTCAGGAGATATTTTGCTAACAGACTGAAAGATCATGCTCAATAATATGCGCAGGAAATTCATTCAGTTCTCAGCCTTGAAGATTTATTTACAGAGGTGTAGATTTTGCCACACAACTCAGATCTGGTCCATTTTCTAAATCCGACCTCGCTTCAGAGACCCAGGAAATAGCCCAGAATCACATGTTTCTATGATGTTTATAGAAAACCTGATCCCAGCCCCGGATATGATGTCACATTAAACAAGGAAGTAAGTTCYAGAAACTAACACTAAATWGACTTATTGATTCTCTTACTGTTTAAAGCTAATTATTATAATCAATAAAAAAAACGTATCTGAAATTCAGTAAATCAAACACCAAACGTCTTATGAGACAAACAGCGTCGACTCCCACAGTTAATGTCAGGCTCTGTGTGGAGGATGACTCTCAGCTACAACTACACAAACTTTATGCTCAATAACTGTAAAACTGACTAAATTACGGTCGTTTTCATCACGTAGCTGTGGCGGCCATCTTGAATCAAKTTTACTCCAAACGTTCATCAGATGTATTTGTTTCATTTAAATCTTTTCAGTGAATCATGRGATGTTTTATTAGCACACAGACAGACAAAAACTTTACCGCCTGTCTTCTGCCTTTATTTCAGCTCATCACTGACAGAGGAAAAATAATCATCATCCATCATACATGATGTAAATCCTAAAAGACGTTTTTAAATTTGACCCATCATATCAAAATGAGGATTAAGTCAAATTTGGTCAAAATGACTTAATTACATTTTCAGATTCCTGCTTTAAAAGCTACATTTTGATACCTGGATCATTCTGATATCATGAGCTTATCCAGAGATATGACTTAATTTGTCTTGTTGGTTATTATAAAACATTACTGTTTGATCTAAATCCTAATTTTATGTAAATTTTTGAGTAACTGTTGATGTCAATATAAAGAGGAAACCTCAAATAATTGTATATTAAGAATTTCCATTTGGAAAGAAACAAACATTGTTAGCTCGTTTCGATGTAATTGTTCACATATTTGAGTTTTTTGTGGTTGAAGGGTTCTGACTGGWTGCTGTTTCAGCAGCAGATGGTTGTCACCTCCACCTGTTGCTGTCGATGCTCTCAGCGGTCTTCAGATGGTCGTGTGTCGCTCTCCAGCTCTTTGGAGGGGCTCGGGGCTTCCTCTGTTTTTTTTGCATCTCGTTCTGAAACCACAGAAACGAAGCGGCTGTGACACGTTGTGTTTTTGGAGCGCGGCAGGTTCCCCGCTGAACCGCTGGCAGCAGACGATGTGTGAGCCGGCGTGAGTAAAGCTGCTGGTCTCTCCTCTCTCAGGGGACGTCATCGTCTACATCAACGACATCTGCGTGCTGGGCACCACGCACGCCGACGTGGTCAAGCTGTTCCAGTCCGTGCCCATCGGCCAGAGCGTGACCCTGGTGCTCTGCCGAGGATACCCGCTGCCCTTCGACCCCGAGGACCCGAGCGCAGCGGCGAGCTCCTCCCTCACGCCCATWGGCCTGGAGCACCGCCCGCTGGTGGTGAACGGCCGCGGCGGCTACGACCCGTACCTGGAGTACCTGTCGCTGAGCTCCCAGCTCCCCCCTCAGGCCCTGGCCCAGGCCGGAGCCTCTCATCCTGGAGACACGCACCTGGACGGCTCCTCGCTGCCGCCCACCACACCCGGCTCGGCCTCGGCGCTCACGCCTCGAGACGACAACGTTTCCATGGCCTCCTCTGGGACGGTGGGTGTTGCCGGGGCAACAGCATCAGGGGCGGACCTACTGACTGTTACCATGGTGAAAGGAGCAGAGGGATTTGGGTTYACCATTGCAGACAGTCCGACTGGTCAGCGAGTTAAACAGGTGAACTCCTCATCCCACTTATCATAAATACACACAGTGAACCTTTAAACACAGCTTGTTTTTCATTGTGTTGATACTGTTGTGAGTCAGAGGAGTGATGTTGGATGTGTTGATGTGTTTGAAGCTGTTAGATCCAGGCTCCCAGGGAGCATCAGGYCTGATCGAAGGAGACCTGATCCTGGAGGTGAACCAGCAGCCCGTAGCTGCAGCGGGACACGGACGAGTGGTGGAGCTGCTCAAAGAGTGTCCTGTGGGAGCAGAGGCCACACTCCTCATACAGAGAGGAGGAACAGGTAAGATACTGACGAATTATCTCTTAAAGGGAGTCCAGTCTAGTTGTAACAYCAGACTTTATTTCATAAACATTTTATTAATTACTTTGTTTACATTTGATCATTGTAATGGCACTGTATTATTTACACCGCAAAGCATACYGGGTAAATGACGACGTGTTCAAGGTCCTCTGCTGGTGCAMARCTTGTTTTGTTTTTTGTTTTTTCTTGGACAATATCTGACAATCAGCCATTTTCAATGAAACCAGAGCGTTTTGACAGAGAGGAGGATGTAGAAATGACTCTGTCACTGAAAATGTGAATTGAGGACAACAGAGCTGCTTCTTGGAAGGAGAACTTCAGCTTCGCCTGTTAGCTTTTCGCATTAGCACCTGAGCTAATACAAATTTATATATAAGGCGTAGGGCTGAGTGGTATGACCTCAAATTCATATCACAGTATAAATTGAATCCCTTCACGGTAACGGTATATATCG
>NW_013952492.1:164280-172322 GCF_001266775.1 Austrofundulus limnaeus
CGGTATATATTGTGGTATAAAATTATAATAAAAATCAAAGACAATGTAATTTTTAGAGCATTTATTTGGCAGAAAACTGTAATCACAATCAAACCCAGCATTTTTGCTGTAGTGCAAATGAACATAAATACAAAAGAATGTTTTATATATATTGCAAAACAGTTTCATCAACAAACAAAAAACATTTTTCAAAGTTTCAACAATATCAAAACAAAGTGGATGTTATAACCAGTCCTTCAAGTGAAATTAGTCATTTAGACATAAAATAAATTCTAAGTTGGCAGAAGTTGCCTAAAATGTTATAGTGTGACAGGACCTTAAGGGGCTTAATTAAACACATAGTCCTGTCATAAAACAATTTCAGATAACTGGAATGTCAGAGTGGTGAAGGCAAATAAATGTAACATCTGCCTGCCATACAATGAGCTTCTGCCTGCTGAACTTATCGGCTGCTGCTCTCAAAGCAGAAGCTGTCTTTACATTAGCAAGATGGATTTATGACTGAACAAACATCCACATCTTTTTTATATCATCTCTGTGGGTAACAATACATAAAAACAAGTTTTTTCTCAAACAACTCTGTTGTGATAAAACTACAGATATTAAAGCTTCACTCTGCGCGACGTGCAGCAGGAGGGAGGGAGGAAACGRTTCTGCGACACGACGTAACTTTTCTACAGTGGGAGGAGGAAATTTTGAGGATTTATTCTCTCTCTATACATGTTTTAAAACACTATATTTCTTTTATTTTTAGAATATTTTAAACTCCTCCTGCTCAGCCCTGTTGACACAGGTGCGATGACGTAACTGACAACAGGACGGTAGAGGGTCAAAATCTRCCGTAGGCCAACTTCATATCCTTTCTACCATATATCGCATATACCGCGCAGCCCTAATAAGGCGATGCAGTGTTAGCGCCGTGCTAATGGCAATGTAGCATTAACTACGAACTAACGCCACATATTTATTAGTAAAATACATATATGTATTTTTTTTAATAATTGTGTTTTTGAGAGATGAGCTCCAATGAGAAACTAAAAGTGATGCGTTGGGATTAGTTAACCTCAGTTTCTGTCCCACTGCCTTGTTTCATCTTTAAAACAAAAGCAGTTTTTTGTGTTAATGTGTTTCAGAAAGTTGATCTCAAACTGATTTTTTTTTATTGTTTCTGCACACAAATCCTCAGTGACGTAAGCCTGCGGGTCAGAGGTGGTCGTAAMGAGTCCAGAATATGAAGCAATCAGCTCTTTACTGTTTGGACAAAGTCACCTTTAAGATATTCTGCACCATTTTTCCTGTTCCCTCGAGTGAAAGTAGGAGCTCATCATTCTGTGGAAAAATAATGTAACAGCAAAAAATGAGTTTCACTGCGAGGAAGTTTGAGCTCACTGGAACAGAATCAAATGTGACCATTTTCCTTGTTTCTATTTCCTGCACAATTGGCCACCTGCAAGGAGAATTCAGTTGCACGGTGTTATCTTCATTTGTTTGACACGTGCACTTGCGGTGATTCTCTAAGAGGTGTTCTGGTCAGAGGTCAGAATTTGACTTGATAATTCTTCTTTCCTGCAGGCGGCTTACAGCGCTGAGCCCCGGGTCGCCTGACAAACACTCAGACTTAACCATGCAATGATTAAACTCACAGCACTGCTCAGCCTCCTGGATGAAAGCTAACTGACCTTAAAGAAAAAAAAGGCAAAGGTCACAAACTGATTCTTTCTGCTTGCTGCCGTTGACCAGAAGGTTGTGGTTTCTTTAGAGTTCAGGGCCAGGAGTGAAAAGTTAATTTGCTTTGTTTCTGAGATGATATCAGAACAATAAAGAGGAATTATGGACGGGCTCTCGTTTGCATCACTCTTTTCCATGRATTGTATTTAATTAGGGATGAAAGTAATCAGCCTCATACGCATCTCAGGTTTAATTAATTTATGTGTGACGAGAATTAGGAGAGGCCATCAAAGACATCAGCGCTCAGTGATCCTGCTACACCACTACCTGATGCTAGATGTTAAGGGCCGGTTTGCTGATTTTATGGCGGTTCTCAGCTCCTTGTCTGCAGATCTGTACCAATCTCGCGCGCRGCTGAGCGAACTGGATGTGCGTTCGACGTTCGGTTACACTCAGTAACTTGATTACATTAGAGCCGATTAATGTTGCAGAGACGGCGATGAGCTCAGATGATTAACGAAGGCAGCAGCGTGTGCAGCTGCAGCTGGAGACGAACATGTCGTGAGCAGCTGAGATCTTGAACCCGGCCTCTTGAGCATCTTTAGACCGCGCAGCGCCACACTCTGCCCCCTGGTGGCCRGCCTGAAGATGCACGCTCACGTTTCACTGGGCTTTTTGTTTGTACGTGTTTGCACATAAACCCACACAGCTTTCAGTGGATAACCTCTGAAGTGCCAAAGTAAATCTGATAAACTCTCTTTCCCACAAAATGCTGTCTCCTCCTTTTAACTTTGGCAGTTTCAGTCAGGCAGCTCATAACAACAGCCCCACAGGATATCAGCTTCACACAAAATCACTTTTATTGTCTCTTTCTCTCTCTCTCTCTCTCTCTCTCTCTCTCTCTCTCTCTCTCTCTGTCTCTGTCTCTGTCTCTGTCTCTGTCTCTCTCTGTCTCTGTCTCTGTCTCTGTCTGTCTGTCTGTCTGTCTGAGATTTTACCTTTTTAGGGTCATGTCTAGTATACAGACCTCCCTTGTCAATATCAAAGTTGTAAAGTACAAATACTTTACTAGAGATTTTGGTTATCTATACTTCAGTAATTATTTTTCAGCCAACTTTATGCTTCTACTTTCTACTACACAATTATCTGTACCTTCTACTCTTTATTTTTCAACTGTATAAGCTTTTGATTAATGACTTTCTACTTTTGACTCAAAAGTAGGAAGTCATTAATCCTGTCATTTTGGTTTGTTTTCATTCTAGCTTGTTTGGAGGGAAAAAAACAAGATAAGTTGAACCTCCTGGATAGTTAGTTTAATTGTGTTTGGATGAAAAGTTTAAATATATACCATTCTGACTTCCTATTTGTTTATAATCAATCCATCACACCTGCACATGACACAAATAACATGTCAGACGTATGTAGCAGAATATGAAGACGACYGTGACAGATGGATGTGGCCCGCAGGCCTCCAGAGTGACAAATGTTCGGCCCGCCAATTGGTTCATTCATCTCTTAAGTTTTCTACTTTAATTGCTCTAAGTTGTTTTAGTTAAATATAGACATGTTTGGTATCTACAGAAACATCAGCATCATGGCTACAAGCCAGTAAAAACATACCTATGAACATTCAAGAGTTAAAATTACAAGCAGTTGAAGATAAAACTATGAAAGGGAAAATAAAATTGGTTTAAAAGTTTGGCAAGTAAGAGACGTCAAAGTATTTGTGGTAAATAAGAGGCATAATGTGCTATTTTTTGTTTTATTATCAATACTTTTATTACATAGGGTTCGATCTGTTGTATTCATGATTAAATGCAGCAAAATAAATAAATCAAAGGCAACAGATATTTGTAATACTTGGTTTATTTACATAATAACTTTAATTGCTGGATGTTCGGCCCTTGAGCTGTTGACCTGCAGTAATTGTGGCCCCAAGAGCAATTTAGTTTAATAGCTTTACCTTATAGTCATTATGGACTTTAAAAAAATGTATTTTGTGGAGGTCATCTCCCAATAAATTTATTTTTGGATATTCTAACCTCTAACTTTTACTTTATATTTCTTCTTTTAATACTAAAGTACAGTTTATGTCAGAAAGTTAAAGAATTTTACTTAAGTGATACTCTTATGGTAAGATATTTGTACTTTTACTCAAGTATCACTTTGAGGTATTTTATACAACACTGGTCAACACTGGTAGTCCTTATGGGGACCAAAGACTGGTCCTAATATGGTGGAACTTCAGTTTTGGGTTGGGGGTTAGGTTTGKGGTAAGGAGTCAGGGTTAGGCTATAGAAACATCTGGAAATGAATGGAAATCGAATGAACGGTCCTAATAAGGATAGAAATACAAACGTGTGTCCTGTCTGCAGCGTGACTGGAAGAATCTGTTTCAATGATTCAAGTGTTCAGTATGTCAGGAGTGTTTGTTTAGTTTATGTGCAGATTAATAATAAATCTGGGTGATTTCAGATGTGTGACTGAGAGCATCACAGACAGTGTTAGACTTCTACTGTGTGTGTGTGTGTGTGTGTGTGTGTTTGTGTGTGTGTGTGTTTGTGTGTTTGTGTTTACGTTTGACTGCCTCGCTGTAGCGTGGGCGCTCTGCCAGAGTTCTGCTGAGCTCCGGTCGTGTTCACAGCTCCATCCAACGCCGACCGCAGACCTGAAACACTTYGCAGCACCAACGAGGACGCAGGCGGGAGGCCGAGGCGAGCCAATCAGACGGATCTGAAGCCCGTCCAGAACTCGGCAGGCTAGTCTGCGAGGCCCGGCCCGCCAGACGGCTTGACCGCTGACTCTCACGCTCCAGAGAGAGAGAGAGAGAGAGGCCTCACGAAGACTCTCGTAAAAGTCGTTGGTTTGTGATTCGTCGTCACGCACGCAAACGCCCCACACGTCCGGCACATACGCTGCTGAATCGTATTTGCATTTTAATGAAGCCGGCRTGCGAGGAAGACTCTTATCTGTAATACGAACGGACAATCTTCTCGTAGCTCAAACTTGTTTCATTCTTTGCATCATTAAGGAGAGATTTTTCTGAGAATCAGTTGTTAAAATTCCCTGAAGGCCTYCCACCGAGCTCCTCCCTCTGAATCATTTCAGCACCAGGGACAGCGCTCCTCAAGGACGTTTCATGGAYAGAAGTGTCTCTATCACCCGCTGCTGCTGAAGGGAGAGAGCGTTCTTTTGTCTGCCGTGTTAGCAAAATATCTCATGAATTCCCAGTCAGATTTTAATGAAACTTCCAGGAAATAATCACTGGATCTACGTCCACAGCTAAATATTTTTAAATCAGTCCRATCCAAGATGGCCGACAACACTTRGCAGCATAAGCAAACCCAGRAATGGCTACAGCTCAGTCAGTTTTACAAAGAGMTAAAATCTGGTGTGGTAGTAGCTGAGAGTGATCCTTAACCTGTGGTTTGAGAACTAATCGATCAAACAAGATGTGTTCTGAAAACTGCATCATTATCTGAGTCAACTTAGTCTTTTAGCCAAATATCTCATGAAACACTGGACTAGATTTAATAAAATCAGACCTGATTAATTTTTGTAGTCATGGCTGCCTTAGGGGAAAAAAATCATAACTCATTTAATTTTACAGATATTTGGCTAAAAGTTGGTGCGTTTGTTAAGCGCTAACACGTAGCGCAACATTTGTCCTTGGCAGTAACCATTGACGTCACCCCTGTGTGTCTGTTAGCAAAATATCTCATGAGCCGTTACATGGATTTTAATCAAACTTTCAGAAATTAATTGTTAGGCATGTATCTAAAACTGATTTTGCAGTCAACCCAATTCAAGATGGCTGCCACAGCCCATCGACCTCACCAAACACAAAAATGGTGATAAGTCAGTTGTAGAGAYGTTGGGTTAAATTTGGTGTGGTAGTAGCTGAGAGTTGCTGTCAAGAAATAGTTTAAGTGCAAACAGATCAAAGAGATCATAATTTACAATGAGTGTAAAAKGATCTTAGTTTAAATCTGTGTTGTGAAAGGTGGCGGGTGACTTTTCAAGAGTTTAATTTTCCTTAAATCTTCCGGAGCGATGCCGTCCTGCTCTGTTGCCATGGGTTTCATCTGAAGCCCAGGCAGATGTAGTCAGAGAGCAGAACCATAAATACATTCCTCTCTGTGCTCCCTGACATTTCCCAACAACTCTCATAAACCGAACAAACATGAAACAAACAAGACGCCCACGTCTGCTAAAGGATTCCTGCAGGAGCGAGGCCTGGTGTTGACGTGTTTCTGTCCACACGTGTGAAGGTTGTTTGTGGGGAAGCGACTAACCGTACGGAGTCACCGGGGAGCACTGATGGATCTGTTGTTGTGATAAAGTGCTTCCAGATTCTTTCATACAAAGAAAATGGGATTTTCAGAAAAAAAAATCAGAAGCGTGTGATATGGTTTGGAAGTATGTGGTTTCGCCTACAGCTAATGATGCAACGGCGTTGAAAACAAACGCAACAACTTTTACTGTTTAGGCAGAGTTACGTATCAAGATGGAGGGAAATGAAATCAGCCACCTGAGAATTTATGTACTTTAAAGTTGAAGGTTTGGATATTTCATCTCCCTGTTAGGTTTGTACATAGATGGCCTTTTTAGCTGCTTTTGCTTTTATTTACTGTTTCCTTCCTGATAACACGGATCTGTTTATGTTTTGTTTACTGTATTTTTCCTCTCTCCTCCACAGGACACATCTCTCCATGGAAGGCTTCAAAACAGGTACAAAGAATCAAATCTGTACAACAGATGTAAACAACTTAAATTCCTTTATGTTGTGTTTACAATGTGCCAAATGTGCTTTTGATGAAAGGTTCTTCAGGTTTTTTGGACATATTGTAAAGTTTTTATTTGGGTTTTTGCTGCTTTTTGAYTTATTTTCTGTCCCTGACCCTAATMGTGTATTTTTTAAAGTAAGAYTTAAAGTTGAAGAAGTGGARATCAAAAGAAGAAGAGTTTGTTCTAAAGAAGTTTCTACAACCGGGATCTCCGACCACCRAACCGAGGACCAGTCCCAAGCTGCACAGAAACAAATACCTTTTATATAAACAACTATTTTAACCCACAAATCAAACTGAAGCCTGAGACTAATCTAAAAAATTAAACCACAAACATGAGAGAAAAAAAACGTTATTGAAGAACTAAAAAAAAAAAAAATCATGTTTCAGAAAAGCCAGATTGTCGTTCGGTCAACAGCAGCTGAACAGTGTCTGAAAGTGATTTATTCATATCAGGAGAAATAAATCTTATTTAAAACGGTTTGTTTTTAGTTTTTCATTGTGTCGATTCAACGCAGGGTCATCCCTGACTTCAAGATGATCCGTTGGTCAGAGTTAAGTGACAAAGTAAGGACATTTCTCTAAAGATGATTCAGCTCAAAAAGAGTTGAAGGAAAGAAAACCTTTTGATGAGGAGCTGTTGATAAAAGCTGATTGAAAAGAGAAAACAAAGTTTTTCTAAGGTTGTATGATTTTCACCTCAGATGTTCGACATAAATACCTCTGCTGACCTCCTTATTAGTTTGATCTCGTGTTTCTCTCCTCAGAGAAAAGCTGCGTTGATTTAATCTGCACCTCCAACAATCAGCTCTCATTCATGTTTTAGATTCAGACGTGAATCTTTATCTAAACTCATGTTCACACCTGCTCAGGCTCTGAAAGGTTTATTTTCTAAAGTGTGTAATCACGTCACAGCTGCTCATTTAACTAAATTTAGCTTAACATGAYGAAACATGAAAGTTTGATGAATGCTTCAGCATTTAGGTCGCATTATTTTAGCTGTAACTTCATGACAGATGGTTTTAATTTCTTGTTTTTCTTGTTGCTCGGTCAGTGGGACCCACAAGGCAGCCCTCAGACGAACCCATCAGGACCCATCTTACCGCCCGGCACGCCTTTCCCAAACCAGCCACAACACCGCACGTCTGTGCCCGACTCCACCGAGGGCTTCGACCTGAACAAGCCCGACCCGTACGACCTGTACGAGAAGTCCAGGGCCATCTACGAGAGCAGGCGTGAGTGCCGAAAACTGAAAACTTCAGCTTGTTCAGTAATAAGATGTCAAATGTCTGGATAAAAACATCCAGAGGAAAACATCTGGAGACACAGGGTTTTCTGTGAAACAGACTGGGGCCTAAAGCTGAAGGACTGCTGATATTTTCTGAAGATGCTGAAAATGAGTTGTTCAAGTTAAAAGGAGCTAACATTAGCTAAAGGCTAAATGGTCTAAAACAAACTAAAGGCTAAAAGGAGCTAACATTAGCTAAAGTCTAAAAGGAGCTAACATTAGCTAAAGTCTAAAAGGAGCTAACATTAGCTAAAGGCTAAAAGGAGCTAACATTAGCTAAAGTCTAAAAGGAGCTAACA
>NW_013952492.1:173351-176472 GCF_001266775.1 Austrofundulus limnaeus
GTCTAAAAGGAGCTAACAGCTAAAGTCTAAAAGGAAAAGGAGCTAACAGCTAAAGTCTAAAAGGAGCTAACATTAGCTAAAGTCTAAAAGGAGCTAACATTAGCTAAAGTCTAAAAGGAGCTAACATTAGCTAAAGTCTAAAAGGAGCTAACATTAGCTAAAGGCTAAAAGGAGCTAACACTAGCTAAAGGCTAAAAGGAGCTAACATTAGCTAAATTCTAAAAGGAGCTAACACTAGCTAAAGGCTAAATGGTCTAAAACATAAACTAAAGTCTAAAAGGAGCTAACATTAGCTAAAGTCTAAATAGTCTAAAACATAAACTAATGGCTAAAAGGAGCTCACATTAGCTAAAATCTAAAAGGAGAAAAGCACTAGCTACAGGCTAAAAGTTTTAAGAATTGTAGCTAAAAGCTTAATGTTTCAAAAAGTCAGCTAAAAGTAACAAAAGGCCAGCTAACCGCTAAAGTAGCAAAGTGGTAGCTAAAATCAAAAGGTAAAAAATGGCTAGCTAACAGCCACATGTTAGGTTAAAGATTAAAATTAGGAAATAGCTAACTAAAGTAGCAAAAGGCTAGTTAAAAGATAAAAAAAACAAAGGCTAGCTGAATGTATAAAATGTTTTAAGAAAACTTGATGTGTTTTTATGGGGAATATATTTCTACATAAAGTTACAAAAAACAAAATCATAGCACCCATCTGACTGAACTGAACATTTTGATGAATAAATGACACAAAACTGCAACTAAACCAACACAAAGTGTACAAAACAAAATCATTTGATGTATTCTGAGTTCAAACGTTACACCTTGTTGCTTGACTCCACCTGTCAGGTCCTGAGTATGAGGAGGTGGAGGTGCACCTGCTGAGGGAGAAGACGGGCTTCGGCTTCCGCATCCTGGGGGGAGACGAGGCGGTGCAGGCTGTGAGTCCGGACGCCCGTGACAAGGCTCGTATGGGACGGGCTGGAGACCACTCGCCTCTTTAACCTCATACACACCAGCTGATCTGAWCCCACACTCTTCATCCAAACTAAACACCCACACAGGTCCTCACACCAGACCTGCTCAGAGCCTCCCATACTGAAGTGACGCCTTGCAAACTGTAACAGCATGCTGTCTGTGATCCGCCCAGAATGTTAGAAGGGTTAACCTGATCCAAAACTAGCTTAAGAGATGAGAAAAAAAGTCTCCTCTGTGTCTCCTCTTCTTCACCTCCATCTACGCTGCTAATATTGATTGTCTCTGTACAGATTGTTATTGGTGCTATAATAGAGAACACTCCCGCTGAGCGCGACGGGCGCCTTCGACCCGGAGACGAGCTGATTTCGGTGGATAAAAACGTGGTTGCTGGGAAACCGCACAAATACGTCATCGACTTGATGCACGCCGCCGCTCGCAACGGTCAAGTCAGCTTGACTGTGAGACGGAGAGTGCAAATGCCTGGTGAGGATGTGCTTTATTCCTTTGCTCTTTTTTTTGTTTTGTGTTTTTTTTTCCTACGCTCTTATCAAGGCGGGAGAACAGGCTGCACATTTCACTGGCATCAAATTACAAAACACAACTTGGACGGGAGCGATGTGCCGACAGGATCAGCGTGTACTTCTCACCCACACCTTCTCTGTGGCTGCAGATCAGCTCTTGTTTGTTTATTGTGCCGCCAGATCTGTGCTTGTWTTTGTTTTTTTGTTTTTTCAAACACGATAACAAACGCTGAAGAAATCTGTTGTGTTGCAGAACAACAGTAACTCTGATCTCGCTGTCCGTCAGGTGAGCCCTGTCCGGTAAACGGCCGCAGCCCCGGCTCGGTGTCCACGCAGCACAGCTCTCCACGGAGCGACGCCGCCTCAGCACCGGCCGCCGCCGCGCCGCCCCCGCCCACCGCCGTCCACGTTGTGGCCTCCCTGACGGAAGGGTCCGCCGTGCAAACCAGCGACGTGGTCATCAACCGCAAGGAGAACGAAGGCTTCGGCTTCGTCATCATCAGCTCCCTGAACAGGCCGGAGAACGCCGCGGTCATCAGTGAGTTTCAGAGATGAGCTTCAGGTTTTAGACCCACAGGTGGTGAGCACCTGAAGCTGTGCTTCCCAAGGTTATTTCTGCAGGTTTTCTTTTTGCACACCCCTGACTTCGACTCAGTTTAACAGATCTGTTTTTTTCTTGTATATTTTGTATTTTTCAGCACAATATCTGGGTTTTATTTTCATTTTTTATCTAATTTCAGCTGATAGTCCGGTACATTAATCAGTGTGAATGCCTACATGGCTTTCACACTACTGAGATATTTTTTTCTTACATACGTCTTTTTGGCCCCTTTTTCATTCCCCATTTTTTACGCTGTTTCAATAATTCATACATCAAAACGTTCAGCTCATTCAGGACATTCTGGCTATGACTTTTGGTATTTCTGCTATTTATGCATTTTTAGCTATTTCACTTTTTTTAGCCACTTTTTTGCCATTAAATGAATGGAGCTATTTTCAACATTCTTAAAATCATTCAAATTGTTTCTAAATCTTTACAAAACCTTACACAATTTGTTCTGGTTTTGCTCTTATGAAATTCCTTGTGACAATTTTATTTAATTTTTTTTTTGCAAATTTTAGCTTTTTTAGTATTTTAACTAAATGTCTGCCCTTTTCTGTTCTTCTTCTGTTAATTTTTACTTTTTTCTTCTTTTCTGCGATTGAGTTATTTATGCTTCTCTTGCTTTTTCTATGTTCAGCTATTTTAGCTTTTTTATGCTAATTCAGCTATATTTTTGCTCCTTTTTACTAATTTTCTGCCCTTTTTTTGCTTCTTTCATATTTCCAAGTTTAACTTTACAATAATACTTTTGCTATTAAACATTAAAATCAGTTTGAATTTCAGCAGCTTTCAGCTAAAGTTTTCAGCAACAGGCATTCACACCAGCATTTTTGCAGGAAATGCAATTCTCTAGTTATTATTATTTGTATTTTATTCTATGTTTATTTTTATTGTCACTATCTTTAATTCTGTTATTATTGCTACAGTTGATAATAGCAATATACTGTTTCTGTGGTTTATGTACACTCACCGGCCACTTTATTAGGTACACCTGTCCAACTGCTCATTAACACTTAATTTCTAATCAGCCAATCAC
>NW_013952492.1:178349-187494 GCF_001266775.1 Austrofundulus limnaeus
GTGATTGGCTGATTAGAAATTAAGTGTTAATGAGCAGTTGGACAGGTGTACCTAATAAAGTGGCTGGTGAGTGTATGTATCTGCTGCTGCTGCTGCTGCTGCTACACCCAGATTTCCCTGCGCGGGACAATAAAGGCTGTTTCGTTTCTATTCTAGTCTATTTCTAAAGACCCTCACTTGATGTTTCATGAGCCACAATGGGGTCCCAGCCTCAACTTAAGGCGCCTCTGGTCTAAGAAAAAGTTATAACGTTTTTATTTCTAACATGGTTGTCGTTTGTCTCCAGCTGTGCCCCATAAAATTGGACGCATCATTGAAGGGAGCCCCGCAGACAGGTGTGGGAAGCTGAAGGTCGGGGACCGGATCCTGGCTGTGAAYGGACAGTCAATCATCAGTATGCCACATGCTGACATCGTCAAACTCATTAAAGAYGCCGGATTAACGGTCACGCTCCACATCATCCCAGAGGAAGGTGAGCGTAAACGTCCACGGTATTATTAATAAAACAATATCTGCATCCTGAGCCTCCTGCCACCTTCTGCTGACCACAGGCTCCCAGTCTGGACCCAACTCAGAGAAACAGAGCCCCATGACCCAGAAACACAGCCCCCAGACCCAGCCCAGTCCTGTAGCCCAGCCGAGCCAAGGAGGCGCCCAGCCGGGCCAAACGGCCATTCAGACGCCGGTCCAGCCCGGCCCGACACCAGCTCAGACGAACCAAATCGTGACTGGACCTCCAGCACCAGCAGCCTCGCAGCCCGCACCGGCTGGAACCCAGCAGAGCCCCATCACCCAGACTCCTGGCCTCCCCCCGCAGCTCTACCTCCACGACGGCAGGTGTGGATAACAAAAGATCATATTTTTACAGATCAGTTCGATAAAACCCACAGCTGGTTCTAGTCCCAGTCAGTCTCTGCCTCGGCTCGGCCTTGTTGCATAACACCACTTAGTGCTTTCAGCATCAGTGAATAATTTAGCGTACGGTCTCTTTTCTATAATTTAGGAGCCCAGCAATCAGGCGCTGTTACGTGTCAAAACTATGAAAGTGTGAGCTCTTACTTTGATAGGTATATAGATTTCAGTTTAGACACCTGGAGACTTTAGACCCATTATTCAAGTGAGAACCTGAGAAAAGCTTTCAGATGTGAAGCTGGTGTTTCCATCCTGCAGACTGAAGTGACCTTTGAGGTTTTTGTCATCTTGTTCCAGTTTTCTGCTGCTGTAGTGTTATTAAAGAAACTGTCCTCTCTGCAGTRACCTACAGATGTGAGGGGTGTTCAGTGACTTCTGCCTTTAAAATGCCTRTGACCTCATGTTTTTAATAAACATGATGGCATGTTTTGAAAGTTAACACAAATACTTTAAAAAAATGAATACTGCTGAGATGAGATATTAACATGTGAAGTAACAGGAAGTGA
The DNA here is from genome assembly GCF_001266775.1 of Austrofundulus limnaeus. Taxonomy (NCBI): domain Eukaryota; kingdom Metazoa; phylum Chordata; class Actinopteri; order Cyprinodontiformes; family Rivulidae; genus Austrofundulus; species Austrofundulus limnaeus. Next base: position 179,768 of record NW_013952492.1, read on the forward strand.
TGTCAGATTGTAAACAGAGCGCTGCTACAGTGGCCAACAGACCGTAGAGAAGAATCTGTTTCTTTAGATTATTGTGAGTCACCATCAGAGAGATGAAGGGTTCAAAATATTGTTGAATAAACAAAGAGCAGAGTTCAGTTTCTAAAGCAGTTCCCCTTTGATGTCACTTCCTGTTCTGCTTTAGCCGAGCCAAGTTCAGAAGAAAACACGCCYGTTATTGGTAAAACTGGTAAAACGTGTGTTTTTATGCCCAGTTTCTTAAATAAAAAGATGTTTTCTTTGACATTTTTGAAGGATAAGCATATCAGACTCTTTAATATAGTAATTTTTTGTCTGATTTCAGGTCAGAGGTAAAAGCACGGCAGGACGTCAAACCCGACTTCCGTCATCCTCCATTCACTGATTATCGTCAGCCTCCTGTCGACTACCGTCACCCACCGGTGACCGATTACCGCCAGCCCCCCACACTGGACTACAGACAYCCTCCTGGCCTGCTGGACTTCAGGCAGCACCCCGCAGCTGCACAGTTTCCTCTGGGGATCCCGGCTGACTTCAGACCACAAGTAGGACACACATTCATATTTAAGATAGTTCCTTTTTTTTCACACATTATTCATAAATGAGAGTTAATCTGAGTTTTCAGTTTGAACTGCAGGACTATGATTACTTCACGGTGGAGCTGGAGAAAAGCTCGAAGGGCTTTGGGTTTAGTATCCGCGGGGGCAGAGAGTACAGCATGGACCTGTTTGTGCTGCGCCTCGCAGAGGACGGTCCTGCCATACGAAACGGAAGGATGAGGGTGAGATCACAGAAACTCTGGTTAAAAACAACTTATTTAGTTTTTTAAAAAGACAAAAGGTTTGATGGTTCCAGACTCKGATTGTGATCCTGGGCAGCTGAAGTAGTCATTCCCGTTTTGTCCTCCCTGTCCCCTGCATGTGTCCTCCAGGTGGGCGATCAGATCATAGAGATTAACGGGGACAGCACTCGGGACATGACTCACGCTCGCGCCATCGAGCTCATCAAGGCCGGCGGCCGGCGGGTCAGGCTGCTGCTGAAAAGAGGCACGGGACAGGTGCCGGAATATGGTGGGTTCATGTCTCGAGACCCTCGCCCTTCCCTCTCAGATGTCTTTTTTTTAACCAGGCTGACTTTCACTCCACAAAGTTTTACTCAAACATATTAACATCCATAAATGTCTTTCTGCCTTTTTCTTTCTTGTCTGAATCGATCTGGTGTTTGTGTAGAAAACTGCTCTGCTTTWAGTCTAATGATGGGTATAGGCTTTTACTTGCCTTCCTTTAGGAATGGTACCTTCCAACCTCTCCATGTGCATGAAAGGTGACACACTAAGCTCCCCCTATTTCTTCTTAATGGGCCACTCTAAAGACACGGTTTGTGAAAAACTGCATGCCTTTCTCTCCATACYGATTAATCTGTGTTTTCTGCATGGTGTGATCATATCTGCATGGATAACAGACCTGTTTGACTCGTGTGTATTTGTTTGCTGTGGTAAGAGTTGGTTTGAAGAGATGCTGTACATGAAGGTGTTTGAAGACAGGWTCAGTCTCAAGTGGAAAAGTGACTTTGTGCATATTTGCATGGTTTCATCTTAAAGTTTGATGTTCCAGCTCGTGCATGATGATGTGCTTTTCTTTTTATCTCACATTCCTTAAGATCTTTTTTCTTTTTCGTCCTTCGGTAGACTGTGCCGGCCCCTGGGATTCCCTTTCTACAGCCCACTCTGCCCTGCAGGAAGTGACCGTGGAACCCCATCTGAGTCCGTTGCTCTCATCTCATCCAGCTTCAGCCCCAGGATCCCCTCATCGACTCCACCTAGAGGCCAAAGTGTGCACGGCAGACAAAGCTCCAGCGCCGACGGACCACGGCTCGGTCAGGAGGGCTGCAGGTGGCAGGTCCACCGAGCAGAAATGCGTCGTAAGGGGACAGGGGGCCCCTCAGAGGTCCGGAGAGGCGAGTCGCGGTGAAAACCAGCTCCGGGCTTTGCCTCCCAAAGCTGCTGCTGCTGCTGCGGGGAGGCCCAACGAGAGGAGGGAGATCTGCTCCCCCTGCTGCGAGAGGAAGGGCCGGCAGACCATGAGCTCCGCTTCGCCCTTCCTGACCGTGAACCTGAACGGAGGCGGGGACGGACCCCCGAGCCTCCAGGAGAGGCTGAAGAACAGCGGCCACGCTGGGCTTCGATGCCCCCCGAAGGCGACAGAAGACCCTCCGGCGAGGAGCGCAGCCGTCTCCCCAGGACCCTGGAACATCCCCGGCTCTGACAAACTGCCCGGCACCTTCCGGTCCTGGACCTCTACGGTGAGCAGGTAGAAAGGATCCGACTGGTTTGGGCCCAACAGCATCTCTCCTGGCCTCTCTGTCCTGTTTTTTCATCTCGTCTCATTTATAGAGGATTATTTCACCCACCACCTTAACGAGCAGAGACACTTTTCAAAACCTGATGAAGACCCTCACATGTGAACGCTGACGTTCTGATCTGAAGCGTTGCACCTTTAACTCCAGACTCAACGTGGCTCCAGAGAAGAGATTTACTTTTTATTGTCAGACGGAGGCAGTGACACTGAATCGTTACAGCTCAACATGCGCTACATGCCTACCAATATATTAAACTGTAAAGATGTTAAAAATATGTACATTTGATGAACTTCAGGCAGTGTTGTAGTTAGATACATTGTACAAAATTTAAAAAAATAACAGCCGAGGACAGGATTTGATTTTTTTTTAAAGCATTCCTGTTTCCACAGCCTCCTCCATAACATATCAAAGACTTTCACCAAACCTGGAGGGAGGCGGAGCTTGTGCGCATGGAAACGACGCACGTCATTTCGTCTGAGCGAACACGTCCCCCGCCCATCATTTTAAACGACCGACCAGTCGGCTTTAGTAAGAACTCATGCAGCGCGAGTCGTGTTTTTGTTTAACTCTGAACAGGAAACCTTTGTCCAGTCTCTGATTTCTATGCCTTTTTACTGTGCTAAGTGTACCACATCACTGTGGGAGAGGGGCCGAGGTGGTCGATGGTTCTGAGCTGAGGCGGAGTGCCTTACTCACACTAACGCAGAGCTGTTCAATCGGTTTTTAGGGGAACTCGGGTGGATCACGCACACGTCAGCCAACCGCTGAGCTGTGGCGTTTTTTTTTTAAGCAGTATGTAAAAATCTTGATGCACTCTTTAAGCTGTAAAAGCTCCATCCCCGAGAGTGTTTTTTTTTTTTTTTGAGGGGAGAAAATGTAGCCTGTAGCATCACGTTGCTCTGTTTGTCAGGACCAGGTTTTGAACCGGAGCGGAGCACGGTTTGTGTATTTTACTTTTTATCTGTTTTGCCAGCATCCAGAACGTCTGAACCCAAGGTTTGAAAAGATTTGAGGAATAGGAACATTTCTATTAGGACCATTCAGCATCCACCAGAGCTTTTTTTTATTATTATTATTGTTGTTTTTGTTATTTTTGAGGACTTGAAGCACCTGCATCCCGGGACACTAAGAGGGTCTCCAAACTTCACCAGGACTGACTAGTATTTGCAGTAAAAACACGGTCGGGAGGATTTCTGAGACCAAACTGTGGTTTGTGGTGAAAGCTGAGTTAGCGAGGACAACGTTGTCATTAGGCAGTAGAAATGTGTTTACTGTAGACAAATATCAGMGTTTAGAAAAGCGGGCCTCTGTCCCCCCCCACTTGTCTGCTCTGACTGGTTTTATACAAAAGGAAAAAAACAAACTGCTCTGAACTCATGAAGGATGGCACGTTCATACCCCCCCCCCCCCCCCCATTGAGATCCAGTATAATTGTGTAGTGTTAATTGTGTAATATTCACCTTGTACAGCTGTATTCCTACAAATATGGTTTACTGTATCATTGATACTGTAGTTTCAAAGACGTGAACAACTATTTTTATGAAATGCGACAGTACTGATATATTACATTTTGCTAAAAAAACTTACAAAAAACTTGTTTACTGAAAGATACTCTGAAATACTGTCAAATAAACTCTTGACATGGTGTAAAAATATTTCCTCTGGAGATTTTTACTCAAACTGAAACAAGTCCTGGTATAAAAACTGTTGGTAGAATAAACCTCAGATGTGTTTTTGTTTAGAAAACTGCAGGATCAAAACAGTTTAAAGGGTTTTAGAGCTTCCACACAAAACGTATTAAATATTTGTAATTAAATCATTAAACACGGTTTTTAAAAGTCACCCCACAGTTTATTTTTTCTCTGGAGTTCAGACATTTTAGTAAAATGTTGCCATCTTTGTCTAAAACTAGCTCAGTGACAAAAAGGGTCAAATCAGCCCAAATAAATATCTGTGGGTATAAAACGAGCCTGACGGTACCAGCAGTGTCAACACTTTCAGAGCAGCTTTCCAGGGATGATAGAAAGTTAGAGGTCAGGGAAGGACGAGGGTTTGTAAAATAAAACGAGTTGTAAACGTTTTGCCAGCATCTGTTTGTGGGTCAGAACCGGAGCCGAGGTCTCGTCACTGAGCGTAATCTCCAGGAGGAGGTCCGGTCTGAGCCCCTCCCGGTGGGATCAGTGGGGCCTGCTGAAAGGAGGAGAAACTGTTTGTAAAATCTAGAAAACAAAAGAAAATGTTGCTTTTTTAAAATGTGCCCTTACGTTCAGACGGCTGTAGGCTCCCATTTGAAATTTACAGCAAATGACGTCGAACAGGAATCCCACCATGCTGTGGATCATTCCTGCACAGAAAGAGTCCTCAAACGTTTGTTCATTTGGACGAAGAATACGACAAACTGAAGGTGATGTTTTTATTAAATGTTAGTTTTCTTTTTATTTGATGGTATTTTAAGTGGCGCTCTGCAATTTCAAAGCAGATGAATAATACACAAAGCTTGATGTTTTTTCTGATTTCCATTGATTAAGCATTGATTTAAAAATGTCAGCTGGAGTCACAAATACTTCTCCAAAATGTCAGCGTCACAGTTTTATCAGCAGCTCATTATGTTTGTAAACACGTCTCTTTATATTTCTGAAGATTTATTTTCAGAAAACCTGGTAAATTTTTACTTTTTACTTATTTTTCCCCATTATTGATTCATTTTAGATTATTTTATCATGTATAATTTAGCTCTAATATTCAGCCATAACCTAAAAATATAAACTAAAACATTTTAAAGTTTCATTTTAAAAGGGAGTGTTACAGACATATGGTCAAAACTGACTTTTCAAAGAACATAAAACCACATTTTAACAGGATTCTGCACTAACCCAGGGTATTTGCAGGTTTTAGCAAGTCAAATTTAAGACTTTTTACTGACTTAATTTTAGRTATGTGAATTTAAAGTGTCCGTGACGTCCAATTTTTGTAATATACATGAATGCATTTTTAGAAAGAGGACATTGATAAAATATTGCAAAAGTAATTTCATGTTACTGAGATGAACAGTTGTTGAGATATTTGCCTGTGAAGTAACAGGAAGTGATGTCAAAGGGGAATGTCTGCATGTGAACAGAGCATTGCTAAAATGGCTAACAACCCATCCTGTAGAGAAGAATCTGACGTTTCTTATTATTTTGAGTCACTATCAGCGAGAAGAAGAAGAGTCCGAGTTCAAATTGTTTCAATAAACAAAGACCAGAGAGTTTTCTTTGTTAGAGTTCCCCTTTTATGTCACTTCCTGTTTAACTTTGGCTGYGCCAAGTTCAAAAGAAAATATGCCAGTTATGAGACAAATTGGGTTAGATTGTGTGTATTATTCCAACTTTATTTAATATAGCAATGTTTTCTTTGACTTTTTGTATGAAGGATATGCATGTCACAGGTACTTTAAGACTTTTTGAGGACCTGCAGATCAGTTATAAATACTTGATGGAYGTTGGTAAAATTACCTGTGGTGGAGAAAATGCCTCCAACGATGCCGCAGAGTCTGACGAGGAACTGCCACAGAGGCATGTGCTGCTCCGTGACTTTGACCATTAAYGAGCTGATGTCGTATTTCATAAAAATCCCTGAGACTCCGTGGCTGCCTGCAGCGTGKTTTATCGCTCGTTCCTGCAGAAAAGACAAAAACAGGAACACATTCATCACAGCGACGCTGACTCGACMAATCACATACACAACCTCTAAAAAAATAAAATAAAAAAATACCCGCTCTGTGACCGAGTACTGATGTGTTTCTGCAGACACTCTGTAGGTGTTCAGCTTGGTGGGCACGATGGTGAGGAAGTACTGAAACATGTGGTTAGCTGGAGACGAGAATCAAATTTAAAAACATTAGTGATAAAAGAATAAAAAGAGTTTATTTGCAGGAGCTGCCTTTCCTAATGAAGGTTGAGTCCCTGCATTTTGAACATTAAAATATCTGRCAGTTTGACGCACAGTCGGGGGCGATTTTCTCCGTGCCGTCCAGAGGGCTGATGAGTCCAGGGACGGCTTCTCCGAAAGACAGGTGGTCGATCCGGTGGGAGAAGTTGTAAGCTGCAACGACGACAAACCCGATCAGCCTTACAATGTTTACAAAAATAAAAACTATCAAGTCAGAAAGATGAACTCACAGTCATGGCTGACTAATGCAGCCAAGTGGGCGTGGCCTCTGGGGTGTGGGATGGACCTGCACAGGGATCAAAATCTATTACACACAATCAACAGTCTAAAGCACTGAAACATCATTAGAAACTATAAGTACATACTTGCCAACAGTGATGTGGAAATTTCCTGCTACTTTGTTGACATAAAGGTGTCCGTGTATCCTGCAGGCAGTGAGGGAACGAGCGCCGTCCTCGCTAAAGGAAGGAAAGTAAACAAGGATGCTGAAAACKTCCAGGTTTTATCCTCAGGATCGACTTAAAGCGCTCACCTGTGACTGTAAACAGGAGGAGGTCCTTTCATCGCCGTCTTGAAGAGCACATCCTGCAGGGAGTGCTCCACTCTCAGACGCTCCTGAATGTGCAGCAGAGTCCTGGAGGAGAGCAGTGGAAATCATCACGACGAAGAAACCAGCACCAGATTTAAATCAGCTTTTTTTTAAAAACACAGTTGTGTTGATTTAAATCTTACATGTGCCACAGTCTTTGCTCTGGTGGGAGCTCAAAGTTAACCTAAAAGTAATAAAACAAAAACACGTGTCAGACAAAAACAGACACAGTTTTCTCCAGGTGCTCTGGCCTTCAGGCTTCTGCGATCTCAACGGGATTCACCTGGTTAAATAAAAGGTAAATGAATTAACCCTCTCATAAAGAAGCTCACACTCACTGGTTCATATTTTAAACCGTCAGAGGCGACCATGGTCTCTGCCAGATCCAGGACGTCTGCACCAATATCTGCATTCAACCAGAAACCACAGTTAAACACCTCAAACAGTTCATGTTAAATTAACAATAACAGATCTGCTTRTAAAGCTAAATAAACGTTTTCATGTAGTTTATTTGAAGCTCAAATGTGCAAAATAATAAACACAGAAGTCATTTTTGTAAAAGTGTTTCCTGGAAAAAAAATTGCCATGGCGCTTATGTCCACAAAAACAAAATGCTGAACTAAATGGTTCATAGCAGAATGACTTYGTGTACTTACACTGGCATCTCATGGCCACAGTGATGTCCACGTTGATTTTAAGTTTGCTGTAAGGACACAACTAGTTAGATCAATAAACAAAACCACTTTACAGTTTGTCCTGATGCATCTCAGTAATCCAGGAAAAAATCAAAAAGAAAAAAAGTTGTATAGGTCTTCTGGACGGGTTCTTCTCT
>NW_013952492.1:188129-190582 GCF_001266775.1 Austrofundulus limnaeus
GGTCTTTTATTGCTGAACTTGCATTTGTGTGAATAATATTTAACAAGAAGTACAATAAGGTTGATGACAAAGAAAGGTCACAGTTCTTTTTTTGTCAAAAGTAGTGAAATCAAGGATGACTGATGAGAAAACTACTACAGTAAAAGTCATAAAACTGTTCACCAAAATTGGGAAAGTAAAAGCAGAAGTACATTTACGCACTCTCTAAGAAATAAACTGTTGAATTTATTGAACCAAACTGGTTCCACAAAGCCAGGTTGAGTAAACTGAGCAATATACATATATTCTTTGCTCAGTTTACTCAGCTAGGCTTGGTGGAGCCAGCTGACTTGACTTTGTTGAGTAAATTCAACACTTTATTTTATAAAGTGCAGAAACATTGTCTGTCATTATGAGTTTGAACATATTTAATTCTGTAACAAGGTGTTAAATTTTAAAGAAGTAAAAGTATCATTTTTAGCTTTAAAATGTAACAAAATAGAAATAAAAGTAGCTATTAAATTGGTAAAATTACAAATCCTCAAAAAAAATACTTAAGTGCTTTAACAAAGTAAATGTACTTAGTTACTTTAAACCTCTGCATACAGTATAAATAAATATTTTGTGTACAAATTATKGCTAATAGGTGCACTGGAGTAAAATACAAAAAACAAAAAATAAATATATGCAATCTAGACAAGAGTAACAACAGATATCTCTTTTAATACAGAAATGTTTATTTTACTTTTCAAACATATACAGCATGAGTAAACAGTTATGAAGGCATTAAGAAATGGGTTCTATAAAGGTGCCTGTCAAATATTATTGGTAAATATTAGGTCGTACTGAGAATCGCTTCCTTATATTCAGGTTAAAAATATGAGATTTTGTGCATTTTGACTACATCATCATGAAAGAAAACTTGTGTCCTCAGTCAAACCAAAACAACACGTAAGCTTGCCTACATTTACATAATCATTTGAACACTTTTGCTCAGATTCACCACTACTACAACACACTCAGAAACATTCAACTTCAAGTATTTTTGGTGTGACTTAGTTGCTGCAGACATAAAACAAGTAACCAGGTCAAAAAAAAATAAAATAAATATTCTCTTGGAGAGTTTATTTAAATCTCTAACATCAAGCATGTGACCGTAAACAGATTAAACACTATAAAACAAATATTACAAAGGTCAACCTTCACTTACATTTACAACACAGCCTGCTGCTAAATAACTTTCAGTTTGAAGCGACAGAAATCTATTTCCGCTCTACTCTGCAGATGCAGAGTCGGGACCCTCTTCCCGTAGGACTGCTGTCTCTAAGACAGCAGAAGTGGGCGTGTCGGCCGGCTCCTGAGACAGATCCTCGGAGCAGCGGCTCACGGTGGGAGAAATCACGTCAGGACTCGTGTCGCAGGACTCTGTGCTCTGCTCTGATGTGGCTGTTGTGGTAAAACTTGGAGGCATTGGGTCAAATTCGTCATCGTCGTCGTCCAAAATGGGCGACTCGTGCACATCTGTAATATTTAGGTCAGTTAAAACAAAATACTTGTTCATTTGGTTGATTGACAAACTTTAAAAAGCAGCGAGGGAATAACTTATTTAATCAGTTTCGATAAATTGAGACGCTATTGGCAAATCTACAGTTTGACGTCAGAAAGAAACGGAGCTGGGTAAAAAAAACTGAAACATTAAAATAATCCTGTCCATGTTATTTAATGCAATTAGCAGACGGATGGATGGATGGATGGATGGATGGATGGATGGATGGATGGATGGATGGATGGATGGATGGATGGATGGATGACTTACTGCTGAAAGCATCTGGGTACTGCTTAGCAATCTTCCCTTTTAATGTCCTGGAGAACATAAAGGCAGCAGAAATCAGAAGTTGTAAAGTATGTCTGTCTCTGTTTGACAGCAGCAGAGCAAAGATTTACCTGATCCTCCTGAAAATGCCGTCCAAGTCTTTCTTCATCTCTACCAGGGTGCGGGTGTGGAGCAGGAAGCGCTCGTTCATCTGCTGCAGTCGCACATTCGAGAGCCCATTAAAGTTGATCAGCATTTCATTCGTTTTCTCAAAGCGATCCAGCCTGTTTGCACAGAACATTATTTATATCTGCAAAGATCCTTGTACAAGATACAATCTGCACCCACAGGAGAGTTTTGCGTTTTAAATGTACTGCCACAGCATCAGACTGATACACACATGTGTCTCTGAGCCTGGATGATGGCATTCACATCCTCAGAGTTCACCATGCTCAGCATCCTGTTACAGAACACACCAGAAGCTGTGGACTCCACCATCGTGAAGAGGAAATCTGTAAACATAAACTCATTATTAGAAATAAGTAGTTTATTAATTAAAAGAAACACAGCATGGACTGAAAATGAGCAAAGACTAAATCAAGATCGAAGGAAATTAAACAAATCAGTTATTTTTTATCAGGTAATTGATTCACATCTGAGC
>NW_013952492.1:190899-216881 GCF_001266775.1 Austrofundulus limnaeus
GCCATCCCCCCCGCTCCCGACTGGAGGCGTTGTCACGGTGACGCACAGCTCCGCATTCTCCTCACCCTCCTTCGCTTCCTCTTCCAGCTGGGGTTTTTCCACCCCCACTTGGCCTTCCTCTACCTCAACCTCTTCCTCCTCGTCTTCCTCGTCCTCGTCCTCCTCTTCCTCGTGTTGCGGCGGCTGCTGCTGCTGCTGCTGACGCTGTTTGTTGCGGCAGCACGGTTTGAACAAATGGGGGTCGATCAGCACCTCCCCGAAGCGACCCTTGTAGATTATTCCGCAGCAAACCTTCTGCCTGCATCAAAAACAGACAACATGACTGAAATAAACACAGGAATATTAAAACTCTGTGTTTTATACTGCAAGGAATTTAATACAGCACGTTTTATTTTATTTTACATATTCAAACTCAAGGTCCGAGGGCCAAACGTGGCCTGTGGGGGGCGTATGTTGTGTCCACCAGTAGACACGCCAATTATTTTTACTGCTTAATCAAACATATAAAACATAATTTATATAATATATTAAATAAGTAAATCGATTGTAAACTTTAAATTTATGATTCAGACGGTGWAGCTGCATTTTTGCCCACTAGGTAGTGGGAATTTCCCACTTTCAAGTCCTAAATTTTAAACTGAACTGCCCMTCCAGTGGGAATTCCCAGTTRGAAGGTGGGAGAGTTCTGAATTCATGACGGCGTCTACTTATCACRACTCAACAGTGAGTAAAACTCTCTTGTTTGTACTTTTCATTGTATTTTTGTAATATTAATTTCACATGAGATCAGTTTAAAACTGCAGGATGTGTGTCGTGTGTGACTCTTCACTAAAGTGTTTAAATGAGATGCACGATTGGAGCCGTTTCATCAAAGTGAATCACAATCAGAAGTGTGTGGGTGAACCGCTCTCCAAGCCAACACAACTTTGTGTCGTTTCAAATCCAGCCGTACCTCTTCCAGTAGGTCAGGTCCAGGAAGGAGAAAACCGGGGAGCGGCTGGAACCCGGGCTCAGCTCGGTGTCCGAGCCGTCGTCCGACAGGTTGCTGTAGCTGGGAGACTGAGCAGGAGAGGCGCTGGAGGTCGTGCTGTGGGCGTCTGAATCTGGTGACGGAGCGGGGAAATGACGTTAGAGACGGCAGAATAAACACACTGCAGCCGAGGTACACCAGGCACAACTGACTGTTTCTTTTGAGATCTTTCTGCAGCCTGTTGATCTGGCTCGGCCGGGCCTTCTTAGAGATGGACTTGATCTTCTTGGGTCTGGAGGTGATCTTCAGGCTGGGGCCTCCTCTGGCGTCAACAACCTGTACAAAAACAAGATTTTAAATCTCAAACAGATTTTGTGAGGAGATTTTTAAAAAAATGGCGGWAAAGTAAAAAAAAAAAACGTACATGGTTCCAGTTTTTCTTGGTTCCCACAGGAAGCTTTTTCCACCGCTTCACAAGGAGCACGCAGGCATTACAGATCTCTCCGGAACGTGTCTCGCTCAACCTGCAAGACAATTTGTTAGGTTTTCAGAAAACTCCATCACAAAAAAAATTTAAAAAAAAGAGTGGTTTGTCTCTTACCCGAAGCAGCTCCTGAAGTCCTTCTCGTACCTCTTGCTGTCTGTGAAACGAGAGCTGGACGACTTTGCACGGCAGATGCAGCATCCGTCCAAACTCCGGTACATTTTGGGCTTGTGAAAGCCAAACATCTGGGTGGATATTGAAAAAAAATAATAATAATAATTATATTTTAGCCCCTCAGACTTTAATCTGTGTGCACCACCAGTAAACTGCAGCACTTGAATCACACCAAATTTTTTAGCATATCAAATATAATGACAAAATCTTAGTCATTTTGTACTGAATATTAATGACTAGCTGTGGCAGACCTATTATATTGGATTGACTCAAAACATTAATCAGCAGAGGTCCAACAAAGATTTAATTTGTGAGAATTTCATTAAAATCTGATCAATGGTTCATGAGATATTTTGCTAACAAACAGGAAGTGTAAAATGCTACAATATTAGGCAATGATCTGACTTAATTTCTCAACTCAGACATATTTATTGTGTTTTACGACACAAAAACAGGATTGCCCTTCACCTTTCCAGTGCAGTCTGCAATAAACCCAGTCAGAATATGTTTTTAACTGCTGTTGTGTGTAATATGTTTAGTCATCAGCATCCAGCCCAGCTCCAGTCGGAGCATCTCTGACCCACATGGTGGAAGTAGGTCAGCAGTCAGACAGATCATGTCATCACGCTGCGCTCGCCACGGTTCACGCCACGTTTTGGAAACTGGCTGCACACGTTCACTGCGAGCCCGCAGGCAAAATGCAGCTAACTGCTAAATACACACAAGTTAAAAAATAAATAAAATACTGTTAAATTATACCGGAAGAAAAAAAAAACTAGTCTGCAGGAAAAAAGCTGCTATAACCCCAGAGGTGGGCTGATTTGTGTTGCTGGGCAAAATTATTCTTCGGGACACATGTGGACCTGAACTGCGGCAAAAACTGCGAGCCGCGCCCCCCAGACTGGATTTTTTTTTTTTTTTTTTTTGCCATCAGTCCTTGGGGTCCTCTGACAGCCACAGAGAGCAAACAAAGAGCACATAAAATTGCAGACCGCTCACTCTGGCTGCTTTATTGCATCAGTTTCTGTTTCCACGCTATAGGTAGAAAAAAATAGTTGATTTTAAATTAGTTTCCTGGCTCATAATTCTGCAAAAGGAAATCTATAAAAACTACACCTGTTTGTAAATCTTTTTTTATATATCATATCAGAGCTAAGTCTCTGAATAGGAAGACAAGCAGAAAAAAATTAATCCTTGAAAATGCTGCAGACGACTCACTAGAAAAAACAGCTCAGATGATGGACTTTTATTTAGTAATGGGTTAAATTAAATATAGAAATATAGAAAAAAAAACACAAGCAGGTAAACACACCAGTGTCAAATTAATCTGAGTCCATAAAGTGAAGCAGATTTACCACCTCTAGTATCAACAAGGCCTATGTCCTGATATTAACTGTGCTTTTTATCTCATGGAACAAATACAGTAAAAATATGTTCCCAGTGTGACTTAAATTAAATCTCTCCAAGTACTGATACTGACATTTATTCTGCTATATTTAAATATATCTTTTAATATACCGTGCAGCTTTATTTGGAACGAGAGATTCACAGTACACTTTCAAGAAAAATATGAAAAAACAAAACAACACAGCTTAGACTTCAAAACAATTAATTGTTATTATATTTCAATTGTTTTATTCTTTCACATTTAGCGGCAGATTCAATTACCTTTGCACCTAATTGTTCTCAGATATTAGTGTAAGTTAACTGCTAAAGCAAGGTCTGCTATTTGAACATAGACGTGTGTGTATTTCCACAGTAATATCAAGATCTGGACTAAAAGCTCCGAAAAACATTTCTACATCAACCAAACACACTTAAAAACAACAGTTCAAATGGAAAATAAAGATACGTATAAAATGTAATTATTGTATCATTGTAAAATTATTTAAAATGTTTTTAAACACAAATTTTTCATTCGTTAAAAAAATGCAAAATGTAAAAGGAAAGTGAGTCGAATAACGAAAATGTGTTAGTGATATTTTTTTTAAACTGGTGCCCTAACAAAATGCACCTACACAGCTAAATTTGTCTGGCCCTATAACGCAACCATTCAGCTGCTGCAAAGAATGGCGGCCCTTTGGTTGCTAGCCGGTCCATGCACAGGCCAGCACCACATAAAAAAAACTACAACCGGGCCAGCTGTGGCATGCCACCATTGCCAGATCTGGTTGACACTAGTGGTGTAAGAAAATATCGATACACTGAAATATCGCGATATTTCATTTCCCGATACTGTATCGATATTCTAAAGCCCTGTATTGATTTTTTNTTGTAGTTCAGCCTCTGACCACTAGTTGGCAGCAGTGAGGCAGCCATTTGGCTCCTCTACCTCTTGAGGTGTTTGGTGACCATATTGTAAATTAATATTAAAAACTAAAAGCTGCAAAAATATATATTTTCAACCTATTTATTGGCAAATTTAGTCTAATAATTGAAAATATGGATGAAATAAGAAATATGAAACAAACAAAATAAAAAACATACAAAGCAGAACACAGCTAAATGTATCAAAAGTATGTCTATGTAATATTAGAATTTTCTGAGACAATGAATTTTGGTTTTTCATTTTTCCCCCTATAAGAGGTTTTTATTTAATAGAATTTTTGGACCAAAAAAATCACAATATATCGCCTTGCTTACAGTATCGCAATACATCGGGATATATCGTAATCGTGACCCCCTCTGTCATGATATGTATCGTATCGACAAATTCTTGCCAATACACAGCCCTAGTTGACACCAGGTTTGACCCGCACTTTATTTTCATCTCCGCGTCGGTCATCGTCACAACACAGACGATCTCTGCAGCAGAATACAGTAGCGTGACGTCAGCCAACATGGCAACACGCTTCGGAGGCGGAGGCATTGGAGAAAAGGGGGTGTGATGCGACTCTCCGCAAAAGCTGCAACGTTAGCGAGTAAAATGTGACAAACCACAACCTGAAAGCTGTCGCATCTGCGTGAACAACACGCTGGGCGTCTTTTAAAAATAATACTTTTCGAGTTGTTTGCTGAGAGGAAAAGTGCGTGTCGCTCATTTCGAGCCGCCCACTCCGGAGAGGAAGCATGGCACGCCACACGACCTGCTTCTTGCGCACCCATTTTATGACCGTCCTCTCTCTGCTCTGAACGAGAAGCCCACCTTTCCCCCCCGACTTCAACATCTCTCTACAACAACTTCACGTTGACGCACGACATATATAAAACATGTAAAAATAACCTAAACGTACACATTTAAACAGATCTGTTGGCTCCGGTCGTGTAATTTGATCTTTACTCTTTTGTTATTACTCGTCCCAACATTCAACTGCATCATGTGCGCGAAGTTCAAAGCGAGTGCCTCCTTTTTAAAAAAGCAAAAAAAGTCGTTTTTATCCACGTCTTTGACACCGGGTATTTAGGAGCAGTTTGAGTCGGATAAATAAAATAAAAATGAAAGGATTCAGGAAGAGTTTGTGTTTTGTTGACAACAGCAACCCGCGTTTTGATACGCATCTCCAGTCCCGGGTGGGCGTGAGACACACAACTATTCAGCAGAAACAAACACCTCACAGCCTGCTGCGGTCCTTACAGAGGCCGTGTTTCTGAAAGAAACCACGGTTTGTTCGAGTTTAGTTGAATAATAGTGGTTTTCCCCACGCGGCGGAGCAGTTATAACAACAACAACAACAGCAGGAGCAGGAGCAGCAGCCTCCCTCTGCTCCTCGTGCCTGCCTGCACGCGAGCTGACTCCTTTTAAAACGCATCCTCGCGGTTATTTCGTGACATTTTTTTAAGTATAAAACGTGAACAGTAGATGAAGCTACACCACGCAGCAGGCCATGTTGGAAAAAATTGTTTCGAGACAACGCGGAGCTTGTTTTTAATTTTAATTAAGACTTTAAAACCCGCCGGGGGGAAAAAGAAGAAGAAGAAGAAGAAGAAACCGGAAGCGACCGCCGTCCCTTACCTTGCTTGAGGACTTTCTCGACGCTGGTGGGACAATAATAATAATAATCCTTGAGGAGGTGATGAAGAAAACCAACCCGCATCCGTAACCCGCTTGTTGATGTCTGAGCTCGAGAGGCGACCGTTGGGGGTGGGGGGCGGGGCTGGATAGTTGTGAACTCAGTGCGCATGCGTGACATCCACGCCTCCATTTCAGAGCAGAGGGCTGCTGCTGTTCTGCCTTTTTATTTTTTTTCTTTCCTTTTCTTCAATCAAACAATTTGCATAAACGACGTATGACGTTTGCGTGCGTCCGCGCTCCGCTGGCCTTATAAGGATGGAAACATTACGCGGGAACAGGGGGCTCGGCCGCGGTTGCTATGGCAGATTGGAGAATGCGAGCAGGGGGGCGGGGCTTGTTGCTTTACTACACGACGCCAGATGGCTGGTCTGCCGAGGGCCTGCAGCTTTCAGGGGGYTCGCCGTCTAGCACCGAGGAGGGCTTTTGTTGGCTTGAAATGCGCGAAAACAACCAGCTTAGTGTGAAGTACAAGGTGGGTTATATGTTTTAGCTGTAGCCACTGCACAGCAAAAGCTAAAAGATTAAACAAAAAAAGTCACTCAATCACATTTATTTAGTCAAATGACTCTGTACACAGGAATTTCTGAAAATACCTGCAGTGGAGACATTAAATAGCTGATTAACTAACTAATTTACACRCAGTAGGGCTTTTAGTTTAATAATGCGGGAAATATGCAGTTAATAATACACCGCACTGACTGGAACTAATTGTAACAAAATAAAATTGTTCTGGGATAAATTATAAATCTGCTTYGGGAAAAGAAGATGACGGCAGATACTTTACTTTTTGCAGCTTCAATTAAATCTATAAAAACAAACACATTTACATACTTATAGGTGGAGTTACATGGAAATTCCTCAATAAAAATTGGGATTTGTAATGATTTAAGTGCCTGTGACATGCATATACATCAAATACCAAAAGTAAAAACAAAACTCTTTATATTTAGGAAAGTTGGCACAATACATACAATTTTAGCAATAAAACATCTAGTGGTGCATGCATTCAGTTTTGGAAAGAGTTCATTAAAAAATATGACAATTATGATAAATTATAGTGGCCCTCAGAGGGCCATTTGTAATTAACTYTGACGTTTCATGTTTAACTTTGAGTAAACAGAAAACGTCCCATTCCTTGTCTCGTTGCTGCTGCTAACAAAAAAATAACTGAGCTCTACGTGGTATTTCTTGCATAGAAACAGCATTTTAACACATCCTCTTACAAATGTCGAAAAGTATTACGTGTACAGCTGACTGATTGTGAAATATACAGAAATACTCTTAAAAGTTAAAGTGAGAGATTTACTCTATTGAGATGAGGCAAATCTTGAATTCTGACCTCTCCCATGTTMCGACACTRAGATGCATTATGGGAGATGTAGTTTATAGTCAATGCTGGCTTTAAAGCAGCTTAATTTGAGACATTTCAGGACTATTGCTCATAATTCTCACTTACAGTAATTGTGGCCCCCCTGAGCAATAGCCTTGTATCCTTTACCTTTAAATGTGTTTATTTTGTTATATTGAATCATAAAGTTTACCATTGATATAAAAACTATTTCCAAATTAAATAAAAAAATGAATAAATTTAGTGGTGCCCTTGAATTTGATGCGTAATCTAAAACATATTTTTCTCTACAGCCTGTGTTGTTAGCCATTGTAGTGGTGCTGTTTACATGCCGTCATTCCCCTTTGACATCACTTCCTGTTACTGCACATGCAAATATCTCAACGGTTCATCTCAACGGCGTGAAAATAAATACATTTATCTTTCAAAAATAAAATTATATTACAAAAATTTAATGTCACAGACACTTTAATTTATTCTCTATAAGATATGTCAATGTGTAAATAGACAAGAAAAACATTTGTTTTGATTTTGATGGGACAATTTAAAGTTAAAAATGTAAAATAAAACAAATCTGTCAGCAGCTAAGAGAACGTTAGATCCTAGTTGATTAAAATGCCTCACAATCATTATTTTTGACTTAATTTGAAAGACAAGCCACAAATAAGTTATTTTTTATTTGACAAACACAACGTTAAGCTGTTGAATGACACTTACATATTTGTTTTGCCAAAATAAAACCATGATTCTCTGTATTTGCCAGGAGTTGTAGCTTCATTAACGAAACATTTAGAAAAAAAAAGTTGCTAATATCTCAACTTTGAGTAAACAGTCTGTAAAATAACAGAGAAACATCACAGTCATCTCAGTAACTTTAATGGTCAACAGCACACTTCATAAATAATTCCTTATTGCTTTTTCTAATCTGTATTTAAACAACAAAGACAGTCATAGTGGGGTACGTACAGTAGTGCTTGCAGGATAGTGCAGTAAAAACAGCATTTTAATACTTGTTCAGCTGGTAAATTAAACGCCTTATCAACATAATATTTACATTTTTATGAACCTGTGCTCTATTCATCGTATGCATTTAGCAAAAAATGACTCAACAGTTTGGATTCAAACAGCCTTTCTATTTTTTCACTTAAGAAAGTGTGACCATTTTTGGAGTCTATTGTTCACAGAAGCTAACAAAATGCCTTTAAACAGGAAAAAAAGTGTTTACAGCAAACTCAACAACTGGAAACGATTCAAATGGATGGGTAGAGCGAGTGTCTCTGATGAAGCAAAAATATTTACAATATGAGTCGAGGGAGGGGAAAGATTTTCTGACAAAAATGATAACAGCACTTGGACTGACACAATGAGGACACCAGCTGGGATTCAGTGTTTTCACCAACTCAAGTTTTCATAAGCACACGACCTCGAACTGAAATAAACAGAGCAGACGTCACACTGAATAACAAGAGCTCTTCAACAGTTTCATGTTTAAATTATACAAACAGAGCACTATTACTCTTGACTATACAGTATTCACTATGATATTAAATAACAGAATAACAAAGCCTGAGTCATGACTGTTCAGATTATAACACCCAAAGTAACGAAATCCTGGCCATGCATGTTCAAAGTTCAAGTGCGAGCAGTAAGTCGGACAGTTAAACAYGGTAAACTCATGTAAGGGGGAAAATATCTAACGCAGGTGTGAGATTTCTCCTGGAGGAGACAGGGTTTCACAGTGTAAACAGACTACGTCTTGAAGCAAGTACAGTTTTATAAAGACATCTAGATCAGCGGAACAAGGCAGATATGTTTGGTGCTTCAGTAGCCGGCGTCTCCGTCTGCTTCATCTTCATGATGAAGTCACATTTCTCAGGTGTCTGAAAGGACCCGCAGCTGGAAACTCATCAGAGTCTTTAAGAGCAGGACCACGTTGGGGTCAGAGGTCAACCCCTTTCACCAGCGCYGCCTCCAGGGTGACAATAAACTCGTTGAGGGTTTGGAGAATCCGACAGAGGGAGTGAATGGCTGCACGGTCCCGCAGCAGAGCTCCGTCCTCGTACGTCCGAGGGGTCAAAGGACACTCTGCCAGCAGGGGGAACCACTGGGACAGAAGTCTGTCCCTGTCCACAGAAACCACAGACAGTTAGCTGATTATAAAACTACCACGTTAACTTTCAATTAAAGAAAGACAATTATTTTCAAACAGAAATTAGCTTTAAAGGCGACACATCATGCTTTTAAATCCTTCCTTTTCACATTTAAATCATTCAGYTCTGGTCTATGTAAAGTGGAACTGCAATTCAACCTTTTTGCAATACAAGTACACAACAGGATAAATGGATTAACGGGTAAAAAAAGTGGATTTTACATCATCATCCCTTTAAACAATCAGTAACGAGGATGTTTTTTGTCACCCATGTTGCGTCCGATCCCTAAAAACAGGTTTATGCTGTTCAAGGTTGTTGTGCTTTTGCTCACCTGATTCCGAGACAGACAAACAGCTGGAACTTTCCCTCTTTTCCGATGTTTCGGGGCGAAGCGTTGATGRCGTTCACGTAGTGGCATAGTAAATCCCACGGTGGACCCGTCGTCAGCATCGATCCATGCATGTCACCCATCTGATCACTGGCCTCCATTGAAACCACTGCTTTCTCTACAGGAAAAGAGTTGAAGATACTTTCAGTTCAGCCTGGTGACACAGCAAGATAAATGTCGATCTTTTGCCTGATTTTCCCCTCCTGACAATCTTAAGGACACCTGATTATCGTGATGGCCCTAAAGAGAATCTTATAGATATTCCTGCCACGTGTTATAAGAGTAGGCATGGGACGGTATGAAATTATGACGGTATGATAACCTTGGGCAAAAATATCACAATTCCGTGGTATGATGGTATTATGATTACAGCTTTAAAAAGTTTTATTTTGAAATTGTTATTAAAAAAAGAAAACATCTTTTCTATTATCATATTCAACTTTAATTATCTTTGGAAGCTGTTTTTAGATCTCAGAGGCTTTATGCTGAAATTTTATTTACCTGTGTGCATTTATACTTATGATTTTTAGCACCTAATGCAATTAGGTTATCCTGATAAAGTTTACATCTAGTAAGATAAACGCTTTTTTACTACTTTACTTGTTAAGACAAGTCAGTGTATACTGCACGACAAGTCTTTTTATTGAAGTAATGTATCACGTTGGGAGTTTTTTTTGTGGTTTAAATTTCAGAAGGGTTTTTCACGTAAAGATTATATAATTATATGCACATAGAAACAAGAAATCACAACTACGAATGCGTGTTTATGAACCACACGTTCAGCTTGGCTAAAGCAGGCATTCAGTTTCATCGCCTTTCTTTCAAAACTTATCAAATACACAATCCAACAACTCAGTTTTGCAGACAAGTTGTGATTGGTGCATTAAGCCACAGCAACACGGTGATATGTTGCACAATCTGATGCTAAAGTTAGCTCGTTCATTTCTAGATAGCATAAACTTTACCTGGGGCTGCGATCAAGTTAGATGCGTTGCCTCTACGGTCCACAAGACATTCTGTCTGTCTTTTTTACAGCATCCAAAGTATTTTCATATAGCTAGATTTATTATTTTAGACAGGGAMAAAGTTTGGGGAACCCTCTGCCTTCAGCTGTAACCCAGAGTGTTACGGTCTGTGTTACGGCTCCTCTGTGCAGGGGTGCACTGGGGAGGGGTCACAGGGGGAAAGTCTGCAGTGGCACAGACCAGAGGAAAAACAAAATACACTTATACCGTAGAAATGGTATGACAGAAAATTTTAGTTGTTTTCAAACTGTGACTTTTTCACATCACGGTAYACTTTGAAACTGGTATTTGGCCCATGCCTAGTTAAGAGTGATTWAATCGGCTCAGAAGGASGTCKGGACCTCTTTCGATCTCAAATCAGGGATATTCAACATGTTGGATGGTCTTCACCCGACAWCCAAACGTGTGCGGTGTTCCTCGAGGACAAACGAGCTTGCAGCCAATCAGAAAGCCAGATGACAGAAACATGGAGGAGTCAACCGGCATGGAGCACCATAAAGTCCTGTGGACATTGGAGGCGTCTTTTTGTATAGTTTTTTTTCTCAAACTATCACCATTGCTTCTCATGTTTATTTACTTTGAACTCAGGTTTGATCTCAAGAGATTTTGCGAGATTTACCGCCTGACATCTGAATGTTTGTGAGTGAAATCTTTTTTGTGTGTTGTCTTTGCTGTGTGGCTGTACACCACACACTGTGCAAAATAAACCTGTTAAATCTATGAGTTTTTCATGTGTGGGGTCTCTCAGGTTTTAAAACCTTGCCGTGTGAAACAGGCGCTACACTTTGTGGCAAGAGTCCTAAGATAAAAACGGACACAATCACCACTAGATGGAGACAGGAAGTAGAAATATCACAACACCAGCCTTACCTACRAAGTCCCAAACGAACACGTTCCTCTGGAAAAGACGGTTGGATCGGAACCCGTGGAGGAGGAACTTCTCCACAGCGAGCACAAGCCCACCTTCGCCACAAAGCAAGACCGTCAGATTCCCCCTCTGGGTTGACACAAGAGAAGAAACTAATGAGACACGGTAAGAAAATACTTCAYGTTCTGATCTCTTCATCACAATAACACACCTCCTGTTCAGGTTTGTGGAAATGTTTAACCAGGTTATTCGCTGCCTCCCTCAGGTCCTCCTGAACTTCAAGAGAGCTCATCCCTAAGAAGACAAACGAGGCGTAAGAAATATACAGTAGCTTTACAGAAAAGTGATACACCAGCATGATCTGTTATTACGATGAGCTGACAAAGTAGGTCAGCTATTGTGTTGGAAGTACGTGTTCTGAGTTAGCACGTACGGCTTCGGCTGCCAAGAGAGCCCAGCACGTTCCGCACACTCTGAGATGGAGACGTCAGCTCCGGAGGAGTTCCTGTCCATCGTCCAGAATCCTCCTCTGCACCGGGTGTCACCAGCTGACCGATCAGGACTCGCTCCAAGCTGCCGTCACCCACACCCTTCCCCAGCCACCGGCCACACGGGAACCTCGAGGATCAAAAGATGCAGCGTTTTATTACATTTTAAATAGAAAGAAAATTATCTACAATTTCAAAAGGTGAGTCATGTGTTAATGTTTAATAAAGAGAGATAGTGATTTATAAAAGCAACAATTTATTCATAGTTGAACATAAAAGTGCTGTGTATGTAAAAGGTATATATATATATAAAGAAAGAGCTGGAGGAGAGTTTTGCATCAGGTTAGGTTAATTGGCAGCAGTTTCGTTAGAGGTCTGGGTATAAAAACAGCATTTTAGAGAAGATAAATCTCTCAGAAGCAAAGATGGATAGATGTTCAGTCTATCGAAAGCTGTGTCTAAATTTAGTGGAACAATTCAAGAATAATGTTCCTCAACAATAACAAAAAAAAGTGAGGACTTTAAATCTCCCATCATCTCCAGCTCATAACATGATCAAAATTTTTTAAGAATCTGGAGAACACAGGCAATTTTTGAAGCCAAAAGAAGCTGCAGGGATTAGAGTTTGTTCCTCCAAATCTGACGCCGTGGTTCTCCACCGTAAAGGGGTGGAGTTTCCTCTCTTGGGGGTGGAGCGTCTCTGCCTCAAGTGGAGGAGTTTGAGTATCTGGGTGTCTTGTTCTCAACTGATGGCAGGATGAAGCAGGAGATGGATCAACAGAATGGGGGCCTCATCCTCAGTCATGAGGGCGTTGCTTCGGTCGGTCGTGGTGAAGCCATATGTGAACACCGTTCAGAAACTCTGGTCCAAAGCTCATTTCAAATGGACTGAGGCAAAGTGGGAAAACTGCTCTGCTCTGGTGTTCTTTCTATAGTTCTTGTCAGTAAGCAGATTATTCCAGATTCAGCTGCTGGGATGTCACAGTCAGCATCTACCAACGATCCGAGCGTTAGCCTCACCTGAAGGTGTGTCCCGTGATCTCGTTGTACACCATCACGGAATCGACCAGACACTTGGCCAACAGGCCCGAATTCTCCTGCACCCCCAGCTGCAGGGTGCTCAGCCTGCCCAGGTTCTTGCACTGAAACAAGCATCACGGGGAATWTTTTTCCTTTACAGTAAACATATTTCGACTGCGCGCGTGTTGATCTGAAAAAGTGGAGAGCACGAACCTGGAAAAAGATTTCTTGTGTGTTCTTTGGGACCTGTCTAACTCCTGAGTCGCCCAGTTCTCCGGACACGCACACCCAGGGGTTAACGGTGGCCATGGCGATGCTCAGCTTCTTCATGGGTATAATAACAACGCGGTATGGAATACCTGAGAAAGGATGCCGACAGTACATTAATAAAGCTCTCTGCGTCCATAAAAGCTACAAGTCTGAATTCTTCCTGCTACTTACTGACGGAGGTGAAGGTGTGCGTAAARCAGAGGTAGTCCACGGTGTTGAGAGACAGCAGGTGGAATAAAAACTGCTCCCGTTCTTCCTCGCAGAGCAGGAACGCATGAGGTCTGTACAGCTGTCTGTTAGAGGGACCTCCATCAGAAAAGCTACAAACAAACAACAACTGACAGCTTGAAGGAACGGTGAAGATTCAGACCTGAGCAGCTCCTGGTTGGCCAGCAGCTCTTTGAGGTGCTGAGACAGCATTTTCTTCTCCAGAGCCAAATGGATCCAGGCTCTGGTCTGACCCACCTCAGACAGATCGTCTCTCATGGTTTGGATAAATCTGGGGAGAATGTACAGGCAGGCGTGACTGGACCAAAGAAAAACACAACTCTAAAACATAAAAGTCATTTCATAAGCTAGTGTCGTCATTTTAACACTTCTCTTCATAAAACCAGGGGATTTTCATATATTACCTCATGTCTTGYATTAAGGAGCTTCTCTGCAGCAAAGTGCCGTCATCAAGCAGCTTCTGGTCCAAGCAGTTAGACCCTGGACAAGAAGAGAGTTCGACACAAATGTTCAGATGGTTTTTAATTGAATGATTTTTAAAAGAAATCCTGTCAAGTTGTGCTCTGACCTGATACATCAGCTGGTCCCTCCGTCTTCTCCTGGGCAGCCTGGTAATGAAGCAGATGGGACCAAAGTGCCGACTTACCCTGAACAGAACAAACGCAAACGTCAGACCTTGACTTTTAGTTTCCAGTTGGACACCACCCTCACGAAACGTTGGTCAGATTATACGTCTGACCTGTTTGAKCTGCAGACCGTGGCCCCAGGTTCTCTCCAGGAGATCACACAGACCGTGGATGAGCGTGTTCTCCTGCAGGCCTGTGATGCTGGCTTCTCCCTGACCCAGCTCCACGCACTCCTTCCCCATCCTTTCCATTAACATCCGCTTAGTCTTTAAAAAAAATAGAAGAGAAAAGCCATAATAAAAAAAGAGGTTCTGCATTAACCTTGAGCTGTTATGATGAAATATTCAACGACAGCCGTGCATCTGTTGCTGCGCTCACCTTCAGACGACATTCGCTCAACAGCCCATCGGCGAACTCTCTGTGAGTCTGAGACACGGCCTGAGGCGACGGGTCGAGTAGTTTGGACTGACGAATGATTCTCCTTGCAAAGGCGTGCCTCTGTTCAACAAGATAAAAGGGTTAAGCATCAGATAAAAGCTTGTGAGTTGATCGGTGTCTGAGTGAAAGACGGTACCTGTTTGGGTTCTTTGTCCTCTCCTGAGGGATCWACAACCGTTGACCTCTTGGGTTCGGACCTGCGTGAAGCCGTGACGCGACTGGACCACCTAGACGATGAYGATGAAGTAAAATGTACCGTTTACTCYGATGAGGAGAATCAGGAGGGTTTCTTTCTGACTAACAGCAGGAATCGGAGGCTCACTTGTGAGTGTTGTGCGCTTGCGCGAGCACATCCGCCTGCAGCTTTGGGAAGTATCCTGGGTGGTGACGACCCTGACCGATCCTCATGTCCAGCAGGTGAGGGTGCAACGCCGTGTGGTCGGTCTTCAGCAGCCGCTGCTCAATAGTCTGAGCTGCAGACAAAAAGCACGGACGTCATGTTCATTTGCTACTGAAGAGGAAAATAAAACAGTAAAGTTGTACCTGAGGGGATTAAACTGCTGCTAACTTTAGGAAATTACGTGAGCACCTTCATACCTGACTCGGAGAGCGTGGTGCACTTCCTGTAAGGACGGTTGCGTGACTCCTCGTCGCTCAGGTCGTACAGTCGCTCTCGATCCAAACGGCTGTCAAACAGCTGCTGCAGCGGCTCCCGGTCCAGCCAGCGGGACAGAATTTTCCCATCCACGAAGGACGAAAACATGGACGTYTCCAGGAACCGGGATAAGAAGTGCAAGTGGGCTGCTGGCTGAACGGAGAGGAAGGAGCCCTAAAACAGAGAGTGAACTCAATCAGATGATTTACCAATAAAAACAAAAACTGTTTTATTAGATCTGTCGTCGACTRAGGTACCTTATCAAAGCTGCAGGTTCCCTCTCGGTTGCTCAACCAGGAGTCTAAATCCGTCGCGCCGTTGACGATAAACTCCTCATACCTGCCAAAAATGGCAGCGAAACGGACAGCGAACACCTCCCTCAGCTGAATGTTCAGCTTGGAAGCCTTCAGCTCCTCTTCCTCCTCCTCGAACACGTGTCCCAGCGTCTTCCCTCCCTCGGACGCCGTTCCTCCTCCGCACCGCTTCGCCAGAGCCTGAAGCCTCTCCAGCRCCRCCAGCTCCTCTCCTCCGAGGTTCCCGTTCCTCCTGTCCTCCATCAGGTCCTCCAGCACTAGGCTGCTCAGGCGAGGGGAGTCGGCGGCGGTGACGGTGGCGCTCGCTGCGGGCTGAGTGGTCGCTCCTGCCTGCGGCGGGAGTCCAAAGTGCAACAAAACCTCGCTCAGTTCCTGAATGAGCTCAGTCTGGTCCGGGAACAGGGGGAGGTCCTCGGGGGCTTCGACGCAGTGGTTGTCGATATCAACAAAGCACAGATTGGCCTGCGGAGAGGAATGGAAAGGATTTTCCACTTGACTTTAACCAAWCAGATTTATCTCATGAAGATAAAGTGTCTGAGCTCCAATTAGGCTGCAGGATGAAGGAACTCCATTAACAAATTCTTTGTGTTTCACTACGATAAGAGCTCGCAGGCTTTTATCTCGTGGGGGATTGTCCAGCGTTATCACAGCAGCTCGAGACGTTGCGAGAAAATGGTGTCAGCGAGGAACAACGTGCAGAAAGAGGTGCAAACCTGAGGTTTATAATAAATACATTTACTTTGTTACAGTACTTGAGTCATTATTTTGAGGATTTTTGTGGTTTAAGCATGTATGTTTTTAACCGTAACTTTTACTTTTATTTTGTTAAATTTAAATCATAAAAATAAAACTTAGACTTTAAAACACTTTAAAGTCTAAGTCACACTTTAAAATTTAACGTCCAGCTGCAAATTTAATATGACAAATTCATCAAGAAAACGTATGCACTCTAAACAATACTCGTTTTAATGGAACCAGTTTGATTAAGTAAATTAAGCACTTCAATTCTTAGAGTGTGTGTAAAAATACTTTCAGTTTTTTTAGATTATTATGACTTTTACTTAAGTACTTTTCTTATCAGTGAAATTAATTTTTACCAAAGTCATTTCCTGTTAGGGTATTTTTACTTTTACTTAGTTTTTTTTATTTCAAATACTTTGTAGACCTCTGAAACCTGCTGAGCCTATCGTTGTCCAGGAGTAAGAAAGATGGGCAGCAATTTGAAAGAAAAAAAAAGCCTCTGTAAGCAGCAGTCAGCGTCAATGCAACCTTCAGCAGTGACCTGAAGCTGACAGCTCAAAGCCTCAGGAGGACCCTGTGCAGAATCATCCCCCACACTTTTCACTTTGTATCATCCAGTCAAGGAAGAAAAACGATGCACCAAAGATAGAACAACACCTCAAGAGGTCATATTTTTCAGAAACAACACAAAATATTCATYTATTTGCCCCCTAACAAAAACCTTCTAGAATTTACCCAACAATTCTCCACGGGATTAAACATAAGCTAGAAAAAAATAATCCCATTCTCTCATTTCCATTCATTATTCATTGAAGCCCATTATTTTGGATTAGTCAGCTCTGCGTTTTTCTTTTATCTCCTCCCAGGAGCTGTCTTGCTGCCGCCGTTTTCTGGGGCAGAGCGACTTCAAAGAGGATTCAGCCAGATTTTCGTGGAGCAGAAAAGGGATGTGGGATGCAGGCTCGGATTCAGATTTGGGACATCTCTGAAGGGAAAAACAGAGCGCCAGTTGGACCAGCCAGAGGCAGGGGGGAGAGCTAAAGAGGCTTCTCAGATTTCTTTATATAACCGTCTCGCTGCATTCTGAAGCACAGACCAGCAAAAAYGCAGTTTTTTTTTTCACATCGGCTCCTCGTTTAGCTCGATACCTCGTGTGGAAGGTGGAGGGAGGATCTCTGCGCTCCGTCCCTGCGGTGGATCCCCATCAGGAAAGGCACGGGGGCGTCCAGGAGGTGGTGCAGTGGCGTGGAGATGATGGGCAGGTAGACGTGCTGCCACTGAAACGGAAACAGCAACGTGGTGATGCTCTCCGCCACCATCATCAAACGCTGGTAGTCTGGAGGGAGACAAGAAGGAGATGCTGCCAACGTCAGCTTCTTAAATCCAGACGTCAGGACTGAAGTCACGTCTTATCTTTTAATTAGCAGGTTAAAAAAAAGCTAAATTATTAATAAGTCTTACTTCAAAGAGCCAACATTCTGATTTTCATAAAAACACAAATTATATTTTCCACTAAGACAGATTTTTATTCTTTAATAATATCCGCAAAGTGTTTGTGTGAAGCAGGAGTTTATTATTTTGTCTGACAAATTAGCTTTCAGGCCGGTGTTTCATATTGATATAAAGAAACAGCAGATCAGTTCACATCTTTTAAAGCAASGTTCTGTGGAAAGGGTAAAAACGATTCACTTACTGTTGTAGACAGCTACATGAACAACCTCAGTTTGGAAAAATAAGTTTAATTCAGACTAAACCAACGACCTAGCGGCTAGTCAGAGCAGGGGTAAGGCAAAAGGATTGCTGCCATCAGCAAAAGCTTTCATCCACAACTGATTTAGATGACAGAAGAGAAAATGAGAAAAAGTGTTCCAATATTATTAATACTATTATTAATATGTTATTCTAAAATTGTGCAGCTCTAACTACTTTATATACTGTAATTATGTGTGCATAATGCTAAAAATTTTACCTAAAAATCATCCAGAAAGTTGGGCGGGGGTCGTATTATTATATATGAGAATAAATTTTGAAAGATTTTTTGCTCATGTATTATCACAATACTCGTATATAACTGAAATATTGTTTCATGGTGGATAAATCATCATAATTCCCCTCCACTCACTCTCTCTCTCACACACACACACAGTAAAGTATAAACATATAAACAAAGTCGTTTGTTGTTTTATCTAAATGAGTATCAGACATTTAAAGAGAGTTTCGTATTGTTGGATGAGGAATCAGGAGGAATATATATATTTTTTGTCTGGTTAACCCCAGAGATGGGAGGAAGACGTGGACTTCAAAGAAGTCTTTACCGGTGTCATGCAAAAATATGTAGCCCCAAAATAATCAGTTTCCTTACCAGAGGGTACACCACAAAGGCTGAAAAATTCTGAAGTCTGTACGAAATTACGGGTAGCATCATACACAAAAATCAGTTTTTTAATGCTTTTTAAGCTCAAAAAATGGGGGGTCACATTATACTTACATAAATACTGTACTTTTACATTGCAGTCAATTATTGTATTTCATGGATATTCAGGCAGAAAAATAACATACCTCGATAGAAGTGACCAGGCAGCAGAACTAAAATATTTTAAGTTGGAGTTGTTTTAGGACAAAAAAAAATCCACTTGTTTTGTCTACACCTGGATTAAGAATAATTTCATTAATTTTCTCTGAATGAAACTGTTTCTCCAAACTGAGAGCTATCTACAACAGGTAAGATATTAACTGTTCACGTCCTTTCCACAGAACCCCACTTCCAAATATTTGAACTGCTTAAATTAATCTTGTGAGGCAGTTCAGAAGCAACAGATCCATCTTCCTTTTGAGCAGTGAGTGGTTTTTAATCCTGCCGAGTCAGGAGCTTACCCTTAGAGTAGAGCAGGACTTGTGTCTCCAGCAGTGCACAGGTAAGTAACTTCACCATACTGTCCACGCCCAGCAGGGAGAAAGCCTCGCCAAGAGGGTAGTCCCCCAGAGGAAGCTCCCCTTGTCCGGGCCGCTGGCACACGATGGGCCCCTGCACCCCGTGGAACCTCAGAGAGCGCCCAGGCGGAGGCAGGGGCACCTCGTACAGGATGTTGTAGACGTAGCTCTCCAGAGGGAGGGGTGGGGCTGTCTGCGACGCCACGGCCTGGTGAAGCTGAGCCAGAAACTGACGAGAAGCTTGCAGGAAGGGGAGCGGCGTGATGAGGCAGAGGGCCTTGGACACGTACAGCGTGTCGCGCGCCGCATCGAAGGAGCCCACGCAGCCGAGGCAGCCGGAGACCCCTGCCAGAGACTCGGCGTCTGACTCCTCCAGGCTGCTCGCGAGAGAGTCCATGCTGGAGGAGGAGGGCGAGGAGGCGGAGGAAGACGAGGAAGAAGAGGACGAGGACGAGTGGTGCTCCACGTGGTGCATCTGATGGAGCGTCTGCATGGCAGTGATGATCTGGGGACTGGTCACCGCCTCGTAGAAGGTGTGAACAAAGCCGTAGGAGCGCGTCCCGTCGTCAGAGGCGAGCGTGAAAGAGTGAAACCGAGGGTCCAGTCTGTCCGCCTGGGTGCAGAAGGAGAGACCTCTGGGCATGCAGAGCTGGAAGCAAGAAGAGCAGCAAAGAAATGTCAGAATTAACCGGAGATTTAAAACTCACCATTACTAGTGAGCTCTTTAACTTATGAAACATCCCTTCAGTGGCTCGTCACACATTTTAAAACCATTGTTTGAGAATATTAAAGCACTTTATATCTTATATCACTTATATCTTCTGATTGCTCAACACTGCCTTGTTCTTCAGTCTCATCTCGAACACATTTTTAATCCCTGGCTTCTGATTCTGTATGAGAGTGGATGTTTGGTCTTAATAGACGCTTTTAAAAAGTGCATTTTGAATAAACGCGACACAAAACTAAAACTTTTCTGTAAGGTAAATCAGATTAYTGCTCCAAATATCTGTATGTTGTTCAATAAAAAGTGTCTTAAACCTAAAATAAAACAAGCTAAACATAAATTCTGTTTTGATATTCATTCATCTTTACTAGGAGATACTTAAAGGGCCTGTGACATGCTCATCCTTCAAACACAAAAAGTCAAATAAAACATATTTGTATTTAAGAAAATAAGCATATTTCACATGATTTTACCCATTTTGTCTCATAAATGGCATATTTTCTCTTAAATTTGGCTCAGCAAAGTGAAACAGGAAGTGACATCAAAGGGGAACTCTTGAGGAAATGAAACTCTCTAGTCTTTGTTTATTCAAACAATCTTTTTTAAACTCTTCTTCAACTCTGATRGTGACTCAAAATAGTCTAAAGAAACATCCGATTCTTCTCTAATTATTGTAGCATCACTCTGTTTACATGCAGACATTCCCCTTTGACATCCCTTCCTGTTTCTTTACATGCAAATATCTCAACAACCGTTCATCTCAGCGGTGTAAAATCTGCTTTGCAATATGTTCTCTTTCCAAAAATGCATTCATATTTATTACAAAAATTTGATGTCACAGGTACTTTAAAAATGATGCCCAAGATAAATAAAAAATTACAAACGAAAGGTTCAAGTAAAACAAATCCACATCTGCTGCGAGAAACAAATGTTCCTTCAGAGCTTTCACGTGCGACCAAACATCTCACCATGTTGACAGCATCTTTGTTAAACGGGTTCCTGTCCGTGTTTTCCGGGTAATGCACCAGAACTTTGGACTTGAAGGACCGCYGGATGGGGCTCTGTTCGAAACTCTCACCTGAAAGTCAGAGAGAAAACAACGTTTTTGTGAAATTCCCTTCAACCAGAGTTAAAATTAGAGGATGCAGACAGGACATCTGCCGCGGACTAGAAACATAACGTTCATTTTTATTTTGCTGCTGGCAGAGAGGACAACGCCGCTGTTCCAGGGAGGAAAGAGCCTGGCGAAGGTTATATAACTCCACTCAATACCATGAAAAGACAGACGGTTCAACGCAGCTCATCTCTTGACACTGCAGCAAAAACTCTTTGTGCATTCACTCAAAGAGAGAGAGCTGAATTTATTTGAAAGTATTTTGAAGAGAACTCGCATATTTTATCTGAATTCCTGCAAATGCAGTTCATGGATGCACAATAAACCCGCTGAGGTGTAAAGTGCTGCAGCACGTTTAAAAATGTGATTCAGAGGGTATAATCTAATACTCATCCACATTTTGAGTACTTTTTTGTTTGTTCACTCTCCAGCATGAAGTGGATTCACTGACATCAAAGAGCAAAATCCACAACAAATTAAAATCCAGCATCCTCCTGTCCCTCGCAAGSTTTGACGCAGCAGCGGGAACGTCCATTTCACCTGCCAACAAGGTGAGGCACGAGACCTCGAGACGGCAGCACCGACACCGAGCGAGGAAAGGAGTTAAACAGAGTCACACCGGTGAGCGGGGGAGGCGGCCGGCACTGAAACCAGTGCGAGTCGGTGCTCTCTCTCCATCTCTCTGTAAGGGACACAAATCGGAGGCTGAGGAGGCAGAATCAAGACACAGAGTTGCCATGGCACCCGTTTCCGCCGTGGCCTCGCAGACAACCATTAAAACGAAGCTTTTGTGCTCGTCATCGGTTATGTCATCTCTGGTTTCATCAGCTGGAACAATTTAAAAAAAAAAACACCCAGCTCCCGGTATGAGTTCCCAGTTACGTGTTTAACAGAGCAGGGGAGGAGGTGGGAGGTTTGTTTTAGWGTTTGAATTGAAGCTGAAATGTCTGTTCCAGTTAGGCTGTAATCACCAGCTATTAGCCAGCTAATTCACACATCACACCTTATATCAGCAGTAATTACAACTCCCTCGTTGTTTCACATAACGTGTCAGAAAACTGTGACAAACTAYGCACGTACATGAAAAATGGTTACATTTCAGTCAGTTTTACTGACATTAAGCTAAAATTTGATCTAGACACAATATTAATGTGATCAAGATTTGACTAAAAGCAGCTTTACCTCTGTCTTTTCTCAGCAAAAGATAATCTGAGTCTAAAACTCAAACGAATCATTTCTCAACTGCTTTTCTCCTCCAAACATGGCCGCCCTCTCGTTGCTGTTCACTTTAGTATTAAATTATGTGTTTCATAYGCTTTCCACAGATTAGACCATCCATCTCTGGGATTTACAGCCCTGAAGTTGGCCTCCGTTCCTGAAACGGCTCCATTCTCAGCATGAAGAGCCATAAAAGTGGACATCACTCACACTCACAGGCTGAACCGTCCCATTCATCACATCGTTACACCAGCAGATGAGGGCAGACCTAACAGAAGATGGCACTGACTGATGCCAGTTTTGTCGTGAAATCACAGATGAATAGTTCTCAAACTCAAAACAAGAACATCGAGTCTGAAGAGGGCTTGGATATTCAAACTGACACCTGGTTTAATCTGCTGTTGCTGCAATCTTTCACAATGTGCGGTTCTCAAAACATACAGGGGTCAGACAATGAAACTGAAACACCTGGTTTTAGACCATAACATCCCCTTTCAGACAGCTTCCTCTTGCGTCCACAGTTAGTCCTTTTGGATGTGGTTCATCCTTTTTGGTGGTAYGCTGACATTACTGTAGCTCTTGATACATCACAAAGACTTGCTGTCTTGGTCACAGATGCACCAGCAAGACGTGCACCAACAATTTGTCCTCTTTTGAACTCTGGTATGTCACCCATAATGTTGTGTACGTTGCAATATTTTGAGGAAAACTGTGCTTTTACTCTGCTAATTGAACCGTCACACTCTGCTCTTACTGGTGCATTGTGCATTTAATGAAGATTGGCCACCAGACCGGTCCAGTTTAGCCATGAAACCTCCCACACTAAAATGACAGGTGTTTCAGTTTCATTGTCTAACCCCTGTATGTTGAGGATGACTTTCAGCTGCTACAATATCACATTTTAGTCCAATATCTGACTGAGTTATGGACTTTTTGTTGTTCAGCTGTGGCAGCCATCTTGAATCAGGTTGACTCCAAAAGTTTTTTAGTTGTAGCTCTTCATSCATTGATTACATTCTGAAAGTTTCAATAAAACTTGTCATCGATTCAGGGGGTGTAGGGAGTCCGGTTTGGTGGCCTCAGGATAGTTGTTTGCAGATGATGTGCTCCTGTCAGTCTGCAGCTTTGCAGACTCTGTACTGGTCTGTTGTGGTGAAGATGGAGCTGAGCTGTAAGGYRAAGCTCTCTTGTTTACAGGTTGGTCTACGTTCCTACCCTCATCTATGGSCACAAACTTTGGGTAGTGACCAAAARAAYGAGATASAGGTGGTCRAAATGAGTTTTCCCCTCARAATAASTGGACYCTCCCTTAGAGATATAGGGTGAGAGGTTCTAATATCCAGGAGAGACCCAGAGCAGAACTGCTGCTCCTCCACATCGAGAGGAGCCAGTTGAGGTGGTTCTTCTGGTAAAGATGCCTCCTGAACGCCTCTCTAGAGGRGTGCTTCAGGCATGTCCGACTGGGAGAAGACGCCAGACACCCTAGAGAGGCTATGTCTCTCGTTTGGACTGGGAAAACCTTGGAGTCCTTACAGAAGAGCTGGAAGAGGTGGCTGTGGATTGAGAGGTCTGTGYCTCCCTGCTCAAGCTGCTGCCCCTGAGACCCGACTCCAGAACGAGTGCAAGATAATGGATGGTTTCAATAAAATCCAACAGTTCTTGATMTACTGTATTTTGCAAACAAACAGATCCAATCAGGTCCAAYCAGTTGGTGCTCAAAGTACRTGTTGGGAATAACTCTCAGCTACTATCACCTCAAACTTTAGCTCATTATTTGTAAAACTAACTGAATTACGGCCATCTTTATTTTAGCTAAGGTCAGYTGGTTGTAAAGGTCATTTTGTTTGTTGGTAATGAGTTTTTTGAGGCACCTTTAAGGCTTACTTAAAGTGAATTTCTGCCCTGGATAAGAGCACTGAACTCTGTAGTCAGTTTTACAATTTAAAGCAGATCTGTTCGGTCAGAGAGTTCTCCCCCTGCACCGACGTCACACACCCCCACCCCCCCACCCTGTGACCACCACCAGGCCCGCCGTGCAGCCTCGGACGTCCAGCATTCCAACAGGCAGACTCGTGTGAAATGTGATTAGGCTGCAGAAAACACTGGGCCGTCTATTGAGAAGCCAACAAGAGCAGATTGTCTCTTCGTGGGCATTCACTAATTACACCATCGCACAACAACAGATGCCACGTTACCTCATCCTTCATGTGTCTTGCCAAGGTTTTTTTTTATTATTATGGACGACTTGTTTGATGTAGAATGTGTGTACAAAGAGACAAAAAAGAGCAGAGACTCACACATGAGCACTAGTCTAAGTTAAGTAAGCAGCTCAGATGGCATGGTCACTCACTGCAACAGTTGGGGGGTGGACATCAACTTGAGCGATTGGTTTGAGCTCTGAAAATTCATGCAACGCCAAATAAAGCTTGACCTAAATGAGCTGTTTTTATTAATTTGCTCTGTGCTTTAAGTCGGACCCCTCCCCGGTGGAGCTGCTAACAGTGAGGACATGGGGAGGACAGGGTGTGACTATTGTSTGCTGCTCCAGAAAGCTGGAAGTGACGTTGGGCACACTCTGATGGTTCTGTTTCCTCACAAACAGACACAAGCAAACGTCACAACCCCTGCAAAAAAAAAAAAGGGTCCTCAAAGAAAATAACACCTCATGATGGCTTTTTTAAATTCCTGAGAACAAACAGAAATAAACCCTGCTGTCATCACATCCATTCTCACAAACTAACATTCATTTCCACGGCTTTTGTTCCTCCCACATCCCAGATTTACAACATTCTCATCTGCCCTGAGACAAAGGAGCCACGACACGGATGATTCTCGGCCTTTTTGTGACTCCGGGAACACAAAGATCCCAGGTCTGCCATCGCCCTGAGCCTCTGYCTCGGTTCTCCAGCTGTGTTCCAGCTTTACTGAGCAGGACAGGATGTTGTTGTTGTTGTTCGCTCAGCCTGGTTCTAGCTGCTGTGTTCCTGATCCAAACACTGCAGAAAAAATACTCACAACTGACTCATTCTAAAAACAATAAAATATAATACAAGGAGCAGTGTTTTTCTCAGGCAGAGGTCACCCAAAAGGACCAGACAGTGCAGATAATTAGTGTCTAAATGTCATTTTAGATMATTTGAAATGCGTTTTATGTGATTTTCTATTATACTTTGATTTATAAATATGTTTATTTTTAATAACGCCATGATATCTGAAGCAATCATTGTGACAGTGTGGTTGTTACATAAATCTGGGGATATTTTCCTGCCCATATAGGTCATCTGAGAAAAGCATCACTAAATAAATCACAACGCAATTGTCTTTATGAAACTGATAAATCTGTCATAAAAAACATTATCTTGTAGCTGTGTGGGTGTTTTATTTTAAATGTTATTTCCTGAGCATTTACCCGCTCCATCGTCCGGCTCCAGGCCCGTCTCCGTGTCCACTCCGCACACGACAAAATAGTGGGCGAAGCGGCAAGAAGCCGTCGGTCCTCCGGCGGCTCCGGTCATCCTGCAGGCGAGGACGGTGCGACGGCTGCCTGGTTACTGCTGCTCTAAGCCCCGGGCTCTCATCGCGGAGGAGGTGCGGTGCGGGTGGTTCTGTTCGGTGCCGCTTGGTCCGGATGTTCCCACCGTCTGACTGGGATGGAGTCCGGAGATCCAGCCTTGGTCATCCGAGGGAGGAGGCTGGGGGGGTGAGAGAGAGAGAGAGAGAGAGAGAGAGAGAGAGAGAGAGAGAGAGAGAGAGAGAGAGAGAGAGAGAATAGAGAGAGAGAGAATAGAGAGAGAGA
>NW_013952492.1:217067-233720 GCF_001266775.1 Austrofundulus limnaeus
TGATAATTTACTATCTCATAACTGAGATGCTTAGTTTAAATTAAGATGTAGAATCTCATAATTACAAGATACAAAGTTATTATTTGAGCTAATTCAAAATTATGAACAAACGAACAAGTTTTCTGTATTTTGCTCAGACACAAATTACCAGATTTTTGGTGAACTACTTGTTAGTATGTGTATGTTTGTATTTAAGTAAATTATGTCCAACTCCAAATTTATCTTTTAATTTGCTGCAACAACATAAATGTAAATAGACAAATTTAAAACCAACTGGTTAAAATTCAGATAATAAACCAATWAAAAAATTAAGTGGCTACAGTATACTGCTTAAAGTGCCTGTGACATCAAATTTTTGTAATAAATATGAAACACATTTTAGGAAAGATAACATTAATAACATATTTCAAAACTAATTTCACACTGCTGAGATGAGCAGTTGTTGAGATATTTGAACGTGAAKAAACAGGAAGTGATGTCAAAGGGGAACGTCTGCATGTAAACAGAGCGATGCTACAAYAGCTAAGACAGACTGTAGAGAAGAATCTGATGTTTCTTTAGATTATTTTGAGTCACTATCAGAGAATTGAACAGATTAAGTTTAAATATTGTTTCAATAAAGACCAAAGTTGTCTTTCTTAAAGAGTTCCCCTTTGATAGCACTTTAACTGAGCCAAGTCCAAAAGAAAATATGTGTCTTATGGGAGAAAAAGAGTAAAATCATGTGTATTATGCAAAGTTTCTTAAATATAAAGTTGTTTTATTTGACATTCTGTATCTGAAGGATACTCATGTCACAAGCACTTTAATAGAAGCTGTAAAYGCAAACAGTTTTAAATGCCCATTATGTACAGTATATTGGAAGATATACATTTTAATTAAATGTATATATCACATTGTTGTAAAAAAATTTTAATGAAAAGAAATCAAAATGTCAATATTGACATTAAAAACAATACGTTTCCATAGAAGACTGAGATGATAGTGTGATTTATGCCTTTATTGAACAGAGACAAAAATAAAAATAAACACTAAATAATGTATTCTATTTGATACAAATGATAAACTAGGACAAAGGTTCGTCAGCAATTGTTCATACATGTTTTGGTAAACCACTACCGCCTGAGAGATATTTAACKTTAAATCCAATAAAACAGGTGGTCCAGAAAATAAAATGTGTGCAGCATTTCTTAACCCTGCATTGAAAGCCATACTGTCAGAATAGTCACATTAGTTCCACGTCTGTCTGCAAATACTAAATAAGTGCCTATAAATCCACAGCTCCAGTCCAGCAGCTGCACAACAGGTGGTTCAGTCACATGCTGTATTCTGAGTGCATAGATTTATATATCAACTCCTTACATTTCACATTCATCACTGCTGTCATTAAATAACTAAACATAGAATATAACAATCATGGCTTTCTGTTCTACACAAGTTTGTCTTGCATTTTAATTTAAATCCACATATCCTGCTTGATCTTTGTGAAAGTTGTAGACCAGTAATATAAACTCAGATGTCSTCTTTTCCTCAATTTTAAAAGTCACAGAGGGGAAAAGCCAGGATTTTCAGACCTACCAAAGATCAGAATACTWCTTTAAACTGAACATTAATATTTTGGTTTTAGAAAATAAAAATACATTTCTTTAAAATCCAAAACATTTATAATACATTAAAGTCTCTTGTGGTTCATCCATGCAGTCTTTCACATAATGAAACATTTTAATGAAAGCTTTT
This sequence comes from Austrofundulus limnaeus, assembly GCF_001266775.1. Classification (NCBI taxonomy): domain Eukaryota; kingdom Metazoa; phylum Chordata; class Actinopteri; order Cyprinodontiformes; family Rivulidae; genus Austrofundulus; species Austrofundulus limnaeus. The sequence continues at coordinate 218,805 of NW_013952492.1, forward strand.
GGCAGTGGGGTTAGATTCAGAAATTTACCTGAAATAAGTTTCCAGTGATTTAGGTTGAGGTTTTCAGAAGACAGTGCCGTGGGTATTTAAGAAAAAGAGAGAGAAATGGGTTGTTTTGACACCCACACACTAAAGAAAGGTGCTTCCAGCTCACTTACTAATGAATTGCAAYGTAGGATGCTGAGAAACAGAGAGGAGTGTCTGAGGTAAAGAACTTAATTTAGTTTTCTGTGGTAACAATATTGATCGTCCTGTGAGGGACGGAGAGTGTTGCAGACTATCCACACAAGGCCACAAGCGCCTGGTCGGTGCCTGCGGATCACAGGTGCAGATGAGGGAGGTCCTACGTCAAAATACGAGCTACCTGGGCCTGAATCTCCCCGTCAGGGTGTGATAGCAGCTGGACAAGTTTGTTGTGGAGCTGGGAAGATTCATCCAGCATGACCCTGAAGAGGCTGTCCTGTTTCCGCCGCAGCTCATCGGCCACCTGCGCCGAGGGCCTCCACGCCTTCAGGTTCCCAACAAACGTCAGCAGCCGCAGCAGCACCGCGGGGGCTGTCCGATCGTCAAACAGCAGCAGCACAGACGCTGGTGCCTGGACCAAATCACACAAAATAAACTGAGAATTTACAAGAGCATGATTTGATTGATTCTGAGAACAACCTTACCTTTCTCTGTGTTAGCTAAAAACATGCTAACTGCCCCAGTGGACTTGCATAAAAACTAAAGGATAAAGAATTAACTCCCCTCTTTTTAGTCTTACCTGAGCTTGAACTATGTCATCCACCATATCTGGATTGGACGACAAATTCACCAGGACTTTCAGCGTCTGAACCTGGAACAAAAAAAAAAAAAAAAAAAAAACGCAAACAAATATATTTCACTCAACCCTTTTAGTTTCCATTAGTTTTCCCACAGATTTAACCTCATCATGTTATTTAATTTCAGTTAAGAGTCATGTTGTTTTACAAGTTAAAGGAAACATATCCTGCAAAATCCATCTTTTTAGTTGTTAATTACATTTTGTTGTGTACTTGGAGTCTCTAGGAGTGCAGAAAATTTGAATTTAGTCTCTTGTCGATGCTGCGTAGATATCTGTATTTTTGGGTAATTTTTTATTGACCCGTTCAGTTTTTGGTATTTTCTTTTATGTTTTCTGAACTATTATTTGACAGGAATGACAAATAAGATCTGGACTTGAACAATATTTTGTGCTTGATCAACTGAATTTTAGATAGATATATATGCATCTTATACTTTGTGATCAGTTGTAATCCTTTACTTTAACCAGTGATGGGATCAACATGTCTTTACTGAATGTGTCTCCCTTCTGCAGCGTAACAATAATTGTTTATATGAAGAGGAACCACCTCCAGGGGTGTGACCAGGCTTTTTGTACATATTGTGGTTTGAAAGGACACACAAGCAGAAGTTAGAAACCATTTGGATTAAACTCAGGGCCACAGACATGATTGGATTAAACAGAGACTTTAGATCTGAAAACAAACATTTAACGAGTAACTCAATATCAGTTTTCTGCAAATTATTATAATTTTAACACTTTCTTAAAGACTCTCAGATGAGTATTTCTTTGTCTTCATTCTCCTCTGGCTCTGGGTCGGACTCTGACTCCAACATAAGGCTGGATGGACAAGTCTTCTGTTCACATCATAATTCATAAATAAAACTTTAACGCAGCTAGATAGTTATAACCACTTCTATCAAGCTAGAGTGAACCAGTATGGAAGTTGGGCAGGGTATCAAGCGCCTCATTTGGATTTAAAGATACAGCGTCAAAACGGGTTGATCTGAGACACACCTCAGCAAAGAGGTGAAAGAGGGGCTTGTGGAGTTACAAGGAGGAACTCAGAACAAAGTGTTGCAGTTCCACTTTATATACACCACAACTGAATGACTTAATGTGAAAAAAAAAAGAATTTAAAAAGCATGTCTACTTTAAAACAAGTTGCTTTCAATTGATAATAGCTCAACATCAGTACAAACCTGCAGCGCTTCACTGCTCACAACCAGAAGAGACAGAAAAAGCCTAATGGATTCCTTCAGCAAATGTTGATGTTCGTCTGTGACCGACAGGTTTGTCAGCAGCCGCAGAGCACCAAGCTGCAGGTCTGAATTCACCGGTGACATTTCAATCAGTTCCAGCACTTGTGGCACATAAAGCTGTCGTATAAAACAAAATCAGACATTTCTACAAAGAACGACACAAATGTAAACAAAAGATCAGAACACCAGCCAGTTACATTTTAACTGTTGCGCAGGATCATGTTTACATCCACATACCTTTATTTGTTCCTGGTTTTGGACGTTCATACATAAATTATTCAAAGCGCTCAGGGTCTGCACTCTGACGTCCGCTGCTGGATCAGAAATGAAACGAGCTATGATGTGAATCCCTTCCAACTCCCGAATTAGATTCTGAAGGATCAATGGAGCGGAGAAACACAAAAATCAATCTAAAGATAATTTCAAACAAAGCAATGAGTTAGAAATTTGAGATATGTGAAAGTGCAACTATGTTGTTGAATTCTGAGATGGAAAAAAACAGCTTTCAGTTTAAGAACAGGTAAGTTTTGGTTTAACTGGATGAAAAAAATTCATGCATTGGCGTATCGCTTTCCAAAACCCACACTTCAAGCTTAAAAACGTCAGAGTTCTAGATCAGTGGTTCCCAAACTTTTTATCTTCTGACCCACAAAATATCCATGGCAAAAACTTGTGACCCCAAATATTACTGGTCTGAGTACACGAACTTTGTTAATAACCCTAAAACACACGCTTTTTGACAATCTAAACAGCTTGTACACAAATATAAATACTTATTTTTACTTATTTTGTGTTTTTGTAATAATTATTGGGAAAATATTACATCAACAATTATATTACCCTTTAAATTGATTTCTGGAGATTATCCAAGGTGCTTCATGACCCATAATTGGGTCCCAAGCCCAACTTTGGGAACCAAAGAACACACCTGTGAGCCTGGTTCAGGTTTGAAGTAGAAATATTTTTTTGTGTACCTGATTTACAGTGAAGGCAGCAGCATTTCCTAATGTGATAAGAACCCTACACTTCTGGTTTTGATCATCACTGTTCTGCAGGCATGACAGCAACATCTTCAAGTGTTGTGGCCCCAAAGTGTTAGGAGACTGGTGGAYGATCCCGCCTGAGGACAAAACATTGTTATTCTAATGTAGTTTGAATAGGAGACTTAAACATTTTAGTATCCTACGATGTATTCACTTCACTGAAATTGATGAAATTAGCGGTGATCTCCCTGTTGTACTTGCAGAATTAATGATTCTTTGACATCTACCTGCTGCAGCTTCTTCTGACCGAGGACATATTACATCCAGCCCAGACACTCTGGCCAGCAGGCTCCCCGGCTGCAGCTTCACTTCACCTGGCTGGTTGCTTTTAAGGCTGCTTTCACTGGACGTGCTCTTCTTGTTTTTCTTCAAACGTTGCCCGCTGATAAGTTTRTACAGGCCATAAGAAGCTCCAGCACCAGCGATTAATCCAAGCAAAGCCTTCATGTTGCCGAGCCTCGGAACAACACTACCATCGCCCATGTTAATCTCTTGCTAACTGGTTAGCAACCGATGCTTCAAAAAACGATTCGAGTCAAATCGGTCACCTTTATAAATTAACCCAACTTATTAGTTACCCAACACTCATAAATACAGCCTTGAAATCGGTTGGACATTAGCATCGTTGTAAACGCACTAAAACTTTTGCCGAAAAGCCACAGATTATCAATTGTTGTGGACTAGCAAAGTGGCCAACCAAATCTATCCCTGAGTGACTTTTGCAAGTTTCTATCTATAATTTACTTTAGCAAAACCGTTAATCGTCTTAACAGTACATATTAGTTTTCAGAACTTATTAAAAAATAACCTGTTTTAATTAAAAACGTAGTGAGTGGTTGAAATGCACGCCCTAACTCCCTCCTGCTGCTACACGCATTGGTTGTCCAACATTTAACGTTACTTTTACCACTTTTAGCCATTTTCAGAATAACATTTTTTGTTTGTTTTATTTTAATAGACCTTATTGACAACTTCATGGCAGGTCTTCGTGACCAAAACACTCTTCTAGTCTCTTTCAGGGACATCATCATCAGGCTGTTGACTGCTGTGTACCAATGTGACTGAACGCATGGTGGCTCACTTTTCCAACATTTGACTAAAAGCTTGATCCAGACCACCAAATCAGCTTCAGGGAAATGTTTCTCTTTTACTTTTCCTCTTGCACGTAATAAGTCCAGTTAAAACGCACGTACTGTTTATCTTTCGTCGAGCTTTAATTACTGTAGGGCTGTTTAATGTTTGTTGCGGTTTAAATAATCTGATGCCATAAATAACCTCAGTTTTATGCATTTAGGTGAGCTAAATTTTTATGCTTAAGTTTGTTGCAGAAAAAAATAAGCAGAGTTGTAAAGTAACTAAGAACAAATACTTTTTTACTGTACTTAAGTAGATTTTTTATGTGTGCTTGAGTTTTTAGCCTACTTTTACTCCTTACATTTTAACACATATTTGTACTTTCTGCTTCTTACATTTTTAAAGGTAAGAAGTAGAAAGTCGTGACTCCTATGTCATTTCGGCTCGTTATTGTTAAAAAATGACTATCCTGATTGATTATGCCTCCTGGAAAGAGTAAATTTAATAGTTGAATAAGTATAAATATATACCATTCTGACACCAAATTGTACACAATCCATCACAGCTGCACACCTTTAGAAAAAACTATTTTTGGAGAGTTTACCWCCCAATAAATGTCATTTTGGAAAACATAACCACCCATTTTTACTCGATACTTTTACAACTTATGTACATTTTATGTCAGAACTTTACTTTTGATACTTGARTACAAAAAAATCAGATACTTTAAGACTTTTACTCAAGTAATATTCTTGAAGACCAACTTTCACCAAAGTAATTTCATAATAATATACTTGTACTTTTACTCAAGTATCACTTTGAGGTACTTTATACACTGCAGATAAGCACACTTTAACCTCCTTAGAACACAAGGCTTCATATTCAGAGTTTATAGAGGCAGAAAAGCAAACTACAACAAYCCTCCTCGACTATGTGGACATGGACTATTTGGGCCAGGATGATAACATGGTAAAGCATCATGTACATTGGTTTGTGAGACAACTCAAATGTATAGTTTGTGCTTTAATATTTTGCAAATAATTACTTTACAGGAGTCCTTTCACCTGTTTTGACAAGGCGGTTTCCTTTCACAGACACAAACAAGTTTGAGTTTCAAKTAAGTTTGTGTTATTGCAATAAATAAATCAACAGCTGTTTAGCTCTTAAACAAGTTTAGTTTTGATATTTGCAACAAAAACATAATTTTGGGTTACAGTTAGATRTGTGCAAAGAAAGGCATGTAAAGCCAGCCAAGTACTGGGTGCAGTTGAGGAGGATCAACACCAGAAACCTGATTTGCAGCTGGAAACATCCTAATGAAACCAAGAGAAGAAGAGAATTCGGGTGAAAAGCACAATTTAAAGTTCAAATAGTATCTGGAAAAAAAAATGTCTGCAGTTATTTGAGATGTAGTTTATTTACCTTTTGTCACATTAGCTTCTTGGGTTTTAAGCTCGTCATTTTGTGGCAGCTTTCTGTAGTCGATTAGCAGCCTTGTCTTGAACCTGCTGATGTTGAAAATAACAGGTTTTTGACAGATATGTTGTGGCCCTCCCTGAGCGGTTTCCAGACTTGATGTATCTCTTTACAGAGGGCCGCAATGACTTTTGAGACCTTTGTGCRTTCTTCCAAACAACGCAATTTAAACCCAAACCTGTGGGTTCAGGCCAAGACGCAAAGTTTGTGGGCTCTTTTTTCAAGCTGGCTGAAAACATGTTCATGTCATCTGGTTCGTTGAAGGTCTTCAGAAGGCCAGCTTTCTTTGCATCCTCATAGCCGCCATTTAGGAGCAGGAATCTGTCTTGAGCTGAAACAGAGTTCATTTGATTTTCAGCTCCCCGAGATGGGACTCCTTTCTGGATTGAATCTTTGCCGTTGTATTTTGTATTAACATTTTGAAGGGCAGAAGCTAGATTTTGATTGTAGAGGTGGGATTTCTCAGTGTTTTCTGAACGACTAGCAAGTTTGAAAGGCTCAACGTCAGCCTTTTGATATCCCAAAGAGGTGGGAAGTCTGTTTGAGCCACGTGGAGGTTTCACATTRAACACCAGGTTGGATTTATCCAGCACCTTCTGAGGTTTGTCTGAAACATTTGCTCTAAAATTCTTCTTTCTCTTCAGTGGCAAAAGATTGTTCAAGTTTGTAACAAATTCAACAGATACAGGCTTTTGAACAGCAGGAGGATAGTAGTCATTGTTCGTTGTTTTGCCAGCGCCTGATTGGTATGCAAGTAATGATTTTGCTGCCTTTTTCCTATGTTTGACTTCATAATTTGGGACATATATTTGATTTTCTGGTACAAAGAAATTCAAAAATGTTGGCTTTTGGAAGGGGACAGCTTTTGTGTTTTTGTCCAAACTAATCAGTGGAGTTTTATAACCTGTTTGATGCAAATATTTTGACCTTTTGATATTTTTCTTTGAAGGCACAGATATTGACCTGGATGACTTTGGTGAAAAGTAGACAAAATCTTGAGATGATCTGTTTGAAGCATCAGCAGTAGAGCCAGTTTTGCCAGTGACCGGATCTTCATGAAGTAGTAACCCAGAGGGAAACTGTTTTAGCGTTGGCTTCTTGTTGGTTGTCTTAAGATGCTTGTTTTTGGAAACACTATTAAATATGTCATTACGTCCACTTGGAAGACCAGGTTCTGAGGCAGGTAAATGCTTGTGTCTGTGGAGAGCAGGTTGATGGCTAAACACTTCATTGCCACAAACAGTGGAGTCACCAAGATTGTTCCAAGGGTGGTGTCTAGTTGGCWTTTGGTGATCATTACCTTGTCTAATCCAAACTTTATTCTTACTGATGTCATTGTGGGCAACTGAAAACATGGCTCCCTTATTTATGAAATCTGGTTGGTTTCGTTCTCTTGAAGCCTTTGTTTTATCTTCATAGTTTGTGTTTAAGTATTCTCCAGGAGTTAACTGAGTGGAAGTTTGTGGACTTTTGTGAAGATAGTATCCATGTGCGACCTGGTACTCTATCAGAAAACAAAAAGTGCACTGAGCTCATGGTTTGTTTTGGTTGTAATGTAAAAACTACTGAAATTCTTACCAGTTTGTGGAGCAAAACTAATGGAGCCCCATAACAGCATGCACATCCAGGAGACTCTAAAAAAACACAAGAAAGTCTGAACACCTGGAAAGTGACAGGACAAGTTAAGGTTGATTTAACATAATGTGATTTTATATACCCAAATGAAAAAGCCATGAGARTCCACGGAGTCCACCTACAGCAGAGACAGCAGCAGCCGTTTGATTGAAGCTGCAGCTGATAGAGTGACTATATAATTAGCCGCAGGTGCTGCAGTTGTTTGGAGGGTTGCACTTTTGACTTTGATCTTTTTTTGTGAACTTGTCTTTCCTGAACATCCTGAAGTGTTGATGGGCTTCAGAACCTTTTCTGCACACTCAGAAGGATCTCCTATATCTCTTTGGACACCTTTCACCCGTTTGGAGCTGTCAGTCAACATCCTCTGATATATCGGTTAAAAAAATTGTAAAAGTAAACAAAACTTTGTAACTGAATTCACTGGATTTAATCAAGCAGCTGAGTTACTGCGGACCCCTCACAGCCTCCCTGCATACCTGCTCACTGAATAATGATGAGCTCTGCTTGCTGTTGGGTGACAGGAAGTGGAAGTTGTTCATCACGCAGAGAAAAAGCGACACTGTGGAGTCAGAAGATAGACGAGAGGCACTTTGAGAGGAAGTGCCTACGAAAAGCGCTCAACTAGGGATTTATTTGGGCAAAATTACGCCAGAAGACGAAGGCTGGCACGTGAAAATCATTTCTTAGTGAATAAATTATGATGAATACTGTTGCTGAATTGGATTTTGCAAGCGGTCTCATTCTCAGGGTAGGAGCCAGAGAAAACATTTGGTTAAATAACGTATCCAAACTTTCCAGACATTCATTTCTTCCCTGTTGACTTCCAGTTCAGTGACTCATTCTGTCCCTGAGCATCTTGTCAATGTTGACTTTGTTTTTATAGTCTTGGGATCAGTCCAGACTAACTTGATTTGTGATTTTGCTCTGACTTACCCCACGACCCTTTCAGTCATTGAAAGATATAACTGGAGATTTACAAAAACGTGTAAAGCTTKTTCTATATTTAGCTGCTGTTGATGAACTTCAGACTTTAGAAAACACCAGCCGCCTGAAGCACATCATAGCTGCATGTCAGGTTGTTACAGAGGACTCAAGGAGGACAAAAGAGTACTTTCAGGTATTTGTAACTTTAATCAAATCATTTTACATTTATTCTCATTTCATTTTCTTAACTAACTTTTGTTTTTCTATGAACATTGCAGAGGTTGGAAACGAGTTTCTGTAAGCAACAGAGATGAGCAGATAGGTGAGCGATTTGATGGACTCTCAGTTCTGCCTGAAAACCTCACATCTCTCATCATTCATGTGTTTATTTGTATTATTTATAGTCGGTGAAGCTGATTAACTCTTGCTCAGTGAAGTGATGGTCGTGTTTTTAAAGCTGCAGCAGATCTCTTCTGTGAGCTTTCASTGATGAGATCATACTTGTCATATAAACTCCACTGTAAACTATACATCCAGTCTCTCAGTGCACTTGATCAAAGTCAGTTCCAGCTCATTATTATGTATATTAAACCTATATTTGTTAATGTTTACGTGTGTGTGTGTGCGTCTAGTTCAGCTGCAAGGTAACTTTCAACAAGTGCTATTCCTGACTGTGTTTCTCACTTTGCAGCTGTCGAGTCTGTTTGTTTTGGATTTACGTCTGCTGGCAAAGTGAGAGCAGTGTTGGCTGTCTTTGCCCTGGTGTTTCTGTGAAACACTTCTCCTGATAAATAGTTTTTTTAACGTGACTATGTTTGGAAACAGACTGGGCCTGCTCGTCCACATTGTAATGCCCTAAAAAGTGGCAGAGTTGGCAGCGAGCGCAGTAAAGACACCAGCGGCTCAATATGCAAAATAAAACCCTGAGGATCAAATTTCAAACCCGAAAAAAAGTAGCCTTATTGAAAAATGTTTTAAATAAATGTCATGTAGTATTCCTCCCCAATCCAACAAGATATTTCAGTATTTAGACTTTGAGAAACTGGCTAAACTGTTCGGAGGTATGTTGTACATGGAAATCCATCATCCAGTCAGGCACATTGTTGAGTCAAGTTTGTATAAAGAAGCAGCTGCTTGTATTTAATTATTTATATTGGTGTGAAAAGTAAGCACTGGGCTCTTTTTGTCCTCGTTAGATCAACGTTTCGACAGGAAAAGCCTGCGTAACCGACGACACAGCGAAGCAAATCCTGCAGAACTACCACCCGTTCGTGACCCATCTCACGCTGCGCATCTTTAAACTGCTCCAGCCTGAAGCATATCAGTGAGTTTTGCCTGATTACATCACTTGTTTTGATCATTTTAATTGTTTTAAATATATTTATGTATTTTTGGGTTGGATGCAGGTGTGCACAACCCAAATCAGGTCATATTTAACACACAAAAACTCCAACCGGCCCTCGTATTTTGAATTAAGAGACCATTGGTCACGTGGAGCTGAAGCGTATATCCAGCAGTCAGTGGGAGGGGCGGGGTTCACCCTGGACAGGTCTCAAGTCCATCACAGGGTCACACGGAGACGATGAGACAAACGATGACTAGCGRCAAAAGTGACCAATTAATCTAGCTTGCATGTTTTTTGCCTGTGAGAGAAAACCCACGCGTGCGCAGCGAGAACATACAAACTCCACCTGAAACCTTATCACTGAGAGACRACGGCTCTAACCACTGCATCACTGTGCTGCCTGACTTAAGAGACACTCTTGACTTATCTTAAAACAACAGAATGTATTTTTTCAATATAAAAAACAAATTTACATGTTTAAATGAAAGTTAGAAAAGGGTCTTATTATATTCAGATTTTGGACCATGTTTTCATTTGAGTCAGGACAGCCTGAAGATCTGATATTTCTGCGGCGCTCTCAAGTGGCTCGGCTCCAGCTCTTCCTCGACCTCGCCCTGCAACTCCATCGGAGTCCCCCAAAGCTCCGGGTCCGTTTGGCCTTGGTCAGGTCTGCTGAGTTGTTTGTCTTTGGGACACTCTCTGTTGTAGGAGTGCACATACTTCTGCACACTCTGGCCAGTGTATTCCAATGGAGAGTGACACCACAATCCAGAGTGCTTCACTCCTGGGTGCAGACGTAACCAGTAAACCATGTAGTGGATGCTGAGGGGGGGAGAAAAGCAGCTTTTATGTAATAATTGTTTAGATCCAGGGAAGGCTTCGCTGCTATTTAAATTTAGAACTCACTTGTAGTCACAGACCCAGGGATTTCCTTCTAGTTTTAGCTCTGACAGGAAGTAAAGATCTTCTAACACCCCATACTGAATAAAACCCAGTTTGTTGTCCGATAAATCCAGCTCATGGAGATGCAAAAGCCCAGACAGGGATCCTGAAAGAGAGTAAATATGGTTGTTTTTCTGTAGAACTCATTTGTTTCTTCCATATATGCGAACAAATCTGTTTATTATTGTCATCAGAGAACTAGTCTTTCAATCAACCTGAAATAAGACTGTATATGGTAGATCGGTTTGCCTCRAGTCAGATATAAACTGTTTGATTTTATTGAAGCCAGTGATTACTTTATATCTGCGGCTCCCTCAGCAGTCCCCATCATAAATAAAAGTAAATCTGTGTACACTTARATGGCTGAACGCCCGTTACATCTGAAACGGACAAATGAGAAACAGAAGCAGTTGTATAACAGTTCCCAACTTTGGGTCTCTCCATCTCCTATTTATCTTWAAAAGATAAGTTTAAGTGTTTACGGGTATGATTTCATGTCCTGTAACACGAGCATTAAGAGTTGTGCGTCGTCTTATTTTCACTAATAAGTATTAATATGTGTGCAGGTTTGGGAGCACCCACCCGTGTCTAAGTGCTCCATGTTGTTCTTGCTGAGGTTAAGGATTCTGAGACTCCGTGCTCCTTGGAAATCTCTTGGTTTGAGGTGACGGATTGAATTATGGGACAGGTCAACTTGAACAGCATGCTCTGGAATACCTGAGGGCACCTGAGTCAGACCTGAAGAGAGAAATGAAGATTAGTTAAATRCATTACCATGAATTACTACACTGGGGAAAACTGGGGGGAAAAAATAAAAACAAAGTTGTTGTATTAAAGGCTGCTCTAATGCAGTGGTTCCCAAAGTTGGGGTTGGGACCCACAGTGGGGGTCCTGAAACATTAAGGTGGGGTCCTGAAAATATTTTCTGAATTACTTACACAAAAAAAGACAACTAAGCACATTTTTTGCCTTTGTTGTTGCAAAATAATAAAATWAGTGTACTTAAAATGGACAAAAAYAGTGTATTAATGTTATATGYTCTTGTTWGTTTGACRTGAAAACGATGTGTATCAACTGAAAACAGGGGTTCCRGTCTCTGCTGGTGGTATTTTGTGGGTCAAAAGCTGAAAAGTTTGGGAACCACTGCTCTARCGCAGKGGTTCTCAAACTTTTTGGGTCTGGGGACCCCTYACAAGGGTGAAAAAATTCCAAGGACCCCCCTTAATAAACCCCATGCTGGTRATGCAAAAATAATTTACTGTTATTTTAACCCCTAAATGCCATGGTAATAGTATTTTTGTTTGGTTTAGTATGTTTGTTTTATTAGTCCATTATTCCCACCCATATTTTGCATTTTTTTGAAATAAAAACCAAATTAGCAATTTCTTAAATTTTTTGAGGACCCCCAAGACACGACTCACGAACCCCTGGGGGTCCCGGGACCACAGTTTGAAAACCTCTGCTCTAACGGATCATCCCTGGTTCCAAACTGGGAAAATATAAATGCTTTTATTCTGACACACAAGCCAAACTTGATCCTTTTTCCGTATCAAGCGAGCAATATTCACTAATGTTCACTAAATAAAAACACACAACAAACCAGATGTTCAATTGGTGTCTCACCATAAAACTGTTTGGAGAAACTGGAGTTCAGTCCTTTCAGTCATCCAGCACTCATAACGAATAATCCGCTCCCTGACTTTGTGTCATTTATCTTTAACCCTCAGTTACATAAGACCATGTGTGAGTAATTAATCAAAACACTGTGGATTTCAGGGCAGGGAGCCGTTAATCAAACTGATTCTTTAAAAAATGCTGATGGTGGACTTGCCTCGGTTTCTGCAGTCCATCCATGTTTTAGGGAAGAAGTAGGTGTGGCAGATCGTTGTAGCGTCTGGCTTGCYTAGGAGCGGACTGGGCTCTATGGAGACCGTTAGGTTGTTGTTTGGCTCTAATTCTTCACAAAGTAAATCAGGATCAACTTTCTTCAACTTCCTGTTTTTTAAACTGCTGGGCTCTGCACATCTAAGAGAGGAGATGTTTTAGACTCAGACTCAAATGTTTCTAAATGCACCTGGTAAATTAATAAAACGTCTTACTTGGCGTGATTTCCTAGATTTCGGTTGCTTGGGACTTGAAGAGTGCGTATGAGGCTTTCCATGGGGCAGAGGCATTTCCAGGGGTTATTATGTAGCCGCAGGTAGTGAAGGTTTGGCATGGGGATCAGAGTTTCTTCACTCAGTGTGCTCAGTTGGTTGTGTTGCAGCAGAAGGGTTGTAAGCTGTGATAAACCATCAAAAGCCCCTTCCTCTATACGAGAGATCTGATTCTGTTGGAGGTCCAGACTGGTCAAACGCTCATAGCCAAAGAAGGTTCTGTCGTGGAGGACTTTAATTTGGTTTCGAGCGAGAAGGAAGAACTTGGGTTCTATGGACCAGGTGTTTGAGGCGGGGACGGAGGTGAGATGTTGATCCTGACAGTCCACAAAGGCTTCTCCAGATTCTGACAACTCCAAACAGTTTGGTGCCACAAACCTGGATCTGCTCTGGCGCCTGTGACCTCTTACCCTCAGCCTTTTAAAACACACAAACATAGTAGATTTTCAATAATTTTACATTGTCATTGGAGCCAGTAGTTAATGGATTATAGAGATTATCACCCAAGAATAAATCCATACCTGTCCTGTGCAAGTTTCTGTCTTGCTTTTTTAAGCCCTCTGCCTTTCCCGGGTTTTTTCATCTCAATGATTGGAAGCAGCAGGAGCAGCAGAGGGATGAAGTACAGAAAGAGGATCAGACGCATCCTGAGACCTGCAGGGTTGTCCTTCCAGCAGCAAGAGCTTTGGTCAAAGCAGGAGATCAAAGTCCTCAGGCTTGGAACTAAAGAGAAAGTGTCAAAGGGCAACTGTGTGATTTTAGATGAAACACAGCTGCTGTTTAACGTGCGAGGGAAAATTTGAAAGGAAAAAATAAAAAGAAGCAAGACTCCTAAGCACATACTGCTTTTTTTAGTTTCATGTATTAGTCTTACTTTTATTATATCAAAACACAGTATGTCAATGTAAATTTATTTATATGGCACATAAAAACAACAGAAGTTCAGCCAAATGCATGGAAAAAAACAAACAAAAAAACAGAGATGTTAAAAAATAAGTAAAATTAATATAGAATACAGAAATACAACATAAAAACACCAGCTCTAGAACAATCTAAGATGGGTCTTGAGCATAGATTTAAAAGTTTCATCAGTCTCAGTGGTCTGTAAACAAAATGTAAAAACCATTCTACAGGTTTGGGGCAGAAACTGCAAAAGCCAGATCACTTCTGAATTTTAGCTCAGATCTAGGAACATCTAAGAGAAACTGAATGGAAGTCGTCAGCTTGTTTGAGAAGCCTTTTTCTTTTTGTTTCATTAGGTGAATGCAGGAATCTGCAGGAACTCAACGTGTCGGAGTGTATTAATGTTACAGTGAGTAAACATTAGGTTTGAAGCAAATCCAAAGGCTTAAAAAAACCCTCTTTACATGACACGTACACATTTACACTTTGACAGCCTAACCTTTAAATGTTGATTTAATTCCACCTCATAATAAATCATATGCAAAAACACAAAAGACAATCACATGTTGTTGCAGCAAACAAAGTTCATTCCAGTTTGATACAGTTGTAGTCAGTTAATAGTCAGATTTATGCCATAGTTATACAGATTAATTGAAATTCAGCCTAGTTTAAATGTAATCCAATAAAATTCTGTTTTAGTAAAAGGTTATCAAGCTAAAGAAGCTAACAGAATGTGTTTATTTATGTGCTTATTTTATTAAAGTCCTTCACACTTTTAACAAGTATTTTTGAAATCAATGCAGCAGAAACCTCCTTCAGAGAACTTGTAACATCTATAATTTGCTCTTTGACAGGATACAGGGGTTCAGAGGATTACTGAGGGCTGCCACTGCCTGCTCTACCTGAATCTTACCTGCACACTCATCACAAACAACACTTTAAAAGAAATATCCAGGTAAACCTATAGTTACGGTAAAAACCCATCATCTTTTAATCCCTGTCACCAGTGGCATCACTAGGCATCACTATGCCTATTTTAGGGGGGCTGGAGCCCCCCTAAAATATTTTAAAGCCCCCCTAAATTATTTTGGTGTAAAAATATTGTTTTAATTTTTTTTTACAAAAATTCAATATGATGTGGTCAGAATAAATAAACATTTAATATTTCATTGTTGACTAAAATATGTGATCATAAATCTGTCAGTTTCCCTTTAATTTACAGTGTAAAATAGTTTTAATGCTCAGTTTTGGGGTATTTTTGATTTGATGTTAAAATATCATTTGGCCTTGAATGATTTAAAAATAACCATGGAAAAAATAATAATCTGAAAGTGTATTGTTCTCTAAATAAATG
>NW_013952492.1:233730-281462 GCF_001266775.1 Austrofundulus limnaeus
CTCCTGGGGACAAAGCCCCCCTTGTCCTTAAAACCTAGTGACACCCCTGCCTGTCACCGAATAACTTCAGATTTCATGCCTCTTCTCTCCATCTGTCTGCTTTTAGTTCCATAGCTACAGCTTTTTCATGTCCAGTTGCAGCCTCTTTTCTAGCTTTTATTGTACATTTTTGTACTTAMTGAAATCAGATTAGATTCAGCCTAATGATTAAAAAGAACAGATGCTACTTTTGCAGCTGCTAGGATTTTATAATTATGTTGATATATTTAAACTTCAAAGTACCGTAACCAAATCAGAGTACAGTCTATGCTTTAGTCACAACAATAAGCTAAACAAAAATGTACTCGTATAAAATGATTCTCAACAGGAAACATAACGGACTTCAGTACCTGAGTCTGGCCTACTGCTGCAGATTCACAGATGAAGGGCTTCTGTAGCTGACCACAGGGACGGGCAGCTGCACTCTCACCCACCTCAACCTGTCGGGCTGCTCAGGTCAGTTCAATTCGCCAAAAAGTCTCCTCAGTTTCTGCAGACTGAACGCTGTTTTTTTGCTTCCCGGGTGTGTTTTTGGCCAAATCACCCCTCTCTGCACGTGTCCAATCTTGTTTCTGCCTTTACTCTGATGCCCTGAGCGAACGGAGAAATATTTCACTCAGGCTGGGAAGGAAAAAAAAAMCCCCAGCTGTGACGAAGTGGAGTGGGTTGGGTTTATACCATCACCTCTGCCCCCAACCCCACCCCTCACTATTTGTACTCTGTGTAACATAACACACTCACCACATTATAAAACAGTTTTTCCTCTGGGGGTGATTCAGTGTGACTCCAGATGAACAACTTATGGGGCACTGAAAATGTAAAAAACGAGTGAAAAACTGGAGTCAGGAGTGTGATTCATATGTCAGCACAGGCACTGATTTTTATTTATTTCTTCCCAGATGAGAGTAAATGGGTTCAGATACATTTCTGCTGGCTGCCCGTCACTCAGCTCGTGATCATCGACGTGCCCACTCAGTGGGCTGTGTTTTGGTAACAGTGTTCTACAAATCATTCCAGATGTTACCTCATGGGTAATTTAACCTCTTGCATCACAATCTTGTTTTTCCGTTTACTTTTTATTTGTTCTGACAGGCTTTACTCTCCAGATGTTGTTGTCTTTCCTCTCTCTCCTTGTTGGACGCCCCTTATCCTTCTGACGTTGCTCTTAAAGCCGTTGCAGAAACATCCAACCTGAGGGCTGTCATTATAGAAGGTGAGATCATTTTACACTTTCCTGGATGTGTAGAAAAAGATAAACTCTGTTCGTCTGTCTGTTCACATCTGCTTTGGGTAACAAGCAGCTCACAGACATCTGCTGGAAAGCCCTCTGCAGACTTCATGCTTCAGAACGCCCCAGAATGACCAACGTCAGCCTGAGATCTGTGTCCACCCTGGAAAATCTACAATACCTGGACATCTCGTGGTGCAACAGGTATGCACTTCTGTCAGACGCTTCAGGTGCTTTGATTAATTGCGGTTATTGACATAATGTGTTTCAGGGTGAGCGATACTGGAATAGAGTGCCTGACCAAAGGCTCCTCAGCCAATAAACTGTAGAAGTTAAATGTCAGTCATTGCAGTAACATCACTTTCTCTGTCAACAGGATTGCAAGAAGGTATTTATCATTTCAAACTTTTATGTGTTTAATTCCTTTAGGCCAGGGATGTCAAACTCTGGGACAAAATTCAAAATTTGATCCAAGCCAAGGGCAAATTTCTATCAATATTTATTAAAAATGTTACATAACAAATATTCTCTTATAGAAATGACCTTTTCTTAATTATGTTTTGCAGCATTTACAACAAACATAACGGATAAAGAAAATAAATACATCTAGCTTTCATTTTTTATACCTTCCACTCTATCAGCAACTTTTTCATTTATTATATTTTAAAGAGACATTTTATCTCAATCCAGCAAATCAGGTAAAATAAGAAATTTGTCACCAAAAAATCAAATTATTTAACTTTAAGGAAAAAAAAGTTAATTTTCTGTTACRCTTTTCACACCTAAATCAAAAAATTACTGAAAAATACAAATCTAATTTTCTTGGCTTGAAAGTTTTCCATCTGTCAGGGGAAGAATCCACTAAATCCAGGGTCAAAAAGAGAAACCATGAAAATATTTCACATTTAACGTATTACCTTCAGGGCCGGAWAAAATGTCAACGAGGACCAGATTTAGCCCGCGGGCTTTGAGTTTGTGCTGTAGACTTTGTAACATATCCAACAAATTTATTTCAACCTAAACATCACCTGAAAATACCTGGCTAAACAGTTTGACACCCTAGCATAATTTATTCAAGTATACTCATTTCCTGTGAGCAGTGTGAAGAAGCTTTCTTTCATGTTGTGTGCACATTCATCAGGTTGTGTAAATGGTATCAGCTCAGTCTGAGTTACTGTGTGGAGTGGACCGTTCCACCTGTCTTTGACCTCGGACACAGAAGGCCTCCTTCAGAGACAGAACTCAGTTCGAGTTAAAGTCACAACATGTTTTCTTAAACAGTAACTTCTTATTACTCTGATAATAAACAGAATAACCTTCTTTTATTCATAATTTTATCAGTGTATAAAAAAGGAAAATAAAAAAGAATATTAAAATGTTTTATTGTGCTTTGATGTRAATCACAGCTTGAACTTTAACTGTGAAAAAATACTAATTGATTATAGATTTTTAAGTTTAAATATTTTACTTATGCATTATAGGTAAGCTTTGTTATGAACGATTTTATAATTATTTGTATCTGAATCATTATAATGAWTGAAGCTTTGGAGTGGATGAGTGGCAGTTCCACTGGATTCAACATTCAGGATCAGGTACTGTTGTCACATTTTCTCTCACTCTTATGCACTTTTTGAAATATGGCTAACTTTTCATATTGAAGAAGAGTGATTGCTCTTTTAGGGACTCGCTATGCTTGAGAGAATTTGCCTGAAGATGGTACTCGCTGAGTGCGTATACATCACTGATATCGGCATAGAGGTACAAGTGTTTCAATGTTTAAAGCTTTTAGTGGGGTCTTTCCCAGAGTTACATAACATAGAGAGTTCAGAGAGAATAAAGTGCTCACAGAAACTCATTCTGAGTGTAGTTTTACTTCTTAAAAATCCAGATGTGAAAAATTGTTTGTATAATTTTGCATGTTTCTTTCACTTTTTTTTTTTTTGTCGGACAGAAGTTGTGCAAGAACGTGAGGGACCTGAAAGAGGTTGATGTTTCTCACTTTGTATCTCTGTCTGATGGAGCAGTGAGAGCCTTTTCATTTTACTGCAGAGGTCTGGTTGTGCTGCAGATGGCAGGTTGTCCAAAGGTCTGGTACACACACACACTCATATACATTCATTAAACTCAAACATTACCTTGCTAAAAGCTTGGTGTCATTAAAGCCATGTGGTTCTGCACTGCTTCAGGTGACAGATATGGCAGTGCAGAATCTGTCGAGCCAGTCCCCGTACCTGTGAGAGCTCAGTTACCTCACAGATCGTTTTTCCCTTCGACACTTGAAAAGGACTTGTCCTCCTCTCGCCTGCATCAGTATGAGCTGCTGCAGCGGCATCTCCAGGTACAACAAAAGGGCCAAACTAAGAATGCAATGATAGTCATTTAAAATAACTTTTTGTTTTTGTAACTTATATCCTCAGAGCGACGCATCTCGCAATGGGAGCAGTGCACACCGGTTTGCCAACAAGAGAAAACTAAGCTGCTGACAGCGAGGTCCATCAAGACTGATGATGTTTGGGAGGTAGAGAGGCACACAGCAGGTGCATGTACTCATATCTAATATACTTTTTTTTTTTTTTACTGTAATACTGGGAACATACTGTATTTTGATTTTACACCCTCACACAAACAGCTGTTTTTGTGACATTATACACCAATATCTGTTCACAAAGCTTCATGATAACATTATTAAACTGACTGAACTATAATTTAAACCATAAAATGTTGCAGTTCAACCACTTTTTGATACTTATTTTAATCGCTATGGTTTTGACACATTAACAAATGTTTTGTCTATGCACCTCCTGTGTGTTTTGCTCATAAAAGGGACAATTAACACCAGTTATGTTTAAAATTGTAATTATTCACTGACAAGAATGTTTAAATGATTGACTTCCATTAAGCAGAGTCTTATTTTATAAGTAAACAATGTCACAGTTTGAGGCCATCAAATGCACAGTAACTGTAGAAAGAACATAAATAAATTGTTACTCTGTTAAAAATAAAATTCTGTACAGAACATTCTGAGCACAGAGTTGTGTCATCTAATAACGTTCAGTTATATTTGTTTTGGATTTAAAAAAATAAAGCCCAGGGGGGAGTGACGGCATCAAACAGTTATGAAACATGTCTTCTAGCTTCCTAGTTTCAGAGACTCGAACCAGCTTTGTGTCCTGAGTGTGACTGGTCCTCTGTCGGCCCGAGCTTTGACCCACTGGTCAGCTGGAAACTCTCCGTTCAGACAGCCTGAGGGAAACCGAATAAAATATAAAACACAGTGTTCTGTTGGTGATTTGTAACCTTGTAATTATAGTTAATTAAAGATGAAAGCTCACCTGTAAGCGTGGYGCAGCCGTCGGAAGTGTTCTTTTCCGCTCCGTGCAGAACCACCTCCGGGCTAACATCCACCGACGCTCCACAAAGATTCACGCCAACTCTTAACAAGGGCGAGACGCGCACGCTCACCGCTCCTTCACAGGCCAAACAATCAAGTGTTAAAAAGAAGAATATCACCCATTAAAAAAAATAAACTTGTGTAGGATGTCTGTGTTTTTTTTTTTTTTACCTTCCTGACTGTGGAGTTCAGCAGAGCCACCATCTCCCACATAAGCATCAACATCTCCACTGTTAGAGGAAACTTTCAGGAAACTATTCGAACCATCTGCAAAAGAGCAAGCAAGCCTCGGGTGTTTTTTTTTTTTTCTTTTTTCGCCACCCGTCTCAGATAAAAACCATACATGGGTCACGGTGCAGTCAGCCAGTCTGCTTACCAATAACTGWATCTCCAGACACGTTCTTCACTGTAGTGTTCCCTACAGTGAAGGAAAGCACAGACAAAACAAATCAGCTGCAGTGTGTTTCCACRTGTTATTGAAGCCAAGGCTCATTTACATCGGGACTAAATTAAAATTCCTGAAGTGTGATGAAATTTTGTTTAATTTTTTATTTTTTTTTTTACGTCCGAGCTTTTTGTCTTTGTGATCAAAGATTTGGTCTGTTAAAAGCTAGCTTTCCTTTATAGCCATCGCAAAACAAAATAGTTGGGAAATATGTGATAAATTGAGACCACATTGCATTTAAATCAACTGTCCTTGGATCTGAGCCCGGGATACTTTTATGCGTCGTGATCCTGCTTCACCRAGAAACTTAACGTAAGGCATGTGTGCATCAGAATTTACTCTGGTGTCAAAAGCAGCGGCGCTCCTTGTGGATCGTAGTTCATTTCTGCATTTTGTTAACTGATTTTCTTCATTCACCTATCCTAGATTTAACTGGGTCCCATTCATTCTTATTAGAGGAACTGTTCAGGGTCACAGGGGGGCTAAAGCCAGCTTTTATTGAGAGGTGGGGGGAACACCAACAGAACCTTACTATGTCCGTTTAGAGTCAYGTTTCAGTGTGCAAACCAGAACTTCCTGAACTTAATTACTTTTTGCTTTTAGCTTCACTCTGCACTGATTTCAGATGTAACAGAAGCCCCCCCGTTTCCTATGAATCAGGATCTTCAGAGGTAAAGCTGTTYGCTCACCGTGCACATGTCCCAGCTCAACCCGTCCTGAGCAGGAGAACACACAGATGGACTCAGCATAGATGGCTTTGGCATGAAGAGACCCGTTCTCTGTTGAAACGTTCATTGTTGTGCCCTGGAGCTTTTTAACATTCACCACCTTGCAAATTAAAAACAAAATAATAAATAGATGAGAACATGTGGTTTCAAACAGGTGATGATTGACTGAATCCTGTTTTTTCCTCTTTTACAAAAACATCTTGTTACATCAAGCTGCTGCTGCCCCCTAAYGCCTGCTGAGAATAAAAGCAAGTAAAAGCCTCTGCTACTCACACTGTCTCCTGTTGTACTGATGTCCACATTGCCATGGATTGTACCCACACCTGTAACGTGTCCACCGTGGGACCGCACCTCAACCCGATGACTCTAAAACAAACAATTACCTGTGAGCCTCTGCWGATGTTTGATTAATCAAACCAAAACTTCTGCTTTAATAAAGGTGCTCACATTTCATCATGATGGTTTAATCAAGCAGCTTTGTGTGGACAGAATATGGATTTTTTTTTTAAATCCATTAATATGTAGTCAGAGAGRCCATGGAGGTAGTTGTAATGACGACCCACCTTGACAGAATGAAGTAAACAATTTCCCTGGTGTGTTTGTACTTGGCAGATCTCACACTCCATCTTCTTCACCTCTACGTTTCCTTTTCCTTCAGTAGTGATGAACAGATCTGACAAAAACAAACTTTTATATATGATTTAAAACAGCTGCAGCTCTACTAACAGCTGAAGGACATTTGTACGGTTTTTGAAAACTTACTACTTTTGATGGGTGCGTCCACCTCAATCGTGACGTCACTGTTGACCTTCTGAGTGGAGATCAGTAGCTCCTGGCTCTGCTCGTCATAGTGGACCTGTAGGTGGTCCATTTGGTCGCTGTTCGGACCGCGGACTGTGATGAAGGCTCGGTCAGCCTCAGGATAGGCGTGTGGGTCCAGCGGGTGGATGGTGATGTTGCAGGYTAACTGGGCCCTCACTGTGGTAAAGGGGCTGACCGACAGAGCCCACCGCCGCAAAGCTTGGTGTTTCGGTGAACTAGAACACGACCGCGAAGGTAGCAGAGGACACCGGGAGGCTGTGGGACATCTGCGGCTGACAGTCAACGACCCGCAGCAGCGGAGGAGTCCGATGGATCCACGCTGAGCTGCCGAAGCCAGAAACATTTCCGTGAACCGCCGGGGAAAAGTAACACAAACCTCTGAATTACATGTGTGGGCATTCAGTCAGTCAGGACGAGCCATTAAACACATTCATGATCACTGTTGACGAGTATCATGCGCTAAGCTAACGAAGGAAAAGAAACATCCGGTTAGATTTCAAAATAAAGGTTCTATTTTTCATTTTTCAATGTGCAAGAAAAGTCTAAATGTAATGTTCTGCTAAAAATGGTGTGTGGTTTGTACTTTAAAAAGTAAGAAAAGTTATGTATATAAAATACATGGTATAAACGCACAACATCCATACTGTCACTTTCTCTTTAGTAAAACATTAGATATAAGTTGCAGTCTAACACTTCTTGAATATATGGTTTCTTTTAGGGGTACTCATGGCAAACAATGAAGCAAAACTAAAGGTTTTAAATGGCGCCATTTCAAAACGTTTACTTCATTAGTTTCCCTGATATACTATTTAGTAAAAAAAAAAGTACACACCGACTCATCAGTTTATTTGTGAATATCAGTAAATATTCAATTAAATATATTTGAGGGTTAAATTTGAGCATCACACTTAATTGCAATTCAGTGTTCCTGTTTATGCTTTTATTTTGATGTGAAAGTCCATCTCTTTCGGCTTCCATTTGAGTAACTTTACAAAAACAAACCGGATATATCAATTTAGTCCCGCCTATTTTTTAGCCTCAGCCAATCAGGAAAAAGGGAAACTGGTCGGACTTCAACGCAAAGGCTTTAGGGATTTGGAGTCTCAATATGTTCTTACATTTTTTTTAATGGATTTAYAGTGTAGWWTTATCATTTTTTCTCTTCGATTATAAAGAAATGACAGCAAAGCTTTATAGAAATTCAGTTTATCAGTAAAACAAATTTATTTTTATATAAAAGATCTCAGTCTGAATCCTTTACCAACTGGCTAAAAAAAATCAAAACAAAAACAATCTTGCTACATACCCGTCAAAGACACTTCAGATAGCCATTAAAATAGCTTGTCAAAAAATTTAACACCCAACAACAATTTGTTTCAAATGGATTATAACAAAACAAAAACAAACTATGTACACCAGAGGCTGAAATTATACCTTAGGTCAGTTTCAATCCATGTTTATTGTATTGATTTAAACTGAACTTGGTTTTCAGATGTAATATATCAAAATATTGCTATTAAAAAAAACAAACAGATAAACTTAGTTAAAGATAAAAAGTCACATTTAACAATTGCTAATTGGCATTAGCATCCATTTCTTGATAAGGTAATAACACTACGTTTTCACCATTATGAGAAAGCTGGAGTAAACTGTGGTGTTTTCACTCCTGGTATGAAGATTACTGGAAGCGTCTATGTTTTCTTAACTTTGACAAGTCTTTTTTTAAAGCAAAATGACAAACAAAAGAGATTCAATCCGTCACAGTTCTAATATATATAAAACACAACGCTATGGGCCAGATAAAATCGAAACAAGGACCATTTTTTGGCCCACAGGCCTTGATTCAACACCTACATCAGTTCTTGTAACTTTGTAAACAATGCCCAGTTTACCGCCACAAGGGGGCAGCATTGCGTTGATAATAATAAGTGAACTGATTACACAACTTGTCAGGACCATCTTCTGACTACATATCGATCACTGTTGATTCCCAGTTCAAGGTGCGAAGCTCTTTGGTCTGATCATCATCCTCACTGACTTAAAAGACTGTCTCTCACTGGTAGGGTAATATTCTGTTGATATATTATGCCACGTGCCCCAGAAAATCCCATCCCGGACTCCTTTGTAGTTTCCGACATAATACTTCCCGTTCAGGTTCGCGGCCATGCAGGCATCAAACCACCAGCCGGAGCTGTAATAGGCCCCGCAGTTCCCTGACGGGTACCGGTCGTGGTCCCTGTCCGGGGTGGTGAAGGCCCTGTTGTTGTGGTCGTACCTTTTGCTGAACCGCAGAGCATCACCTGCCGTCCCGGAGTACCCGCCCACCGTCAACCTGTAGCGCTGCCGCTCGCCCGCCACCTTGAACTGCTCGTACTGCGCATGCTCCGTAACTCCTTCGAAGTCCTCCAGCTCCACCCGCAGCGTCATGTCCCGGTCGCGGGTCAGCAGGTGGATCATCCTGTTGCCCAGCCAGAACTCTCCTCCGTCCAGCACTCCGAAGCCGGACTGGTACTCCGCCCAGGTGCGGTTGAAGCTCACGCTGCCGTCCTGCCGGCGCTGCAGGAGGGTCCAACCTCCGCCGTCCCGCTCCATGTCGCAGAACACCTGGAAGCTGCTGCTGCGGAGGTCAGGGGTCACCAGGTAGACCCCACTTCTCGTCTCGCCTCTCAGCAGATGGTCTGAACAGTCTCTCATAACTGTCAAAGGAAGACATTTAAATTAATCTGACACCAAAATATTTACTAATCCCTGTTTTTACCTTGCAGGTGAAAATGTGTCACCAAGGTAAGGCACACAGGTGAGTGTGTTTTCGAAAACTATTAGGGTTGATTGTTGATTTAGACTACACATTTATAATAATAATAATAAAAAAACAACAAAACTGTAAGTTCACTACAGAAAAAAATACAATTTGGCACAATTTAAGTTTAGGCTAACTAAAAATATGGCTTCTCTAATGCTAAATAAGTAAAAAGAAATTAGTGGAAGCAAATGCTTGTTTAGATAAACAAGGAAAAAATTAGCAGAAGATGACACTAAAAGTTAATCAAAACATTTTTCAAAGTTAATTAAAAAAAAGCTAATTCACTAAATGAAAAATTTGCGCCACTTATTAGCAGTTAGCTGACTGGCAGAGCCATGCCTGCCACTGTTTTTTTAATCAAATTTTCAGAAAATAATCATTAAACGTA
The DNA here is from genome assembly GCF_001266775.1 of Austrofundulus limnaeus. NCBI lineage: Eukaryota > Metazoa > Chordata > Actinopteri > Cyprinodontiformes > Rivulidae > Austrofundulus > Austrofundulus limnaeus. The sequence goes on from NW_013952492.1 coordinate 243,575, forward strand.
CAAATGTTTAAATCAGCTGTAGAGGTGGCTGCCAGAGCCAAATAACAAAAATGCTATAAATCAGTCAGTTTTTAGAAAATGAGTAAAATCTAATGCAGTAGCTGACAATCATTCATAACACTGAGTGTAAGATTTTGCAATATTGCAAAATGTGTAAACATATTTTCACTACTTGACCAAAAGAACTCCTTTCAAGATGATTTTAGTTTAACACTCTGCTGTGAAAGACAGCAGGTGATATTCATTCATTCAGGTTAATTTAGACCTTTATTCACTCATTGTATTATAACTTGTTAAATAAATAAGATTAATGTAASATTTATTTCACTGGAGCTGCTCTCATCAGAAAGATGTTCTGAAGCTGTTGGTTCCAGCTTTATTGTGGTTTTAATTTACCGACAACAGTCACTCTAAGCGGCACATTTAGCACAGATGCAGATTCCTGCTTTGACCTAACAGTCATGATTTATTATTACACATGGAYGATCTCAGACCACATTATTACATTTTAATTATTTATCTGAGGATCAGAAGAGTTTATTGTGTGGTCRTTGTACTTGAAATGCTTTTATTAGATTTTTGTATTGAGTAATCAACACAAATATAGTTTTTCAACATCTTTGTCTCAGTTTAATTATTCTGATGTGTCTTATAAAGATAACTGATCATTAGTTTTTACTCTGATGCTGCTTAGATTAATACATATTGCCTGGTTTGTACAATAAACAGGAAGATAAATACAAATGAGTTATTGTGTGATATTTATAAAAAATCACTCAAAGTTGTTAAATATGTCAAATCTCTTGCCTTTTGTTTGTACAGATGTTGGTAGTTGTGTGTCAGGTCCGCTGCCTCTCTTGGACCCCTCGAGGTGGTGCTTTGGAAGCCCAGCTACTGGTCCCCCTTTAGGATTCAGGTTGTTGTTGACRTAAGCAGCCACCTGGTTGATTTTCACTCTCAGCTCTCGTGCGCTGGGAGTGGTCAGCTYGGCAGTCGAAGGTTCAGGACCAGTGGTGGTCCGGATCATTGACCTGAAATCTGGGCTGGGTGTGGAAGTAGTTTCCAAACTGGGGGAAAGGATCAAGTTTGCAGGTGCAGTTTCCTCTGTTGTGTAAAGTGTCTTATCCTGAGCGCTGAAGTCAGATTTTGGAACTGTACTCGGCTGTGTGGATCCTGGATTGGTGCTAGAGATAACACGTTGGAGCGTCCCACGGTGGGTTTTGTCTGACCTTGTTGTCATTGGGATGGATGGTGGCCGACTGACTGTTTGTGGCTTCAGATCAGACGCGATCCGGCTGTTTGGACTCAACGTGAAGTCTTCGGTGTGCGTGTGAAGATGAGGGAAGTGTCTACTTTCCAAGCTGTCAGAGGTCTTTGGACCCAGGGTGACGGTTTTCCTCGTGATCGTGCTGAGRTCAGTCTCTCCTGGGGAATGAGTCACTTCAGAAATCTGTGTTGCAGATCCAAATGTAGATGGMATGTCAGTTTGAGAGTTTGGGATGTTTTCTGGAGGTGCCCAGCTGATTTTAGGTGGGTCTACATGTGTTTTAGTCTTTAGACTTGGCTTTGGTCGCATTGGGGGTTTTGGCCTCTGAATGGGTTTTGCTCCAGGCCTAATCCAAGGTCTGGTTAATGGCCTTTGTTGAAAAGGAGGTCTTGGTTTTAATGTTCCATTGGTTTTTGCTGATGGGATGTTTTTAGGCTTGAAAARGAGTTTTAGTTTGGGGTTTTGATCAGGTCTTGGTGCTTTAAAGCTTGTATTAGTTTGGGGTGCCCGCTCAGTGTGAAGGTTTGGTTTGTTCTTTAAGCCTGCGACAGGCTTTGGATGTTTTTGGTTTTGTTTGGGCTCTGGACCAGGTTTGGGTCTTTTGTTTATAATAGGGGTATTGTCATTGGGTTTAAACTTTTGAACAGGGACTTTTTTAGCTTTATCTGCTGCATGTGTCGGTCCAGATGTTGAATCTTTATTGGATTCAGGCTCCTGTAAAGGATTTTCCTCAGATTTGACTGCTGACTCCTTTAAAGACTTCCAATCAGGTCCTAGTGTAGCCGTTTCACTTTTCTTAGATTTRGGCTCTTTGTTAGGATTAGGTTTGTGTTTAAATTTTAAATCATCCTGGTTGGAATCAGTTATCTGATCAAGGGTTGCTTCAACTTGATCATAATTAGTTTCCTTTTCAGGTAATAAGTCTTGCTTGGATTCAGGCTTCTGTAAAAGAGATTCATCAACCACAGACTCAGTTGAAGTGTTATAGGCAGGTTCTGATGTCACTGTTTCAGTTTTAGGTTCATGTTCCTGATTTGGTTTTGGTTTCGTGCTGAGGATTTCATGGCTGGATTCAGGCTTCTGATCAGAGTTARTTTTAACTGGATTGGATGTAATTGTCTGTTCATAGTTTAAGTCTTGGTCAGATTCAGGCCCATGTAAAGGATTTTCATTGACTTCAGACCCATTGTAGGGGTTTTGAACAGGTTTTGGTGTTGCTGTTACAGTCTTATGTTCATGCTCTTTCTTAGACTTTGGTTTGTGTTTAATGCTGAATATTTCTTGGCTGAATTCAGGTGTCTGTTCATAGATTACAGTAACTGGACTGGATGTAATTTTCCATTCATTTTTTAAATCTTGGTTGGATTTAGTCTCCTGGAAAGGATTTTCATCAACCATATACACAGTGGAAGGGTTTTGATCAGGTTTGGATGTTGCTATTTCAGTATTGGGTTCAGGCTCTTGGCTAGGGTTTGGTTTGTGTTGAACAATGAGGATTTCTTTGCTGGATTCAGGCATCTGATCAGAAGTAGTTTTAACTTGACTGGATGTAATCGTCTGTTCATGGTTTAAATCTTGGTTGGATTCAGGGTCCTTGACAAAATCTTCATCAACCACAGACTCAGTTGACGGGTGTTGACCAGGTTTTGATGTTGCTCTTTCAGTCTTAGGTTCAGGCTCTTTTTTAGATTGTGGTTTGTGTTTAATGCTGAAGATTTCTCGGCTGAATTCAGGCGTCTGTTCATAGATTGCAGTAACTGGACTGGATATAATTGTCCGTTCATTGTTTAAATCTTGGCTGGATTCAGGCTCTTGTAAAGGATTTTCATTGATGTCAGACTCAGTTGAAGGGTTTTGATCAGGTTTTGGTTTTGCTGTTTCAGTCTTAGGTTCAAGCTCTTGGCTAGGCTTTGGTTTATGTTGGACGCTGAGGATTTCTTTGCTGGACTCAGGCATCTGATCAGAGGTTGTTTTAACTCTATTGGATGTAATTGTCTGTTCATTGTTTAAATGTTTGTTGGATACAGGCTCTTGTAAAGGATTTTCATCAACCTCAGACTCAGTTGAAGGTGTATAGTCAGGTTTTGGTGTTGCTGTTTCAGTCTTAGGTTCAGGCTCTTGGTTAGACTTTGGTTTGTGTTTAACGTTGAGGACCTCTTGGCTAAATTCAGGCGTCTGATCAGAGTCTGCAGTAACTCCACTTGATATAATTGTTTGTTCATTGTTTAAATCTTGGCTGGATAAAGGATTTTCAGCAGATTTGTCCTCGGGTAAAGGTTTTTGTTTGGGATTTAGTTTACCAGATTCACTTTTCTTGGTTTTAGGCCACTGTTTAAACTTAGGTGGTTGTTTAATTTTAGGAATTTCCTGAWTGGATGTATTCACCTGATCACTGGTTGCATTAAGTTGGCCAGATGTGGTTTTCTGTCCAGATGAGGGCTTTTGGTCAGCTTTTGGTGTGGCTGTTTCAGTTTTAGAGCCTTCAGTCAGTTTAGGTTTAGTTTTTGGTTTGGTTTTGGAGATTTCCTGTCTGGTTTTAGTCATCTCATCAGAAGTAGCATTGACTGGATTGGATATTAATTGTCCATTGTTTAAATCTTGGTTGGACTTAGGTTCCTGTAAAGGATTTTCATCAACCACAGACTCAGTTGAAGATTTTTGGACAGGTTTTGGTCTTGCTGGTTCAGTTTTTGGTTCAGTTTTTGGTTTAGGTTTTTGGTTTGGTTTGGGTTTAATTCTGAAAGTTTCGCGATTGGATTCAGTCTCAGGTTTTTCGGCAGACTTGTGTTCAGTTAAAGTCTTTTGTTTGGGATTTGTTGTGCCGGATTCACTTTTATGGGTTTTAGGCCACTGTTTAAATTTAGGTTGTTGTTTTATTCTAGTTCTTTGATTGGATGTATYCACCTGATCACTGGTTGCATTAACTTGGTCAGATGTAGTTTTCTGTCCTGATAAATCTGTGTTAGATTCAGGCTCTTGCACAATGTTTTTATTAGATTTGATCACAGACTCGGCAGAAGGCTTTTGGTTATGTTTTGGTGCAGCTGTTTCAGTTTTAGATGTAGGCTCTTTAATTGGTTTAGGTTTAATTTKTGAGATTTCCTGGCTAGATTTATTCGTCTGATCAGAAGTTTCGTTAGCTTGATTTAATACAATTTTTTTTCCAGATATTAAATCCAAGTTGGATTCGGGCTCCTCTAAAGGATTTTCATCAGATTTTTTTACATTGTCACTTAAAGGTTTTGCTGTAACTGTTTCACTTTTAATAATTTTAGGCTCTTGCACAGGTTTGCGTTTTCTTTCAGGAATTTCCTGACTGGATTTATTAATTTGATCAAAACTTACATTAACTGTATTTGATGTAATTTTCTGTCCAGGTTTTACATTTGATCTGGACTCAGGCTCCTGTAACGGATCTTTGTCAGATGTTTCCACCGACTCTGTTAGATGCTGTTGTTTAGGTTTTGGTGTGAAACTTCCTGTCTGTTTTGCTTTAGAGTCTGACTCCTTTTCATGGAGTTTAGTTTTTTCTTCATTTTCAGTCTCTTTTTCATGTGTTCCTGTTTGATCAGGCTTATTAGTCGTAAAAGAATGAACCAGTCTTGTCTCAGATTTAGAGTTTTGATCGATAATAGGTGTTTCATCCAGAACTTGCTTTTTGTTATTGGAAGGATCTTTGCCTGAATGTGATGTTTGTACAGTTTGAGGTCTTTGAGGTGCAGGTTTATGAACAGAAGGTTTTGKTTTTTGAAACAACAACTCGTTCTGAGGTGAGGGTTGTGTTAAATTGTTTTTCCGATTTTTATCAGTAGCTAAAATAGGAGGTGTGGTTTTCTGATCAGGTTTTGAAATGTGTATATTTTCCAAGTCTTTGCCAGGTTTGGATTTTTCAGACGTAGCTCTGGGAGGAGCAGGCTTCTGCTTCTGGATGTATTTAGTTTTTTTGTCAGGAGCAGGAGCTTGGTTAGGTTTACGGTCATTCTTCGGATTTTTTAGCTTTTGCTCTGCTTCAGGCTTAATTCCAGGCTTATGCTTGTCACCGGGCCTCAGCACTCGCCCCGGTGGAAGTTTCAGGCCACTCTTGATATTTGAACTGATGTTCTTTTTAGGCRTCCAGCGGCGGTGATCTGTAACTCTTGGAGATGCGGTGGTGGTTAATTTCTGATGAGGAGCTGTCGTAGTTGACCTTTCGTGGTCTTGTAAACCAGCTCCAAGGTTAAACCCAGTTGTTTTGCTGGTTATCTCCTGTCTGTCGCCACCTGGAGCGGTGGTTCTTGGGACTAAATCTGCATCACGGCTTTCAGCCTCAGAAATATCAGCTGCTCCGAGGCCTGTGCTTGGCGTCGGTCCATAAACATCTTTTGTGTCACGACTAACATCTGYGATTGAGCTTAAAGTGGAACTGGGCACAGGAGGTGATGGAAGGGATGATGTAAAGATTGTAACTTTGTTTGGGTCCGGTTTTGAAGCTAATTTTTTTGTAGAAGTTGGAGTTGGGCTGATTGATAAAAAGTCTGTCCCTTCTGTTGTTTTCCTCCAGGATAAGGCTCCATCASTGTTTCTCTGCACACTCTTTGTTTTTATCTCTGTCCCCATCTCCCTGCCCTTTTCATCCACCTCCCCCTCTTTTAYAGCTTTCTCCTTTTCAGTCTGCCCGGTGCTCTCGGTGTGTTTTAGTTTCTCATTATTTTGGTCCACTTTTATTCCCTCTTCCTTCCTCGTCTCCTCCCTGTGCTGCTCTCGCTCCTTATTTATATTCTCCTCGCGGTTCTCATGGTTTTCAGACATCTTTATTCTATCACCGGCTTCTGTTTTGGTCTTTTTGTCTGTTCTGTTTATCTCATCTCGCCAAACATAAAGGTCACCATCTTCTTTTGTCTTTTCCTTATTTTTCACACTAGTGGACATCTTTTCTTCCTCTTCGTTCTCCAACATATCTTCTTGAAACCCTTTCAAGTTTCCTTTTAGTGCATCTAACAGGTCYGTTGTCTCCCCGTGAGTTGTCTCAAAAGCCTCTTCACTTGTCACATCGACCATTCTCGTGTTTCCACCAGCAGCTGGCACCTTTTCTTGCTCCAAGCCTCCTGCAGACTCTTTTTTTGGTTTTCTGTCCCRTTCTGTCAATTCTGTTGGATCTTCCTCTTCTCCTTTGTTTTCTTTTACAACTTCTTTTTTGCTCTTTCTGTCTGTTTCCCATTCCAGAATCCWGCTTTTTTCTGTGCTGTTATCTCCGTCAGTCTTTCCCCCCTCTTCTCCATCGTTTCCACGCTCTTGTTTGAAATCCCCCTCCTCAAGGCTCACATTCATCCCGCTCCCCACATCCTCACTCTTACCTTCGTTCTGCTTCCCGAGCTCTTTTCCCCTCTGCACCCCACACCTTCTCTCAGTCCGGCTCTCTGTGCAGTCTACGCACATCTTCCTCAGCTCATCCACGCTGTCCTTGAGTTTCTTCAGGTCCTGCATGATGTTCTCCAGCTCTCTGAGATGCCGTGGCAGGTGAACGGTCAGCGGGGGCAAATTGAACAGGTAAGGGCACGTGCCGTCATGTTGCCCCGGCCTGCACGCTCCCTCTGGCCTCAGGCTGGCAGCGCAAGGCCGGACTCCCCGATCCCCCTGGAGCGGTCCTTCCTCCGCCCTGATCCAGCTCGAGAAGGCCAGCAGGGTCCCACACACGCACAACGTTGTTAACCTCATTGTGTCTCGAGAAGAAATAGTAAAACTCAGAGGAGGGAGCATGTGTAGAAACTCTGTTTGGGAAGCGCAGTGACAGTGAGGGGAGGTGGGAGGGAGAATCAGAGGGAGGAGAAACGATGGAGCTGAGCAGCAGMAGAGAATCTGTGAGGCGTCTCAAAGGAGAAACAGGTGGAGGGGAAAAAGACTGTTTTGATGTACCTGTCAGCAGATGTAGCCTGCGGGACAGCGATTAGCTTGAGAAAACTTCAACCAATTCAACCTCACTGCAGCAGCAGAAATACAGTCACTGCAACAATTAGAAACCAGTCATAACTTACATGTTTTAGAAAACACACTTTTCATTGTAACCACATTGTTACAGTMCCGTTTATCTTCTTTCTGTTCACATCACATAATGAGGACCATTTGTCATGCATTCTTGTTCCATGCTGTAATGATAAATGTGTCGCAGGCTTAAACATACATGTGTGTCACAGTTGTTTTGGCCCGAGCTTCCCAAGCTTCCTGTCGGTGCATCCACAGACATGTGACTGACAGATGTCAACGGGTCAAAATATGCATTTGAAGCACCAGGACCGGCTGCAGCTCGGAGCCAAGAGGTAGTTACCACAGTGTGCAGGAGCATATTTCATTTTTACTGTGAGCTTTGTGTAGTTGAGCTTTTGAGTCATAAAAGTCAAGGATTGTCGGGAAGACTGCTGGAYTCAGATGAAGAGCCAAAGAGAGAAATATCTCATGTACTATTGATTTTATTCAGACTGCGCTAATCCTCAACAAGAGCTGGAACTGCGGAGAGTTTTCTTTGTGGAGAGAAGCTAATCTCCCTGTGTACAGTTCTCTTTAACTGTAAAAAAAGGTTAAAAAAACACAGTCACATGAGCTAAATGAGGCATCTGCTTGGCAGGGAGTGTAGATAATGAGGCTTTAGTTTTTCAGAGCACAGGTTTGGATGTCAGTACCGCCACGGGATGTAAGGTTTGAGTGGTAGCGCGCAAAGACATTTGATGTTTCATAAGTTTGTCCAATTTGTAAGGCTTGTTAAACCACTTAACTACCCTATTTTTAGGTGGAAACTTGATCTGTGCGCAGCTTTTGTTTTGTCTCGAGGGGTTTCTCAGCTGCTCTTGAAACGACAGGAAATCATTTGTTTAGCAGCAGGTTAGAAGTGAAAACTGGTAAAAGTGAATGTCATAGTTTTTCTTTTTTCTTCCCAGCTGCTTTTTGTAAAGTTTAAACGCCACAGCTGATTGAAACGCCTTGATTAAGATGTTTGTGTTTCTAGGCATCAGCGTGATAAATCTTTGACTTCTTCACCATCATCRTTAGGAGGCCAAGGGAGGGAAATTTATCTACGTGAAAAAAAGTCATGATGATGAATATCCACATTACTGGAGAAGCCTGTAAGCAGAGATAGCAACGTGTTTCGTGCAGCTGTGATAGTGATTTCACTTAAAAGTTTTGAGTTTACATTTGATCATCTTATCATATCGTTTTGATCTTTTCTTATCATGTCTTGTCTTAATTAGATTAGAAATATAAATAAGTACTGTATTTAAATACATATATTGGGACATATTGGGACGAACAGGGGACATCATACAGATAGAAAGAATAATAAACAACAGATTATTAAATAACCGCAAGTTATGAAAGCAACCACTGTTTGTAAAGGAAGTTAATAAAAAAAAAACCAGAATAATGGTCCTACACAGATCTCTAAATGTACCAAGGATTAAGGATCACTACTGACCGATRTTTTTCCATGGAAATCATTGCGTCATCTTACATGGGGCACATAAAAATATTACTTCATGCAAAATGGCTCAATGTTTTCTGTTAAAATGACCAAATGAAACTCACAGAAATAGAACTGAAACGACATTTACTGTATGCCTCCTCAAACCTCTTTTCCCACTGTTATTTTGAAACAAAGTTTTAAAAGTAATTTTGCGTCAAATATAAACCAAAATTTTAATTTATGCTTCTGTATTTTTCTGAGCTTTTCAAATTAACAGCTGCTCAAATCAGTGCCTGAACATTTACAGTGCATCTCTGTGCTGCTGTGTCCTGCTTTAACTCTCAAATCGAACCATCCCTCCTCCTCCTTTTCTTCTTCCTCTTATTGCTAATGCAACGATGAGCTCACTTGACACTTGGCAACTGTTGGAAGGATAAAAGCCAGGAATAAGTGTCCTTTTCCCCTCAACGTGCAATGAACGAGTGTTAGAGAAATGTTTACATACTTGAGGGGTTTCAGTCTCAGCACAGACTCGTTGATTTATTATCATTGCGCCACATTTTTTTCCCCTCAATATCTAAGCATAAATCTCCGTCGTTGCTTTGCCACAACAAAACAGCCTGATGCTCAGGCTGCATGGAAACTAATAATGATGAGAAGTTGCATTGTGATTAAAAAGGGCAGAGAAGTTTGATTTAGTAGTTTAGCAAGGATTACATTTAGATCTGGTTGCTACGATTTGATTGTTGATAATACCCTCGCTGCTGCCTTTACCCTTTTATGGGCTGCAGGGGATTTTTTTTTTYCGCCTCAGGTTGCCCTTTTAGGATGGAGTGTTTTGAATTCCCCCGATGAGCTGGCTCAGCCCGCTCTGTCCCTGATCGTGTAAACACTGAGGGGATTTTTTTTCCCATATAGTCTAGCACAAACATTTGACCATCAGTTCAGCTTTGCTGCCCGGGCTTCCTKGCAGGACTCTTCATCTCCATCCAGTTCCGGCAGAGAAGCCAGTGGGCTGATCTGTGATCAGCATGATCAACATCACATCTAACACAATCACTGTGTTAGATGGGCATATGATGWCGATATGCATCAATGTTTTAGTTTTGCCTTGATGTAATTGAATCATTAAGGATTTCATCAAAATATCGATGTATTGTTGCACCCCTAGCTAGTTTCATTTCACTCGTCTGTTTTGCGTGTAAAGCATCACGTTTCCATCTGAGCTGTGACTTTCCTTTAATAACACCACCAACACCAACGCACTCAGTCTGGACAGTTTTATACTCCGTCTCTAAAATAGCTGAGTCAATATACAAGTTGTAAACAAACAGAAAACTATTTGCAAAATATATACATTGTATCCACAATACAATGTATTCACACATAGTAAACATATCAAATGTTTAAACTATAAAATTGTTCAGTTTTTGAATTTTATGGCAGCAACRTGTCTAAAAGAAAAGTTGGGACAGGATCATGTTTATTACTGTAAAGCCTCCCCTCAGCTTTTAACACTCTGTAAAMACAGAGGAACTGAGGAGACCTGGAGTTTTTGGAGGCGAATGTTTTCCCGTTTTTCTCCGATTCTAACAGTACTGACCCGTCTTAGCTGGATGGGAGCATATGTTGTTCGAAAACCTGCATATAATTTTCTGCATTCATGGTGCCTTTCCAGATGTGTGAGATGCCCATGCRAGAGGCATTCATGCACCCCCATATCAACAGAGAGGCAGGCTTTGAACTGAGTGTGGATGAGATTAGCWAATGATTGCATTCTGTTTTTATTTWCATTTTCCAGAGCATCCCRACTTTTTCAGAGCTGGAGTTGTAATGGAGGCTGACAGTTTTCATGCYAAGAACAGATATTTGTTCAGCAGAACGGTGACGTGATACATCTGCTCTGATCACGTTGATCGGTATCWGTTCACAATGAAATCGCTCCTGGTTTCTGTGTTGCTCTGTCCTTTGTGTTTGCCACACAGACCTGCACACATTCATGCTCACACACTCTCTGCAGTCAGGTCTTTAATTCTGCAGTTAATGAAACATTCCTTTACCATGTGTGTGTTTCCATCCATCAATTGACTGATAGGGAATCCTAAAAGCGAAACAATCAAACGTTCCTCCCATCTGGGCCGGATTTTTTCGCAGCCAGCAACACCAGATAACGTCAGGGTGATTAGCTTTTAATCCAAAAACCTGGGCTTCATTAAAATCTTGCTGAAAAATTACAATAAAGAATCTTGATGAAGGAAAGAAAGTGTAAAATGTAAAAGAAATCTATGCACAGAGATGTACTTTGTGTTTAGACTGAACCTTTGGAGATCCACTTCAGTTAATTTAACATTTCTCCACCATATTAGTTTATATTTAAACTACATTTTATCATAAATTTTCTACTGAAATCTAACTGTTCCTTGTTCATCAAATCATACCAAGATGTTCATGTTGAATGGATTTGTGCCGTTATTCTGCATAATTCCCAGCTGCAGTAAATCAAAAACATCCTAATGCGCTGACAGTTGGCCTTGAACGCACCACGAAAACTCATATCTGATGAGCTCTTCTCTTTTCTCATCAGATTTGTAGCAATCAACATGAAAACAGTTTTTTAAAWCCAAGAAATACTAAAAATCCTGTAAAGAAAGAGGCCGCAAATCAAAAACATTTATTATTTTATAAGTCGAAACAATAAGTTCTGTACTGGAGAGGCTTTGGAACGGCTATTTCAGTTTAAAATAACTAGACCCTTTTATCCTGTCATGCAAATATGATGTTTGTTTGTGGGAGGAAAAAGTTTATTGTTTTGTGTTTAAATTTGATGCAATCCTATATAAAGCAGCATCAAAAGAAAACACGAGCACAAGTACCCCAGATTTAACTAAAAGTAGTGTTTTCTGATTTGAAGAACTGAWAAGTTGCTATTAGTAATGATGGTCAACACTGCCTTGTTAAGAGACCCAGAAATGACCTTCACTACTTTATGCTGTAAACTGTTTTCATCTCTATGGAAACTGTTTAAGTGCACACAGTCCAGCACTCACCATGTGAGCAAACTGAGTCAACAGAAATGTACTAATTTCATTTTAGAGYAAGCCAGTGTCATGATGACTCTAAGCTGCTTTTTTAATCCCTCTGCCAGTTTGACATTTCTACATTTATGGATTTAGCACAAATGGACAATATAAAAGTGGTTTTGGGAAGATTTTCCTGATTTGTTTTTGTTTTGTGTCATAACAAGACAACTTCCATTCAGTCTTAAATGTTACAAAAGCCAGCCAGTTTGTCACTGTATTAAATTGTTCATAAATTTATGGCACCTTGAATGTGACAAAACTAGTGACTTTTGAGCACATTGTTAAATAATTTCAACAAAGTGCAAACATGAACATGACATCAAACAGATTTATAAAAAWATATATATTTCAATATATTTTTATGACATCACTGCCACCTAGTGGTAAAATCAAGAATGTCTACGACATTAAGAGAGATGTAATTTTATAAAACAAATTAAAAAAAAACTGCAGAACTGCACAAAAATAATTTTACATCTCTAGTGTTAAAGTTACCAATCTTTAATCTTTATATTTAGTATTTTAATTTTTTATCTAGTGTACAAAATGTAAAGCTTACTTAGGCAAATATGCAGTTTGAGATATAGGACTGTGTTGCATAAACAGTATGGGAAAAATACTAAAAAAATGTTAAACTAGTAGAGTAATATCTGGATGTTTCTTATAAATAATTGTTATATTATGATTATGTTATTTATTATCTTAGATTTTTTTTAATAAGTCAGTTTTCTTGTTTGCTTAAAATGTAAAGAATAGCAGATACACGCACACAAAGGCCACTCAGTGTGTCAACAAACTGGTGTTTTTTAATTGTAACACTGCAGCACTCAGCTCCACAGTTGCTCCTCTTGTCCTGCAGGATGTAAACAATCTGTCAGGCTCCTCCTCCCTGCGTCTTACGAAACGCATTAAGCCCCGCCCTCAGCAGAGCTCTCACGCACTAGTTACGTCGGACCGTAAAAAATAGAAACTTCCAAGATGGCCGAGTCCGTTGACTCCATGCATTTCGCAGCGAACAGCAAAACAAATTCCCCCAAACCACTGTTAGCCAAACGGCCGCCAGAGAGCCGTCCGCAGTCTTCCAGTGACATTTTCCCGCCTACCCCCAAGAAGGTTCGGGTGGAGGAGAAGGGCCTGAAGCACAGGAAGCTGAACGGAGAGGCGTGCGCAGGGGAAAAACACAACGGGAAGCAGAGTTGTGGAAGCCCAGCGAAATGGAGTTTCGGCCCGGCCAAGACGAGCCACCCCACCGCCTCCGTAATGCCCGCCACTCCGGTCCGAAAGATCTTCAAAATCAGCAACTTCCTCGCCTCGCCCCACAAAGCGAAAAAGGCGAAAGAGAAACGACACAAGGAGAAGGAGAGAGGCGACGAAGCCCCGCGGAGCTCCGCCGTCGCTATGGAGAAAGTGAGCCCCGCTAGCTGCCATACAAAGACGGAGAACGGCGACGTGAAAACGCTGCAGAGAGGTAGGAGCGCGCAGCTAGGCTGCTCTCTACAACAACCTGCCTCACCACTTTATATTCAGATTCAAATTAAACAACAATTAATACTCAGGAAATGATTTATGAAGTTATTTAATAATTTCTTGCACACCAGGCCTCCGTATTGGGCCCATATGGTGGTAAATACACGTGGAAATGTTTGTTGGTTAATTCTGATGTTTGTTATGAATAATGYTGGATTACTGCTCACTGTTTTCTCTCTTCCTCTCTTTAGATCACATTGTGAAGGAGAAAGACAGGCAGAAGAAGAAAGAAAAGAATAAAGAGTGGAAAAATCACCAAATGCCTCCTGTTCATGACATTGTGAGAGAAAACGGAGATGTTGCTTCTCAGAAAGGTAGGAATTAAGTAGTGATGAAWTTAAGTTACCTTTTTTTGGTCTAAATTAAATTAAAACATATTGATCAAAATTAAGTTAAGTCCTGTTTGGTTCTCAAAACAGAAATCAAAACAGACTAGCTCATCATAACTTGATATTTTATGCATAAAAATAAGCTTTTATGCTTAATGGTCGTATTAGATGACTAATAATATATTTGAAACACGGTTACAAAAATGTCAACATTTTCACAGTGTTCTACTTTGATTGTAAAACAGTCTGTGTTCTTGTCAACAGAGTCTAAGGAGAAGCTGAAGGCTGGGTCAGAGGAGGACCTGCTGCTGAAGAAACTCAAGAAGAAGAAGAAAAAGAAGCACAAAGATGGCGAGCGAGCGAAGGAGAGGCACAGCCGTCCCAAAATGTATCACCGCTCGTGCCAGACCATGTGCTCTGGGTTTTCTCTCGGTCTGCCCGAGCTCCTCGGTCAGATGAACGGAGACAACGGCAACACTTACATCCACACGACCCCACAACACCACCAGGATCCTGCTGCCACCGCCACTACCTCCAACAGCATCTCCTCCATGATCCGAGACGGCTTCAGCTACAACTCCCCGCTCCACTGCACCCCGGCGCCTGTACTGCCGGGGCTGGAGTTCGGCCAGCTGATCCACATCGAGCAGCAGGCCAACGGGGGGGCCTCGGTGGCACACGCCTACATCGAGCAGCTCTCCTGCCTGTCTYCGCCCGAGATGGAGCGCTTCGCCGAGGAGTTTGTGTCCCTGTCGTTCAGCGAGGACAAGGCTCACGCCGCGTGCTTCGTGATGGGAATCATCCACGGAGCGGCTTCCTACCTCCCCGACTTCCTGGACTACTTCAAGTGCAAGTTCCCCAACACGCCGGTGAAGATGGAGGTGCTGGGAAAGAAGGACATAGAGACGACGACCATGGCCAATTNGTGTGTGTGTGTGTGTGTGTGTGTGTGTGTGTGTGTTTGTGTTTAGTTCTCACTGGATCACAGCTTCTTATTAGAGGTCAGGTTTTGGCTTCTTTGGTGTTCAAGCTGTTTTTATTGATATGTTTATGGTAAACAAAGTCAAGAGCAACTTGAAACAGAGTTCTCAAAGACAAAACATGACTAAATTAAATGATTTCCCAACTGGTGCTGGATACTGGATTGTTTTTGATGTTTTATCTGTTTGGGGTTATTTGAGTCTGTCCTCAGGTTTTATTTTCAGATTTGTCATCACCTGTATGAAAATTAACTCTTAATTAATAAAGTCAGAAATGGAAACCTCGCTCTGTCAGGAAAAAAGAGTTAAATAGCTTTAAACAAGCCTTTTTTATCTCTTAAATTAACATTTTAGACTTTCCTACCTCCCCGACTTCCTGGACTACTTCAAGTGCAAGTTCCCCAACACGCCGGTGAAGATGGAGGTGCTGGGAAAGAAGGACATAGAGACGACGACCATGGCCAATTTTCACTCTCAGGTGAGAAGATCGTTTTTAATTTCCCTCTTTAGAATTTGCTGGAGGTTGTACGTCTACAATGTACACCGTCTACAAATGTACACGACTCTATTGTTTGAGTTTAGAGAGTTTGTGCGACTGCTTTCCYTAACACAAAATTGTAGCAGGTGTCTCCAATCCATCTGACGTTTTCGCTGACATTTTCAGCACATCTCAAGCTCTACAGCTTTATTTTGACACCCGGACATCTGTGCCAAATGTCTAAGCTATTAAACGCACAACGATTATTTAAAAAAACAAACTTGTCCAGGTCCGCCTATCTTCATTTCAGAAGTGCTTTAACAAATTAAATCATAAACGCTGRGGCAGCTGCAGAGGTAGGAACAAAGCCAGCGAACATGTGTGAAGGTTGATGACAAAGTAWTGTGCGCACCCAGAAATGCAGTTTTTCAAACCGTTTATGCTGAAATACACTGATTTAAAAACAAAAAACCTGTCTGCTCCAAACATCCACTAGGCTCGATGGTCACCTCAGAGTGGGTGGATTAAAAATTAAACCAAAGGTAGCACTCTGTTTGACGGTGCTTTGTYATAATAAAACAATAAGTCTGCTTGTTTCTGTTTGAGAGGTCCAAATACAGATTATTCATATTTGTTTTTCTTGATTTGTTTCCACAAACATTTTGTTTAGATTTGAAATAGTGTTTTTAAAAATGCAGCAGTGTTTTATAATCCCAAATCCCAGGATTTAATTTGACAATTTGGACATGTTTTATCAGTGAAACATTTTCTCGTTGTTGTTTTGAATGACAAACATTTTTTGTGAGAAACTTTGACAGCTGATCCGTGCTTTAAARTGTTCTGATAGATAAGTAGAGCTGCTGTGATTGGTTTGGAGTGTTGTAGGATTGGTTGTTGGGGAGCGCCGCAGCGCAGTCTGACAACAATCATTTACTAAAAGTCCAAGCTTGTGTTTGTCATTTTAAGCCTCAGTTTAACACACATGGAGGTTGAATAAATCGGCTCAGGACAGAAAATATATTATTATAATTGATGCCAGAGTTTATTTACTTTTTAGGTCAAGTCATTTCAAGATGTACAGATGATTCTAACTCCAGCAGATTTCCTGATTTTTTTTTTATCTTGTTCTGCTCATTGAAATCAACTGTAGATGTAATTTCCCATATTGGCAAACAGTGAAGCAGCACTTAAAGCCCTCAAGTTAAGCGACTGARTTAATCCCTGACTGCTTTTGCTTTCAGGCCGGTACAACGTGTCGGTTTCTGCTGAGACTGAGCTTACATTTGGTAGTTATAGATTCAGGAATTCAGTGCTTGAAATAATGGTGAGGTGTGTGTGTGTGTGTGTGTGTGTGTGTGTGTGTGTGTGTGTGTGTGTTTGTGTTTAGTTCTCACTGGATCACAGCTTCTTATTAGAGGTCAGGTTTTGGCTTCTTTGGTGTTCAAGCTGTTTTTATTGATATGTTTATGGTAAACAAAGTCAAGAGCAACTTGAAACAGAGTTCTCAAAGACAAAACATGACTAAATTAAATGATTTCCCAACTGGTGCTGGATACTGGATTGTTTTTGATGTTTTATCTGTTTGGGGTTATTTGAGTCTGTCCTCAGGTTTTATTTTCAGATTTGTCATCACCTGTATGAAAATTAACTCTTAATTAATAAAGTCAGAAATGGAAACCTCGCTCTGTCAGGAAAAAAGAGTTAAATAGCTTTAAACAAGCCTTTTTTATCTCTTAAATTAACATTTTAGACTTTCCTACCTCCCCGACTTCCTGGACTACTTCAAGTGCAAGTTCCCCAACACGCCGGTGAAGATGGAGGTGCTGGGAAAGAAGGACATAGAGACGACGACCATGGCCAATTATGCGCTAATTATGAGTTAAATCATTTCTGCTCAGATTTTTGCAGTTGTTAATTTCTCCTTACAGTGTGAGTTGTTTTAATTAAGGCAACTTATCACTTCAGTATTTTTTTTGTAAGAAAATCATTTTGTTACATTTTTTTAAATGTTTTATGACAAAAGAAATGTTAATTTAGCTTTTCTCGGTCCATCATAATTATGAGTCAGAATTTACAAGAAATTTTTTATAAGACTTTTATTTACTATGGCCTTTTATCATTTAACAATTTTTAAAAAATTCTTTATTTTACTACAGTCCCTTAAATGAGTTACAGAAGAAAACAAAGTAGGGATGCACAATATATCAATATTCGTATCGGTATTGGATGATATTGGTAATTTTTTAGAATATCGGTATTGGTCCAATATGTAAAACTGGGCCGATATTAATGTTCGATATTGATTTCCCACTTTTTAGTTTGTGTTTCTGTTTTGGGAGGGGAGATGGTTGGTTGAGCACCATCTGTTTGATCATAATAGTGATGCTGATGCTGCACAGCCAGGAATACCTGAAGTAGAGCCATGTCAGAGGTCTGGTCATTTATTTACCRTAWMAAAAAAAGACCCAAGTGTGTTTGTGCGTATATGTA
Source organism: Austrofundulus limnaeus (assembly GCF_001266775.1). Taxonomy (NCBI): domain Eukaryota; kingdom Metazoa; phylum Chordata; class Actinopteri; order Cyprinodontiformes; family Rivulidae; genus Austrofundulus; species Austrofundulus limnaeus. The sequence continues at coordinate 261,158 of NW_013952492.1, forward strand.
TAATATAATTTGTGTGTTTCTGTAACATCGGTAAATATTGGTTATTGGCTATAACAGCGATAATTATATTGKGTAYCRATATTAGCTGAAATTTTCRTATCGGTCCATCCCTAAGACAAAGATAATCCAGATAAAATAAATYGACACTGTTGTGATTTCACTTTTGACATTGTATTGAAACGTCTTGTTTGTTTTCCTCACAAAGAAAGAAGTTGTTCACTCTGATCACAGAAATAATTAATCRGCGCGTGTGAAGGACGACTCAGTCACACTTTGTTCCGCCTCAAATCCACGTTTGGATCGACTCCTTTTTTTCCCTCTCGACTAAAACGGATTACMCAGAGGTTCAAACTTTATTTTCTCAGCTTTAAAAAAAATCACAATGTGAACTTGGGCTCGAATGCACGGCACGCCAGAGACTTTTCTCTTTCAGCTCGTACCTGCAGAGGCTTCAGAGGGAATCTGCTCTCAACGCGTCGCTCTCTGCTCCTCGTGCTCGACACGTCTGAGCTGGAAAAAAACACACAAACGATTTAAAGTGGAAAGAACATCTTTAGTGTCGATTTCACCCGAGGAGATGAAAASTAGAGCTTGATAGAGCTTTTTAATCTCCTGGTATTTATTGTCATTGCACTACTTTTTATCAGGTTAGTTGCAACAACTAGTTTAACGGTTTAGGACCCTGGTTGTTGCTCAGCTGACTGTCTGATGTGAGTTTGTTTCAGGACAGTTCAGACCTGTGGGGGAAGTGTGAGGTTTAAATTCCAGGTGATTAAACATAAAGCTGTATACACATTAGATTGTACAGACAGTCAGATGGTAAGGCCAAATCTGACCAAAAAGTTTCAAGTCAAACTTGTTTTTAATTTTTATTCATCACCAACATCAGAACGTCCTTTATTTACTTTCTTTTTATATTTTTACCAGAAAGCGTTGGTTAAATCTGAAGACGAACCTGTTAGAAAAGTTGAGTTTAAAGACTGATTAGGAAGAAAATGTGCGAATTTATTTATTAATGCAACAGTCCATGGTATACCCCCAGGATTAGATTATATCCCAGGTATACTAAGGCCACTACCCTGCATGTTTTAGTTGTTTCCCCCCACTCTTCAGCAGATATTAAAATTTAGCTGAAGCCTGTTAGTCACTCATTGATGTTACATTTACACCAAATACGTTTTGAGCATCAGGAGCATCTGGTTTACATGCAGTCAATGGTGGATGCGCATCTAGGGACGTCTAGAAACCGAGCAGCGCATTTGGAAGCGGTGCACACATCATGAGCATTTTCCGTGGGTGCGGCACGTCCAAAGCGTCCGACGCATGAGTTGGAAAATCTGAACTTTTGCCGCTCGACGCGTCGCATCAACCAATCAGAGAGACTCTGCTCAGTCACGTACTGGTGACGAGCTGGAAATCCCGGAAGAATCAGATCACACAAACAATGGAGGACAAACTGATAGTCCCATCATTTATGATCATTCCAGTGTCCGTTATCGTGATAGAAATAAGAAGGACTTTGCCTGGAGGACGATTAGTGAGGAAGTCGGCGTGTTTGKTAAGTTATCGAAACTACGGTTAAAAAGTCTCCTATCGCACGTCTAAAGAAGCGCATCTACGTTCACATCAAATGCGTCTGTCCTCACTGGACACCAGCATCGAGATGCGTGCGTTTTGAGAWTTTTGGAGGCGTGCAACGTGTTTGGTGTAAACGTAATTCAAATCAGGTGTTGAAGCAGAGAAACATCTAAAACATGCAGGATAGAGGCCCATGAGGACCGCTGGTCTAGACCAATTTTTACTTTGGGGTATAAATTGTCCTAGGATAATTTATACTACTYAAGCCAGATCGTACCCCTATGATATTAGTAACGTTGAGTCATAAACACAAGAACTGCTTAGTTTTCAACATTTTATTGCTGGGTTCGGYTTTGTTMGGTAAAGTAAGTGAGAAGCTAACTGACTGAAATCATAAAACTCTTTATGGGTATATTCATACCTCTCAGGTCAGATGATGGGTATATGTGGGTATATATACAGGAGGAGTATTCTGGCCTGGAGGCTAGGCTAATTTAAACATCCAGGTATGTTCTGGTCTGGGCCAAACTGTACCCAGGTTTAATCTGAGCAGGGATTTATTTAGCCTGCTACACCTGGATCAGTAGATGATGTCTTTATGGACTCATTTTCTTCACATCTCAACCGTGGCAAAAAATGAACATTTTCAGGGGTTTTGCTTTGCAGCTTGTGCTCGTTCTGAAGCTTATCTTGTTCAAGTTGTGCTGACATTTTCTTCTTTTGTTTATATATAAATGTAGAGATTTTCTGAGTGCATTATTAAAGGCAGGGTCACTGGAAAGGTCACGTAGTTGGTTTGAAGAACATGTACCAGTATCAGCTTCTTTTCTTTAAGATTGAAAAAAAAAATTGCCTGTGGTGTTCAGCTGGCTGTCATATCGTATTAGACTCAGATGCGATACCTGCTGGTTCTGACCCGTGTTGCCTCCTGCAGGTGAAGCGGACGTACTCCCAGGGAACGTACCGAGCCGGAGCCATGCGGCAGGTCAGCCTGGTCGGAGCTGTGGACGAGGAGGTCGGAGACTACTTCCCTGAATTCATCAGCATGTTGGAGGAATCCCCCTTCCTGTCGGTGAGTTCACTCATATCTGTGGGTCGTCACGTCAATACAGATGTGTCGACATCTGTTTGGCCTCCCCTCCTGTGTGTCGCTGAGTCACGTTGTGCAACCTGAAGTTTCTCCTCCTGCGTTTGTGCAGAGGACTCTGCCCTGGGGGACGTTCTCCAGTCTGCGGCTGCAGAGCCCCAGAGAGAGCGACGACGGCCCCATCATGTGGGTCAGACCAGGAGAACAGATGATCCCAATAGCWGATATGCCCAAGTCACCATTCAAAAGGAAAAGGTGTGCAGAGTTCAAACTTCTTACACACTCCAGATGTTCATCATGGAGTCTCTCTTTTAGGAATTATAAGATTTCATCTGTCTTTGACAGGCACTGTAGACTAAAAACATCAATAAGTTTAAATATATGTCTGATTTATTGACAATAAATCTCAATTATCTGATTTTTCTTTACTGTTTTTACTAAAATGTTAATATTGGTGCTGCTGTGTCCACCACTTACATCTTCATTAGAAACATATGCTGTCAAGCATGCACATTTTATTTTAGCTCACTATAATGTAGGGTTTTATGAAGTTACAGATGCAGCGTCTAAACTCGTTTTAATTTAAAAATAGCCTTCTGAATAAATGACATTTTATTTTTGTTCCTTCACACATGCCGTGTTGAGGAGCTTTAACTTGCCTCGTGTAAATCCTGACTGCTGTGAACATTTCAGGTCCACTAATGAGATAAAGAACYTGCAGTACCTGCCCAGAACCAGCGAGCCCAGAGAGATGCTGTTCGAGGACCGAACGAGAGCTCACGCTGACCACATCGGTCAGGGCTTCGAGCGACAAACTACTGCTGCTGTCGGCGTGCTGAAGGCTGTGCGCTGTGGAGAGGAGTGAGTGCAAAGTCACGTTGATTTTAATCTGATTGATACAGTTTCTATAAGATAACGAGAAACTGTTCAAAAGACTAAACGTGTCTAATTACTGTACACGTCTTTTACGCTGTTATCCTGTTTTGTTGGAAATGCTCAGGTTGTCGTTTCTTTTTACTCGTGATGAAATTCAACATCAGATCTTTAAAGAGGGTTTGGTGTGTTGTCTTACAGCAGCGACACTCCTGCTCGGATCACCAAAGACGTGGTGTGTTTCCACGCTGGAGATTTCCCTGATGTRGTCATGAGGCTGCAGCTGGACCTCCACGAACCCCCGCTGTCTCAGGTGAGTCTGATTCCTCGTCTATATCTATATCTCTATATATATATAGATATATATAGATATAGATATATAGATATAGATATATATATATATATAGATATAGATAGATAAATATATATAGATAGATAAATATATATAGATAGATATATATATATATAGATAGAGATATATATAGATAGGTATAGATATATATAGATAGAGATATATATATATAGAGAGAGAGATTTTGATTATGACTTCTGCAGGTTTTCAGTCAGTTTTATCTGTGTTAAACCAGACAAACTGAGCAGCTTAATGGCTGGATAGAAGTTTAAGAAGCTAAGTGAGCAAATATCGTTCCAATGTTTACTCAGTCAGTTCCTGTTCAGTCTGCTGGATGATTCGAAACATGTTAGATTTTACACAACATCACACCCACATCTAGACACACAAACATCTGAAGGAAATTTCTGTTCTGTGTGAAGAAGTTATCGCAGTTTAAACCTTTTTTAGTAAATTTAGGAAACGGCATTAGCATAGTTTTGTTTAATTTAATTGCAGGACAGCAGTGGTGCAGCGGTACRGCAGCTGACTTGGGACCAGAAAGTCAYGGGTTTGATTCCCCGCCATGCCTCAGATGTCATTGTGTCCTTGAGCGAGACACCTAATCCCTTACTGCTCCCTGGGTGTTTACATAGCTGCCCGCTGCTCCACTTGTGTATCTCAAATGCAGCTATGCAGTTAGGGGTTAGGTTTCTTGATCAAGGACACTGCAACATAGCTGGGAATTGAACCTGTGACTTTCTGGWCACAAAATTGCTGTTGTGCCACAGCCCCCAATTAAATGTTGCACATTAAAAAAAATCCAGTCCACAGTTTGGGATTATAAAATCATCTGAGGGTCTGAATTAAACCATTTTGACCGCTGTGCAGCTGTATCTTGTGTAAATAAGTTGGAGTATTTGGAATAATCTGCACCTGCTTCAACATCCTTTTTTTATTCCTCAGAATTATAATTTAAAGGTGGTTAAAATGCAAACAGTGCTTTTTTCTCCCTCCCCAACCTTAGTAAGGCAGACAAAGCTGCAGCTCATATTTCATTAAAACAGGCCGTCCTGTGATCAGTGCACCTGACTGTGAGACACGTGTCCCAGATCACCTAAAAGCAGAGCAGTGACAGGTGTCTGGTTTAAGATGGGTCTGCAGCAGCATCCACGAGGCTGTGGAGTTGTTGCATCGTGTTTAAAAACATTAAAAATAAAAGCAGTCTGCAGACTTCTAATGTGTCAAGCAGTGTTTATGATACTAAATGAATCGATCACTGCAGGTCTCCATGTCATGAGCAAATGTTTGGTTTCTGAATGTCCTGTTCACTTGTTCCTGTCCGCAGTGCGTTCAGTGGATCGACGACGCYAAGCTGAACCAGCTGAGGAGGGAAGGGATCCGATACGCCCGAATCCAACTGTACCACGAYGACATCTACTTCATCCCCAGAGGAGTCGTACACCAGTTCAAGACCGTGTCGGCTGTCTGCAGTCTGGCCTGGCATATCCGACTCAAACTGTATCACCAACATGAGGAGGAGGAGGTGCACGAAGACGAGAAGTGTTCACCAAGAGACACGGCACTCAATATCAAAGAGGAGGAACACGAGGAGGAAGAGAGGAATAACTGTGACCTTGCTCTACAGCAGGGGCTGAAGRAGGAGGAGGAGGAGGATGTGGAGAAACGGGAGGAGCCTCCTTTGCAAATACTGATACAGAATTTCAAGGAGGAGGAGCAAAACGACGAAGGGGAGATGAAGTTGTCTGCGTCACAGCCGCCGCCTTCTGCTGAGAATAAAAGAGACGAGGTTTTATTCAAACCTACCTCGTCGGAAACTAAAACGGAGGAAGACGTAAAGGAAGACGGCAAGGGAGGTGCAGACGCTTGTCAAACACTGCAGAGGAGTCCTGGGGAGGGCAGAGCGGACGGCGCATCCTCCAAGTCTTTACAGATCAAGAAAGAAAGCGACGCAGAGGAAGAGCGACTGCAGAAGACTGGTCAGGTTCCCAAAGAGAAGAGTAAAGATGGTACAGGAAGCACTTGCAACACACCACTTATCAAAAAAGAAAAGGATAAAGGAAAGAGGGAGAGAGACGAAAAAGAGAGGACTAAAGAAAAGAAGGACAGGAGTAAAGAGAAGAAAGATCGGGGGAAAGACAGAGATCGAGACAAGGAGAGGGTCAAAGAGAGTGGCCCTGTACTGCAGGTAAAGAAAAGGGAGGATGAAGATCGAATGAGGGAGGGCAGTAAAAACTCTCAAAGCACCGTGTCCGCTCAGAGGGACGAGAAGTCGGACTCCAAAACACAACCCAGCATCAAAAGAGAGAAGGAGCACGACAAAGACAGGGGAAGCTCACAGGTGGAGGCTCCTCTGCGCTCCGACACAGACGAGGCTCGGGACTCCTGGACTCATAAACACAAGTCTTCACACGGGAAGAAGGAGAAGAGCGGCCACAGGGAGGGAAAGGACAGCACATCGAGTTTGCAAGGAAAACTCGGGAGGGAGGACGGTAAATCACACAAACACACCACCCATCATGTCAAGAAAGACAGCAAAAAGGAGAAAGATGTCAGCGGCAAGGAGGAAAAGAAAAAAGCTGTCTGCGGTCCTCCTCAGACAGAACACAAACCAGCACGGACGCTCTTCACCTTTGACCTCTTTAAACCGATGGAGGCTCACCAAACGTTGGCCTTTTCCCTCTCTGACATCAGACCGAAACCTCAGCAGCATCTCACTGACTCTCGGGGTTCTTCCTCCAAGTCTGGATCAGACTCGCGGACTATGGTGCCCTCTAAAGGACTCAAAGTAAAGGACTCGTTACAGGGGAAACCTGCCACTGCGCTACAGGACTCCGGACCACAGCAGCACTCAATAAAACAGCCTCTAAAAACACACACACACCAAACGCAAAAAGACTTCTTACTATGAATGTCTGGATGTCACTTTTTTTTATTGTCTGTACAACAGCAAGGTTTGGTTAAAATATCTGAAAGCTCATCTTTCTTTCAGACATCAACATATTTTCTAACGTAATAAAGTTGAAGCGTTGCTACTTTGACTCACCTGTGATGCTCTGAAACAAAGGTGCACTCTGCAGGTGTTTTTAACAGGCCTAAAAACGTAAGCTAAGTAGATCACTTCCTGTTTGTTAGCAAATGTACGTAGGCTTTATTGTTATGTGACCCACGTGTCAGTGCCTGTGCACTACTTAGCTTCACTCTGAAAGCTCCTGTTTTAGGTACCTGTCTAGCCAATCTGAAAACCATCTTCCTTCCTGCTTCATGATTTCATCACTGTTGGGGATAAGTCGGTCACGGAGCTGAATTTTTTTTTTTCTGTTTCTAACACTCCAAAATCAGAGCTAGTAGTTGTTTTCAGACTCTCACAGGGCTGTAAATGATACTGTATGTACCAAAACTGTACAGTATAGATGTTATTAGCACCAATGTGAGAAATGTATACAGAAATTGCATATATTTTTTGTAAGACGGGTTTTATTTTCCATAGAACTTATTTATATCATTTACTGTCTGTTTTTATTTGAAACAAACGTRCGTGGGGAAAATTCTGTTGTAAATACATTTTATTTCCTAAGATAAAACTTGGTAGTGTGATTTATACTCTTGATTAGAACCTCTCAATAAATGGTTCAAAAATGATGACTAAGTCACTTTGTGTCTAGCTTTGTGTTACACGCAAATCTGATTTTTAAGGGGTCTTTAAAGGCAGCATAGCTTGGCAGGTAACTCCAGGTACCGATAGCAAGTCTTCTGTGTTTGAGGAACATTTAGGATTGACTCAGTGACACAAAAAAACACATTTAGATAAGTATATAGTAGGCTAATGATGAAAGAAAATACATTAAATATTCTGCATTGCATGATCCAGTCACCTCCAGCCTGATCGAACTCTTTCAAAAACATTTTTAACTAAAAGCTGATAAACAATTGGGGAAAATAAAAGTTGGGTTTGACAGGTCTTTAAATAATGAACAAAATCAAAATAAAGCATTCACTAAAGGACCARTTTGACATGCAAGCAAAGWCTATCCAGCTTYTGACCCATAAAATGCCAGCAGCAGTGACCTGTCCCCCAGCTATTGTCAGTTGATAATTTACATTATTTTCTCATCAAATGAACAAGTGCATAGTAACATTATTTATTGCACTATTTTTGTCCATTTTAAGTAACTAAATGTTATTCTTTTGTAACAACAAAGGCAAAAAAAAAGAAGTCATTTTTTAGTGTAATTCAGAAAATATTTTCAGGACCCCACCTTGATGATTCAGGACCCCACTGTGGGTCCCAACTTTGGGAACGACTGCTATAAAACACTGAACCAGCATGCTTTTTATAGTCATTTTATTTTATAAGTTGACATCTGAACAAATAAAAAAAAGAGGCTCCAGTCCAGATATTAAAGAGMGCTGAATTTTTAAACTCCTCTCCCCCGATCTCGATGCAAAAACTCATAAAATTTAATATTAGGAGTGTAAACATTGAGACTATGAGGTAACAGCATCATAACCAGATGTGACAGCAGCTAAAGCAAAACTGGAGTTGGTGTTTAAATATTTTGCGATTGCGTATACCTCATTCACAACTACAGTAAAACTCGAATGGTACAGAATATAAACTATACTTKAAAATAGTGTTCGCTTGTTTTATAAAGTGATAGCACTAATTTTCAGGCACACAGGGAATTTGCACATTATTCTAGTGAGAACCTGACAGTTAAATGCTTCACGTAAAACCACAATTGAAGCCAAAACTATCTTTTATAAGAGTAAAAGGGCATTGATGTGAATCCATAAACRTAAAAGCTGGATTTATTTTTAAAGACACCCCCATGCATGCAGACTTGTGTGTTTAAGTCTACAATTTAAAGTGAAGTTGCTACCAAGGTCTAACCCAATGAACCCTCAACTGGGTGGACAGTGGAGCAGTGGTGTCMTCTCTCAGGAAGGTCACAGGAYCGCCTCCTGGCCASSGACMTTTTTGAATGTAGTTTACCTGGTGCTACCGTTTCCCAWASATCAAAAACCATGGATGTTGGGTTAATTGGGAACTCTTAAACTGGCCCTAGTGTGAGTGAAACCGTGAATAGTAGTGCCTTGTTTGTCTCTATTTGGCCTTGTGATGGACTTAAAACCAGTCCAGTGTGTACCCGGTCTTATGAACCACCCCATAACCCTAAAGGAAGCTGGTAAAGATGGATGGATAAACCTGCAACCCATTCATTTCATAGGCAGTAACTAACAGCTGATGTTACAGACAGAACTGGTCTTCAGTTGTGCATTAGAGACTTAAATATAAATATTGTTTGTCCTGTTCATAAGGTCTTTCTGAGTTCAGTCCCTTCTGAAGTGAAAAACACTGAGTCCCARTTCCACCAGCCCTCCACCCAGCAGCACCCACAGAGGGACACACACCACACTGACCAACACGTTGGTGAGCTTCTCCAGGCGGGARCACAGCGTCAGGCAGAAGGCCAGCTTCAGCAGCAGGGCCGCCAGGTACCAAATCCTCCTCTTCAGGCTCTGCGTGCAGCGTCCTGCCATCTTCACGATCAGCATCAGGATGAGGATGGTGTCAAAGGTCCACACGGGGAGGAAGATTAGGAACCAGTTCCAGTGGATTTTGGAGTCCAGCTTGAGGACAAGCATGATGAGGAAGATCAGGACGAAGATCCAGGACAGGAGAACCCGTTGAGCCAGGGACATCTTCATCGAGGACGAAGTGGCAACACGCCAGGGTCATCAGGCAGCGAACAGAGGCGGTAACACAGACCTGAAGTAGAAGAAATACTTTTTTTTCTCTATATGATAAATTGCTGATGATAACAAATAAATCCAGCACCATAGTTCAGACTGAAAAAAAAAAAAAAGAACTTAGCAAATATTAGCACTTGTAACAATGTTCAGACATCTTACCGAGTTCACGCGGAAAGTCAATTTGTTTCCTTAAAACCAGAGTTTGAAACCAAAACTCTTCGGTGAAAATACAAAACAAACAAACGTCGATATATTTAAAATCATGAGCTTTTAACAGCAAAACAACCACGTCGTAGATGTTAGCTTCGAGCTAAAAACCAGCACAGACAAGACTTCCGGTTTGCATTTTCAAAACAGAAATTAAAAAAATTATTTCCGGCGCTCTTTTCAAAATAAAAGCATAATTCACTAACTTGACTTGCATCTTATTTTCATCCAGTCCTAAAAGTAGATTAAGTAGCCATATTTAAAATAAAAGTGTTTTATTGAGTGAAATTACCAAAAACATTTCAGTGAATGGAAAAGCTTAAACTTTGACAAGTCATTTCAAGAAACAGTTTCCCTGTTTTTATTGTTATTGCTGTGAGCTTCTGAATACACTTATATAGAAGTCAAACTTTTTGTTTATTTAAAGTTATTGATGCTCACTTAAGAATTATCATCTGTTAGTTTTCTTTTAAGAATAAACCAAGTCATTTGACAATAATAGAATAATCTCATGCATATTTGGAGTCGTTTTGGGTGGTCAACTAAAAATATGCAATTAACAGCTAAATAAATAAAATCCTACATTTTTTTAACGAATTAACTCTAACAGTTAATGCTGAGTATGCTTGGGTACGATTCTCAGCTACTACACCAAATGTTAGCTAAATTTAAAATTGACTTGATTCAGACATTTTTGTGTTTGTTGATGCACATTTGCTGTGGCGGCCATCTTGAACTGAACTCAATAAGTTGTTGGTGTAGATCTAATGATTATAGCCATAAAGTTTCAGTGTCTGCACTGTGGTTCATGAGATATTTTCCAAAAAAACACAGACAAGTATAAAACCATAATTGCCTTTTGACAATAAAGTGTACAGTATTTGTAGCTATAAATGCCTAAGTAATTTTTGGCTAATACACTTTTGTCATAACAAATCACTTTAAATATGAGATATTGCAAATATTTTAAATATTACTCAAATGCATTTATTTTTTTAAACTGGGCTAGTAACAAATTAATACAAAGTACAACTCCAAGAGACATCATAGATTGTCAAAAAAGTCGGTACAAAACGCTTTTGAGGTAAAACATCATTAAAAAATATTCCTTAAAAAAGCCCTTATTAACATTTCATTCAACTGACAAAAAAATGTTCCCTTTACATTATCTAGCCATCCTACAAAACAAAAAAACAACAATACGTTTTTATTTACATGGTAGTGGTGGTGCAAATTACAGTGTGAGAGACGACATTCAGTTGAAAATTTTCCCGTTTTTGTCAAATGTAAACAAATAAAAACAATATTGTTCAGTAAACTCCCCGGAAAAATGAAAACACTGTTCCGAGGAAGATAAGTTTGCATCGTTTCAGATGACATAAATAGAAAATAAATCAATAAATGTGTTCAAATACRTTTCAAGTTTGTAGCATTCTTCTGATCCTCTCATTACGAAAAAGAACAAAAAATCTGTGAAACTTCACCGAGTTAAATGGAGAATCTGTATTTTTCTTGTATTTCAGTTTGTTGTTTCTGCTGGAGACAATTCTTTTGATGTAAATTTCTGATATGTTGTTTCACTCATAAATAACATAAAAAAACTTGCTTTTCTTTTGCATACAATACTTTTTGATTGCAAACTCATGCACCAGTGCACATTAGGAGCTGGGGACTAAGTTCAGCTGTGGATTATTACATATTTTATGCTCCACTCAGTTTTAACGGGGACAGAGTCCAAGACGTAAGGTTGATAGTGCAACTGAGGCTTTCTGACATGAAGCAGTGAATTTAATTTGGCTACAGAGGCGCTGTCTGTTAATAGGACGAGCTAACTGAGGAGTTTGGTTTTTATCCATAATAAAACGCATCCTTTAGGAGTGACTCATCTTCAGTCCTGCAACATCAGTACCACTAACTCAACATGCATGATTTTTTTAGATGCTTAAATGTTACATTAAGAGTTAAAAAGATTTCATCCACCAGTGAGAGCACTCGGAAGAATGTTGTCACGGAAAGCCATTGTATAAAAGTAAAAAGGAAGATGGTACCCATTGGATGAAATGTAGTAAGAACCTGCWCTTTCTTTGTAATGATTTCGTACACGCTTCAAAAAGCGCCGCAGCTACACAATGCTCTGCCTGCCCTCGCAGCTCCGCCCCTCCGAGGGGTGACGCGGGAACTCGATGAAAATCCCGTCCGAGTCTGAGCCGGCAGACTCTAGGACTTGTCCTATTATGGTTTCGGGGCTGGAGGACTCGCTGGGCGGAGAGGACGACGCCCCCATGCTGAGGTCGGTCACCGTCGTGGTGGCCTCTGTGCCGTGGAGCGGTCCGGAGGAATGAAGGATGGAGGGCGACGACAGAGTCAAGTCCATGGCGCCGGCTCCGGCTCCTATGAAGGGAAAATAAGTCGGGGTTATGATGGGTTTTCATCACCGTTAACCGGGGCGGACGAGCACATCCTAACATCTGTCATACCGTTGAACTGAGAGCTCACACACAGTCTGTTAGAGGAGGGGCCCGACAGCTCACATCCTGGAGACAGGTCCGAGTAGGCCAGTCCTTGTTCCTCCAGGCACGATATCATCTCACAAGCCGAGTGGCGCCGGATTCCTCCGCTGCCGACCGAGCTGGCGTCTGGGTCGTACTCGGCCACGGGGGTCAGCAGCAGAGGAATGTTGTAGCTTTTCGATCGTACCACGGGGTTTTTAGACAGCTGCTCTGCAGACTTGGGCCAGCCCCACGGCAAACGCTTGTCTGGGCAACGAGAGAGGGTTTTATTAAACTACAGGATCGCCACAGATACAAACGTTCTTTGTGATTATCAACCCACCCAAAACACAGCAATGATCTTCAGCCTCGTCTCCAGAATAAAGCCCATGGGTGCCCAGGTAGGGCGAGACCACCTTCTGAATCAGAGACTCCAACCGTAAGTAGTCCTCATTYACACCGCGAGGCTCGTGGACCCCCTGAAAAACACAAAATTTATGTTATAGTCACACTGATGGGTTAGAATAGAGTAGAAATAGCTTTTATTGTACCGCCCAGGGGAAATTCAGGTGTCACAGCAGCCTCCCTACAGAGGTTCACACACTAGTTACTTTACAAACTATAAATAGTACACAAAAAAAAAACTAAATTAACACTGACTAGCAAAGATATGACTACTACTAATAAAAATATGATATAAAGAATTGTGCAAGAATAATAAAAAAAGATGTTTTGCTTTAGAGACAGTAGATTATCAGAATCTGACATTAGGAATCAGAATGCCTATTTTCAGTGCAAATTAATCTCAGCAGACTATTAACTGTAAATTATCACTATTAACTGTAATTAAACCTCTAATTTAGGACCCTAAAACTGCATCAGTTTAAAGATTCCATTAAAACTAACAATAAGAAGAAAATGTTATATAAAATACTTCAAGTTGTTAATTTGCTCAGTGTCTAAATTAACCAGGGTTTAGACAGGTCCTAACATCCTGGTGTGGTGGTTTAAATTGGACTTGGATCTTTGCTTTCTTGGATTATTTCCTTTTTGTGGGTTAATCTGGRTTTTTGGTTAAACTCCTCTTTGTCAGCTCAGCTCTGCACCGTAAATCCACGTGTGCTGCTTTCTCCCCCCGGTTTCACCTGTTCGCTGTTAGTAAATCAGCACACCTGCTCTTCATTTAGTCATCACCTTAGTTTTTACAGCAYTTTGGTTGGATCTGTGAGTTGGATTTTATGTGGCAGCTGTACCTTTTGTTTTGTTGGGTGTAGTAAATCACTTCTGCACTCAGGTCCTTTTTCACTGCAACTATTTCCCATGATGACTGCTGGAATATTCAGTGAGGTTTGGTTCGTTGTCTGAAGGCTCACCTGCAGAATAAGCAACATCTGTGTGACAGACGGGGGCACGCGAGCCCGTGGCCGAGACAAGGCGTCCTCCAACTTTACGCTCAGGACTATGGTGTTCCTGAAGTGAAGCAGAGCCAGCTGCCTGACCGACGGCTCCTTACCCTGCGGGATAACAGCAACATTAAGCATGAGTCAGAGAAAAAAGAAAAGTTCAGAAGGGACTCTTCAGGTGGTCGTGCACCTGAACTGGGTGAAAAATGGCCTGCAGCATGGAGAGGACGTCACAGAAGAAAAAGTCCCAAGTCTCAGCCAGAGAATCGAGTAACTTCTGACCTGCGTGAGYCAGGAAAGGACAGAAAGATGAACCAATTCTGCAGGTAAACTAACAAACAAAAAAATAATAATAATCCTTTCTGACTGCAATGAAATTCACTCATACCTTCATAGAACCTTATCTTGTCCCGGAGGATGACCATCCCTTTTGTCAGCAGCTGGTTCTGTGAAGAATAAACAATAATCAGGTGCTTTTCTGTGACCACAGAGGGCTTCAGGTAAATTATAAAAACACAAGAGATGTTTTACCTGAAGATATTCTGAGAAGAAGGAGCCCAGCTCAGTCTTTAACAGATGTCTGAGAAAACAAAAATTTGTCAGAGTGAGCTACAGCTAGATTCAAGAATTTGGTGATATGATACGTATGACAACTCAGGGGTTACAATATGATATATCATGGTAAATTGCCATTTTTTTCTTCAAGAGTCTAATTTTAAAAATCTCAGTAAAAAGAGAACACCRTGCATAAAATCTGATTAAATTCAGTTTGTTTTTATGCAATCAGAACACTTAAAAACTGCATTTATATTTCACATTTCTTCTTACAACATCCATCCATTAAGCCTTAATTAAAAATCGATACAGACTCAAGAAATGAAATATCGTGATATTTCAGTGTATCAATATTTTCTTACACCCTCAATTAATAGCCATGTCATATAAAACTGGGAGTGATATAATCCAATAGAACCCATTTGATCTTATTTATCTCAATGTGGATGTGATCTGACCAGAACTGAAGCCAGTAATGTAAGAGTTTAAAATTGAAAAAAGCTTATAAACTTGATGTAATCACTGTTAATTTATGAATTGGTAGCAGATATTAGCTTCTGTAGCATTTATTGTTATACAGAGTGTAGCATTGTGCCAAATCATGCTACAATACAAACTGGTTTTGCCTCTGATTTATATAATATTTACACAGTGTAAAATAATATTACATGTTTAACAATTTTTAGTTTCTATTTAACAAACCTGACCTGTTAAGAAGATGGTTAGCCAATATCAGTAGAAATAAGTTTAATCATTTAAAGTATCACYTTTTCCAAGTGTTGACCATAATAATAAATTTACTTTATTTCTAGTTAAGGTCAACAGAATTAACAATTCTATACATTTCAGTCTAGTGTTATTTAACTCTATGGTTGTGATTTGTAAGGTTTACTGCTCATAACTCCTACTTGAAAATATCTGAAATGTGCCTTTAAGCTGTTTGTGAATGTGTACAGGACTGGACCAAAACAAGAAAAACAAAAACATTTATTGCCAGAACGGTGCACGATAAAAACAAACAAACATCTTTAGAGAACAGCCTTGTTATCTGACAGGATGTTCAGATCTTTGTGTGTGTTCACAAACACGTGTGTGTTTGTGTTTTCGTGGCTTTTCTGTAAATATTTTTAACGCGGCTAACGGAGAGGCAGATAAAAGTGATGGGTCTGGTGTTGAGAGATAATGAGATATCTGGTTCTGACCGCGTGACTCCTGCGTTCCCCACATACACATCTCGCACAAACAAGGTCGACAAACAGGACAGACAGTAATTACACAGATTACAGCACAAAGTGACGAAGCTGGCTGCGTGTTTGTGTGTCCCTGGACCTACCGAACGCCTTCATTCAGGGTGTAGAGTTCGTTATCGGCCAAGCCTTTCTTCTGGAAGACTGCTATGACAGCGTTGTGGATGCTGCAAGGCAGAACAGGAAAACTAAAATACACCAACTGTCCTGAACGCAGCRTATTCTCGCCCCCCGGCTGCACCAGGTGTACCTGTTCCAGGTGGCGTTGGCTCCCGCCCGCTTCTGCTTCTCCCCTCGGTCCTCCGGTGAACTCTTCTCACTCTTCCCGAGCTCGCTGAGGCTCGGAGAGCTCATCAACTTGAGCCGGTGCAGAGTCCTCATGGGGGGGCAGACAGAGAGGGAGGAGAGGTGAAGAAGAGGAGGTCATAAACAGAGAGGAAGAGGTCAACAGAGCAGCCGGCGACGGAGAAGGAGAGGGACAGAGTGCTGAGAGACGGGGCTCTGCGCCGGGGAGGGCAGGAAGGGCGGAGTCCGGCTGGGAGGTGAAGCACGGTGTCACCGCACCGCCTCGGCCCTCGCAGCGGCAGAAAACAATAGCACATGCTCTGCTGGGGGGCAGACTCTTCCTCCCTCTCCGCCTCGCCGCCGCTACAATACAGCCATTGATGCAAACCAATATTTATGCAGAGCACAGATGCCAGAGGAACTGCAGGGTAAGCAGGCCTGAAGCTGCTGCTGTGCTTTGTGAAGAGGAGGACGAGGAAGTCGTGTGCTTTTTTTTTTATTGACAGAGGCGAAAAATGGAATAGGAAGTAGCGGAACAATAAAAGAAGGACAAAAACAACAAAGGGTGGGGTGGGAGGGTTTCCTGCTGCTCCACAGCTGGCCGTGAACAGACAAGAAAAAAACAAAACAGCCCAAACAGGAACCTGAATGAACGTTTTAACCTTGTAAATTTCCTCAGAAGCTGTTTTAAAATCTCTCAGCAGAGAGATATCCTGAAGGGTTTAGATGTACACACTAGGGTTGGGCAATACTGACATAATTTTTTTATCACGATTAATCGTGACATTTAGTCGATAATTATTATGACGATTAATAGAGGACAGCTGAACCTGCATGTAGCTGACGTTGTGGCCTTCGTCCACATTTTCTGGCTTTCCTCCTACTCCAGTTTAAGCCGGTGCTTCAGGCGAATAAACAAATTTATAGAGTTAGAGTTAGCATTAATTTCTCTGCGCCGCCATGTGATAGTGCAAGTGTCGCACACAAGGGTCTGTCATCATCATGTTGCAGGTCGTATATAATCTTTGCCACATTCCACAGTGGCAAAGATGAATTGTCGACAGTTTTTCTGACGATTAATTGCACACGATAAGTACAAACCGATGGCTCGTGAAGGTCACCGTGRCAACCACGCACCAGTGTCTCTCACTCCCTAAAGTTACAGAAACAAACTGAAAAACAAATCTCAAATTCTGAGCTAAAACAAAACTGAACTCTATGAATTTTACTGATGTGTATTTGCAAGAGGTTGGTGATATGATGCTACATATCGCTATATACTGCCATTTTTTTCTCTAAAAGAGTCTGTGTTTAAAAAAACTCAACTCAAACTAACATCTGAGTTAGCGTTATACTAATATCACGATGTTTCAGTGTATCGATATTTCTTTACACCCTTATGTAAGCTTTGCATCCTGACTGTAGCAAAGTGATTAGACAAAAACACCAACATTTTGATCTATAATTTGTATATGAAGCAAAAAGAGTTGAGTGGGAAGTATTTAAAAATGTTAAGGCAGCTCAAAAATTTTGTGTTTGACATCATCGACTGATATTTTTTTTTTTWAAATCCTAAAATGTAAACCGGGATTGTTTAAAAACAGTAAAATCAAAATGCCAGTTCAGACACATTCAGAGTACGGTGGTTTAAACTGAATGATGTTTTTTACGGTGAAGTCTGTGTGAGACGTGGAGCTCCAAAGAGGACTGGGTTCTCCCACGTTTCACCAACATCCCATTGACCTCCATTGTTGTTTTTCTGCAAAACGTACGGCTACCCACAGTCTTAACCTAAAGTCTGATCCAGCCGCGCGTTTTGATGCATAACATGCATGTTTAATATGCACGTTTCTTGCATGCTGTGCGACACAAAAAGGTCAAAAACTTTGAAGCGGAAAGTAACGAGGCTCCCTTCATTAAGAGACACGTCCAGGTTTCACAACTTGCTCATCAGCTAACTAATACCAAAATAAAAAYTGGAATTTGGGGAATAATGATACAATGATAGATCCTTTCAAGACACTCAACGAGGATTTTGTGTACGTAATAAATATTAATAATAGCCAGTATGGAGCGATCATCCTGTGGTTCTGGACCGAGCAGAACCACAAACCTTCCAGAAGATTTATTGCACCGTCTCTCTAAGTGGGACATCCTCTTTAGGGGACATGAGTCTCCAAATTCTGATTTATTTCAGGAGCACAGATGCAGCTTAATTGCGACCCCCCCCCACCYCCACCCCACTTTAATGCTAGGCCTATACAGTATATGTTAAAGAGAAAAAAAATGCCCTGAATTTAAACGTTTGCGTAGATTCAGGCACAACTTGTTGAAAAATAAGCTCTCCGAAATAATTAAAAAAATAAAAGACCTGATGAGTTCAAACCCACGCAGTCCTGAAGCTCTCTGCTGATAAACAACAGACCCCCCACCACCACCACCTCACGCCCACTCACGCAAACAGAAAACACCAGAAGCAAAAAAGGGCACAAACACTCATAAAGCAAAGCATCCCACCAGGAGAGGACGATCACGAGGCCAGCATGTGTTGCAGGCAGAGCTCAGCTGGGTGATAAAATCACAAACGATGGGATTCCTTTTGTTTTGTTTTTTCTACGTGGACGATAATGAATATTTCACACAGATTTCCCAGGATGCTCTGCGCTGTGAAGATGTGAGTCACATGCWGGGAGCTGAGCCTCACCTCCTGATGGGGTGCTCACTGGGGTTGGTGCTGCCGCCATCCAGGTCCGGGCTCAGGGGGGCCGCCGAGAAGGTGCTGAAGTTGAGAGACAGGGGTCTGGGGGAGGAGCGGGAGGCGTGATGCCTCCGCCGGAGTCCATCGAGCATCTGAGCAGGAAAAGAAAGCAAAATGYGGTTAAAGTGAAGTCATGCGGGGTGATTTAAGGTCTGGTGGAGCTGCACAGAAACCACATTTTCGTCACCTGTTTACGGAAGTTACTTGCCGTTCGGCAGCTTCGRTTTTGCAATCAGACTTCCACATCCAGCTTTACTGGAATCACACGTTGCATCAGAGTGGGGGAAAAAAAGAGGAAACGCATGTTTGTACACGCATCAGAGTGAGTGAGCAGTTCCTGTAAGGAGCTCAGAGGGCCTGCCTCTCTGCTCCCTGCTGCAGGGACACATTGTACAGTGAAGCACCATGCCCTGGTCTGAGGCCAGAAAACCAGACCCCCTCAGAACAAAGACCTGCATCCCTTTTATCTCTGCTTATATTGTTATGGTTTTTAAAAAGACTGGCGTAAATCGGTTTGGATCTGAGCCAGACTGAGAGATGAAGAGCCACGCCAGTCTGGGCTTTTCTGCTTTTGTTCTCCTCCTCCTCCTCATTGACTGTCTGCTGCTCTCAGATCCTCTCGATGCCTCCTTTTTTAGGTCGAATTCGCTTCATTTTTGTCTCATATATATTAATTATTATAACCTACACGCACTGATTGTTRGTTATTTTCCCAAATCGATCGGAGCAGACATCAACAGTCCACGTTTAGCCTACAGGAGGAGGAGGAGGGAGGGGGGTTCAGCCAGTCAGCCGTGCGTACGTGGAGCTTTTTTATTTCATTTATGTATTTTATACCTGTATAAATGAAGTATTAGAGCAGACTGGTGGAGTAAACAACAACCACCGCTGAGTGGACGCGCGCTAAAAGGTCATGGATGAAACCAAAACAGGTAAAAACTGTGGATAAAAAGCCACAAAGTTACCGTGTGTGTGACGCGCCTCAGCCCGCCCACAGCAGCCCCACTCACCGCTCCTGGTCGCGTCGCTCCCCCGGCGGGGATGAGGCGGCTACGGTCCGGGGCTCCTCAGCGGGAGGCTCCTCTGCTGGTCCCCGCCGGTGTGCGCACCCCGACGGGCATGGGGGTGCCGACGGACGGTGGAAAGAAAAGGAGAATGGGGGTGGGTGGGTTCATTCACGAGGCAGGAACCGTCGTTTTTGCTGCTCGCGCTCACCGCTTGGCTCCGGCTCGCCCCCGCTTTGTTTTGACGATGCAACCTGGCCGCGGGCACGAGCATAAAAGCACGTGGACGCGCATTGTTTATCGTCATCATATTCATCGAAGCTGATTGGAAACAAAATAAGAGCAGATTTCAGGATGAAACCAGAGAAATGACCTGTTCTGTGTAGATGACTGTTGAATGACTTGACGGAAATTAGCTGAAGAACCTGAAACTTGAAGATAAAAAAAAAAAAAACAAACTGAATGCTATTAGCATTCAGTTTAGCCTTTAGCAACAGCTTTAGCTATTGCTAAAGGCTAAAAAACATTAGCTAAATTCTAGACACAAATAATACCAAATGTGTGGAATGTGGTGCAATTACTAAACAACCACTGGTTAGTTGCAGAAATCCCAAAGATCTAAAAAAATAAATAAAATAAAATAAAAAAGAAGAAGATGCGTCTCATCTCCAAAAAGAGGTGCGAAATGACAACAGAGAACAGACATAATT